>NC_000067.6:121610853-121979603 GCF_000001635.26 Mus musculus
CATCACTTTCTTTCTCATTTTCTGGGAACAAGTCTCTCACTCAAACCAGAGCTAACCAATCTGGTAGGCCGACTGGCCACTGAATTTAGGCATGTACCATTATGCCTGGCTTTTTACATAGGTGTTTCAGATTTGAACTCAAGCTTTCATAGCGAGCATTCTATCAGATGCCCATTCCCACAGTCCCCCCCCCACCCCCCAAGCATTTGAAAACCAGCAGAAGGTTGGTGTTCCATGTATGTTTCATATTACTCTTACAGACTGACACAGTGTGTGGACTTTCCATCCTTAGTTAAGCATGGAGTCAAAGACTAGTTATTGGCTATGGGGTGGGTTGTTGTAACCTGTGCAGACCAAGTTGCTGGAAGGGTGCCTTCCTGCTTCAATTCTGCCAGGGGAAAAGTAAAGGGGCAGAAGGCTGTGTGTGGTTCACTTTTTCTGACTGCTTCTTTTTCAGGAATATGAGACTCAAAGAAGCTGGGCTGATGGATGATAACTGTCAAGGTGAGCCACTGCCAAAAGGCAGGATAGAGGATTCGAGGCAGGTTGGTTGATTTGTGCAGATTCCAAGATACTGCTAAATGGAGCTCTCTGACAAGGCCATTGATCCATTTGCCTGCTTACTCAAGCAGTACCTGTCCTACTAGAACTAGCTCACCGTGACCACAGTGCTGGGTACTAGGCAAGAGATGGAACGGATGGCTGCTTTTCTTCATCTTTTCTTTCTCATCTGCCACAGGTAGGCTGCTGTCCCCTTTGTCCTTCATGGATCCTTTGGAGTTCATGGTTTGTTTGCTAGCTTCACAGCCTCAGTGACCTTTGAAGAGCAGGGTGAAGCCTACTAATACAGCCTTGTAAAGATTTCACTCCCGTGTTCTGGTAAGGCTGGAGGTCCTTATGTCAAAGGCGCCATGGTCTTCATCCTCTGTCTTATGACTTGAGTAATAAAATGACAGCAAGTCCTGCTAGCCACACAACAATGGGGTCATGTGAACTTTCTAACTAGAGTAACCATAGGGAAGCTTTAGTTTTATTAAGAGTTAATTTGGAACCTAGTTGTTCAAATTGAATGGCTAATTTTTAAATGTCAGCATTAGCAGAAAAGACCCTTTATTCTTGTGAACTAGCAGGGAAGGAACTATGCAAAAATGTTCTTGTTAAAATTTCTCTTCTCCTTATGCATGTATGTGTGTGCATGTGCACACATGGAGGCCAGAGAATGATTTTAGGTTTTGTTCCTTAAGAGCCATCTGTTATGTTTTGTGAGAGAAGGAGCCCTAGAACCTGGCCCACCATTTAGATGCTGGTGGTTGAGCTCTGGGATTCCACCTGGAATTCTCCACCTCCCAAGCACTGGGCTATATAAGCACGTGTTATCTTGCCTGAGTTTTTAACATGTATTCTGGGCATTGCTCTCTGGTCCTCATGCTAGTAAGGCAGGCACTTAACTGAGTTAGCTCCTAGCTTGTACCTTAGTGTCATGCTGAAAGAGTTTGAGACCTAATCATTGAATTTTAATGGGTTTTTTTGTTAAATGTTAGCAACAGCAGAAAAGACCCTGTGTTCTGAAGAAGCAGAGAAAGCACAGAATAAAAGGTTCTTGTTCAAACCTCTCTTTTCCTTTAAAGCCAGTGGTCCAAGCTGGGACCGCCATCATGCAGAGGTTGTGAAAGCATGTGAAGGATGGCATGTATAAGGTGAGGATGCGTGTTCGGATCCTTACCTTAACAGAAAACATAGGACAAGGAACAGTCACACTGGAAGGGCACACATAGCACCAACCTTCTTATTTTGTAGTTATAGAATCATACATGTGTGTGGAGAGAGTTGTGGGTTACAAACATCACAAGGTTAATTGTAGAGAAGTGTGGGTGCTCATTGACCTAGGAAGGGGAAGTGTACTCATAAACATGAGGTAAGTTGAAAACTCTCTCTTCTCTGACTGTCTCTGGTTCTCTCCATCTCTGTCTCTGTCCCTGCCTCTCTGTCTCTCTCTGTAGGCCAGAGGACAACACTTGGGTGCTGTTTCTTAAAGTGCCATTCAGCTGTGTGTGTGTGTGTGTGTGTGTGTGTGTGTGTGTTTGTGCACGTGTAAGTAGAGATGCCCAAGGAATCTAGAAGATGGTGTTAGATTTCCTGGAACTGTTGGCAGCTACCCAACATGGGTGCAGGGAACCAAACTTAGGTCTTCTGCAAGAGCACCAAGCACGCTTAACCACTGAGTCAGCTCTTGTGTTTTTTGAGACAGGGTATCTCATTGGCCAGGGACTCGCTAGTTAGCTAGGCTGTCTGGGCATTAAGCTCCAGTGGTCTGTTATCTCCAATCCCCAGTGCCAGGGTTACAAGTGTGTACCACCTCCCTCAGGTTATGTGAGTTGGAAGGATAGAACTCTGGTCCTCCTGCCTGCAAGGCAAGCACTGTATTATTTCCTAGTCCCTCAGTGCTAGTTCTGTGGAATACAGACAATTCCTGAATATTGTAAAGGCAAAATAAAAACAAGCAAACAAAGAAACAACAACAAAAACCAACTACTCTAACTTGAGGGTCCCAAGTATCAAGTTTGAGGCTCCTTCTTCTGAATTTACTGGCCAATAGGCATGGTCAGTAGGATATTGGGTGTGGCACTCATCCTGTTCTCATGTTGCTTTTGTGATGTGCCTTGATGCAGGGGGTAAATGGTGACTTTCATGAGTTCCCAGCCTCCTTTGCCAAGGTTCACTCTGGCTTATGAGATATAAGGAAGCTCTGTTAGCATTCTTTAGAAAAGTTTGCTCCTCCCAAAATGGGTAGGTCCTTGAGAATATATCCTTCTTGTTAATACAGCCTCATTTCCTCTGGATTCTGCGATTAGAGGGCACATGGCTTGCACTGTGGTGGCTTTCTGTGACTGTAAAATGAGATCATCCTCAGGTACTGAAGCTGGCAGGCTAGAAAGAGAAAGTCAGCCTCACCCTTCTTGGCATTGTTGATCTTCTGAGCGAGGCTGGGACTGTCTGCATCTTCCTGCCAGTGGAGTAGAGTTCTCCTTCTGTTTAAGCCAGAAAGGGTGCTTGGTGTATTTAAGAATAAGCCAGGGGTCTATGTGATTGGAGAGCAGGGAATGAGGGGGAGACGAGGTAATGAATGAAAGGCCAAAGCAGAGCTGTAGCTAAACTCGCCACTACAGAGTTCTATGGGAAAGCTGCAATTCCAAGCTGGGGAAATGGAAGCAAGATCTTGGGGGTTCCTGACAGTTAGTAGAGCTGCAGTGGGATCCAGGTCCTGCAGAGACTGCCTCAAAAATTAAGGTGCACAGTGATGGAGGAAGATTGCCAACACACACACACACACACACACACACACACACACACTATATGCACACACATGCACACACACTTTGTGCACATCACCATGTGCACAGGTACATGCACATACTTATACCAAGCACGCAGAGGAAAAGGGCAGCCTTTCCTTCACAGAGTTGCTCTTAAGGGTTTGCCAGGAGCTCGGATGGAACATAGGTAGCCTTCCTGTACCCCTGTCTTGTGTTGTCTTTAAACCTCCGGTAATTGCTGACTGAGGAGGACACTGTTTCCTTAGGGATCTTCAGGTGAATGACTATGCGGAACCTGCTATAGGCCCGAGCTGGACATGATACCTATCCCAGGTGTTTCCTCTCAGGGAGTGCACGTGGGATTAATTGAAATGGCAGAAAAGAAGTCCTGTGTCGGATGTTGATTCACGTGCACCGCTGTCTTATTGTGGCACTGAGTTTTGGGAAAGGCGCTGCACTTTGTATAGGGTGCTGCATGGGGACTCCAGGGTTTCCCCGGCACAGCAGATGGGAGACATCAGGAGACAGGAAAGCATACCTTTCTCCTCCTCCTCTTCCCCCCTTCCTCCTTTCCCCTCCTCCTCTTTTCTTTCTCACCCTTTCCCCTCATTCTATAGTCATAAAATCCAGTATTAACGGAATAGGCAGAAGCTGAATTCATGCTTCATTTCTGCTCATGTCATGGTAGGTTTCACTGCCCTGGATTTTTATTTTATTTTATTTTTTTTAGCTGATGTCTTCCCACATCTTATGGATCAGCTACAGATCTAATGTATTTCCTCATTTTGCTTAAAAAAGTGCCACACCCCTCAACTGAGTAAGTAGCGTTGATTGTGTTTCAGATCCTCTTGGTTTACAGAGCTGAAATCCCCATACTTTCTCAACATGAACCTGTCAAGGTAGTTTTTGCCTTGGATGTAGTTATTCAGTCTTTAAGACTAATGGCTTTGACAGTTTCAGGGAAGGCTCCATTTCAGTTTTGAATGTATATATGTTTAAAGTCTTCTTATACAAAAAGCTGGCTCATAGTTTCTTGTTAGCAGTGGCTTCTCAGTTCCTAACAGGTTTTATTTGTGGCCCCGGAGGAGGAAGGATAGAACATCCTTGCAGGCTGTTGAGTTTCTGCTGGGGTGCTGTCTCGGATAACTTCTGGTCAGGTACTACAATGTGCCTGAGTTAGCAGTGTATGTCATGGAGAGGCTCGTGCCTAGGAAAGCAACAGTCACAATGTAAACACCTGACCAAAGGAGATGTCTACATAAGTCACAACTCAGTCATCCCACTGAACATATTGCTGCAGATAAAAGCAATGAGGTAGCTCAGGGTGATCTAGCTGAGGAAGTTTTCATATGAGACAGCATAGAGCCAAGGACTCCAGCGCAGGTAACATTTGCTGTGTAGGCTGCGGCATAGAGACTGTGTTCCTCTTATAGAGAGATGTTTGAAGTAAGAACTGTAAAATGAAACTGAAGAAGAATGAAGATCAAAGTGTGGACACTTTGCCCCTTCTTAGAATTGGAAACAATCACCCATGGAAGGAGTTACATAGACAAAGTTTGGAGCTGAGACAAAAGGATGGACCATCTAGAGACTGCTATATCCAGGGATCCATCCCATAATTAGCCTCCAAACGATGACACCATTGCATACACTAGCAAGCTTTTGATGCAAGGACCGTGATATAGCTGTCTCTTGTGAGACTAGGCCGGGGCCTAGCAAACACAGAAGTGGATGCTCACAGTCAACTTTTGGATTGATCACAGGGCTCCCAATAGAGAAGCTAGAGAAAGTATCCAAGGATCTAAAGAGATCTGCAACCCTGTAGGTGCAACAGTATGAACTAACCAGTACCCCGGAGCTCTTGACTCTAGCTGCATATGTATCAAAAGATGGCCTAGTCGGAAAGAGAGGTCCACTGGACAGGTAAACTATATATGCCCCAGTACAGGGGAACACCAGGGCCAAAAAATGGGAATGGGTGGGTAGGGGAGTGGGGGGGGGGGAGGGTGTGGGAGACTTTTGGGATAGCATTGGAAATGTAATTGAGGAAAATACGTAATAAAAAAAAACCAAAAAAACCCTGTAAACTCACATGAGTGCATGAGGCCTCTCCCTTCCCAGCTGTAAACCTGCAATTTTCTAGGAATTTCACCAGAAACCCTATTTACTGTAAGAGAATGTCTTAACCCCGTTGTGTAAGTTCATGGTTTTAGCTCACCAATCAGATTGTAGTCCTACCTGAGACACCGCTGGAGCCACCCTATGTTTTCCTTTATTTAAAAAACATAAGAGAGAAACAAAATGGCTTCTGATTTGTTTTTTTTTTTTTTTTTTGTTTGTGTTTTTTGTTTTTTGGGTTTTTTTTTGTTTTTTGTTTTTTGTTTTTATAAGCAACCCATTCAGGTATAATCCAAATGGTATATTTGTCTTCTGTGAGGATAAACTGTAACTCTCCCCTGAGAAGCCCGAACCCACACTCAGTTGGGTCTGATTCTGTCCTGAGTTTCTTTCTTTCTCTTTGCCTGATGCTTAAAGTCCATGTTAAAATGTTTTAAAAGATTTTTAGTATTATTTTTAAAAATTTAAACAGATCTCTTAAAAAATCTGCTTTATGTGTAAGGGTGTATTGCCTGCATGTATGTCTGTGTACCCCATGAGTGGACATGCCTGTTGCCCATGGTAGTCAGAAAAGGATATCTCATGTCTTGGAAGTGGAGTTATGGGTGGTTTTGGTCTGCCGTGTGTGTATCAGGGACAGAACACCATGTCTTCTACAAGAGCAGCAGGTGCTCTTAATTACTGGGACATCTCTCTGGTCCCGAGATTTTATTATTTTTAATTTTGTTTGTGTCTGTGTGTGGGTGTGTGCATATGGTTTCTTGAGGGGGCTAGAGGTGTTGGATTCCCCCTGGGCTGGAGCTACAGACAGTTCTAAGAATCTCATCAGCCCTAACGGTGTCTTTTATAGACTACAGTTCTTTGAGAAACCCACCCCCATGCTCTTGGGTATGTCACATCCCTTCCCATGCATCTTTGCTCCCATTAATCCCTGTAATTAAATCTCTGTTAAGCTTTCTTCTTAACCAGTTTGACTCTAATTCATACTGGTTTGTTATGATAGTCATTTCTGCAGTGAAATTAGGCTCTTCTTGAATGAAAGATTCTAAGAGGAAAGGGAAGTTGTCAGGTCGAGCAGCATCATGGAACTGTGCCCGTGCCCCACTATCCCTGGTACCACATATATATTCTTGAGTCAAAGTAGTGAGCTACTGTCTTAGTTTACTTTATATTGCTGTGATAAAACACCTCAACTAACAGCTACTTGGAGAGGAAAGGTTTTATTCAGCTTATACTTCCAGGTAACACTCTATCACTGAGGGAAGTCAGGGCAGGAACTCCAGCAGGGCAGGAACCTGGAGACAGGAGCTGATGTAGAGGTCATGGAGGGGTCCTGCTTACTGGCTCACACCCTCATGGCTTGCTCAGTCTGTTTTCTTATAGCACCCAGGCTACCAGCCCAGGGGTGGCACTACCCACGGTGAGTTGGGCCCTCCTGCATCAATCACTAATCAAGAAAATGTCCCACATATGTGCTCCCAGGCAATCTGATGGAGGCATTTTTCTCAGTTGAGGTTCCTCTCCTCAGATATGGCTACATCTGTGTGAGGGTAACAAAGCCCAACCAGGACAGGTGCTGTGCAGAAGCTGGTAGAGTTTACACCACCATCATACCCACAGAGCAGCACTGGGTACCTTTGTGTGTGCTCACGTGTGGGTGTAACATGCAGAAGAGAGGTGCTTACAGACTGAACATGGAGATCGTATTTCATGTTTTCACTTCACACCTTTAAAAGGCAGGCAGCAACTGGGGAGAAGTGTGGGTGTTTCAGACATCCTGAAAGAAGGAAGCCAGCTCTGGCCTCACAGCTGTGTGAGTAGGTAACTTACTTTTATTCCCAGATCCAGTAACCACAATCTTGCAAAGCTGTTTAGGAGACTTACCTTCGATGACTGATAAAAGGATCAGGCTCAGTATATAAATTACACTTTTGTCAGGATCTTATATTGGGGATGCCGATGATGTCACAGCCTCAGTGTTGGTACTGGCCTGGCATCTTTGTTTGGTCATTCACTATGAGTCTCTTACTGATCCTTAGAAAAAGGACAGGTGCTCTACTCTCCTTACTCTCTATGGTCCCTCTGTCCACCCCTGAGCCCTCATGGCCACTTTCTAGCTTCCAGACTTCTGTAGGCATTCAAATTTAAACATATAAGTCTATGGATGTGAAGCTGTGCTCAACATAAGAGAGGATATTTGGTCCTTGACTTTTTGGGTTTTGGTTACCCTCTCTGTGTATTTTCCAGGAAGAGGTGCATTAGGCCTGGCTCCCTTCCCTGGGAGCTGTTAGCTCTTGGAAGTTATGAGGGGCTATGTGAGGAGAAATCTGCTGTATACCAAGGTGCAGCCTCTTGTGAATTGCCTAAGCTCTAGTGGGTAATTTCACACCATTGCCCACCAGGCAACCCTGAGTAAGTAAGCTCAGTGGATCACAACCCAAAACTCAAAAACAAAAGTATCAGAGGAGCTTGCTGGGAGGAGATGGGGGATGGGAGGAAGATAAGGGTGCAGGTGTGAGTGCAACCAGGAAGTCCTGCATAGATGTATGAAAGCTTCAAAGACTAAACATAAAAGTATTTTTAGTTATCATTATTTTAAAATTACATTTATTTGTTTATCTAGGGAGAGAATGAGAGAAGTGTGTGTGTGTGTGTGTGTGTGTGAGAGAGAGAGAGAGAGAGAGAGAGAGAGAGAGAGTTAGTTCACTTGGAAGGCAAAGGATGTTTTTGAGAGTCAGTTTTCTCCTTCCACCATGTGGCTCTTGGGGATTGAGCTCAGGTTCTGCCCAGCAAGTGCCTTTATCCACTGAGCCATCTTGCTGGCCCAAGAGTTTTATTTTTTGACCGGTATATAAATTAAATGCCTAAAGACAATCTGTGAAGCGAAATAGGTGACACAAGAACACCAACACCTCATGATCATCTCTAAGTGAACCATACAGAAGTAGAACAGAGGCTGGGGGAGGACAGGATGGGCCAACTGGGAACTGTACGTAACAGCTATGGCTGCCATTTTGCTAGATGGTATGTTCAGGAGCTGTTGTTGATTGGTTGTTTTCAGTCTCAGTAGCTCACTCGACTAAAGAGACCTGAAATTCTGCTTCTAGAATCCCTCTCTGACTGCCTACTTGTCTCACAAGGGACTTACTTCCCTGGTGAGCTGGCCTCCCAGGCCTCTGCCTTCACTAAAGTTCTTGTCCACAGTGAACACAAAGAGGAGCACTTCTAGTTTCTAGCACATCCTGGCACTTCATTCTCCTCTGTGGGTCTCCTCAAGTTGCCCTTTGTGAGAAAAAAGGATATTTGTCCCTCAGTGAAGTCGGCCCGTTTACCCCCATCAGCAAGTCAGGCTGCTCTTCTCGGCCCTCTCCCTCAGGTGAAGCATCCTCAGTAGAGATAGTGACATGTCTGTACAAGTCACTACAAGCTCTGATTCTGCTCAGTGTACCCTGTATCCTGACTGAGCCAACTCTACTTTTAGCCTCCTTCCTATTCTTTCTCTAGTTCCGTTAGGGAAAGAGTAAGCGCTAAAGGCGACAGCACTGTGCATCGGCCCTGAGGTGTCAGACTGTTAAGTGAACAAGGTCTAGGTTTAAGTAGAGGGCCAGAGCTATGCATGCTAAGCAGGCTTCATCAAGGTGTGGTCCAGCCAATCACTGACTAATCTTTGTCTCAGCTGTAAGGTGGTCTGATAAGCTGTCAGAAACATGTGAGCTCTCTTTCAGACAAGTTTCCCCTATGGCTTATAAAAGGCTTCTGCCATTTCTTTCTCCTAGAATGAGATCACTATGGGAAATTCCAGGTTTGAGAGGGTATGTTGCTTCAGTCGTCTCGCAGCTAAAGGGAGGCACAGGTTATCTTCATCCTTGCACAAAAGTTACCCAGAAACAGGCTGGCTGAGCCGGGGAGATGGTCACGCATGAGGGAGAGGCAGATGACCAGAATCAATATCCAGAGACACCAAGGCTGGACCAGGAGAAGCAGGCAACACGCAAAGCCTCAAGGGTAAGACAAGGATGCAGGCAGTAAGGGCTGCACACTCTGCAAAGCAGCTGCAGACCAGGCCGGGTAAAACCCCCACAGCTAAGCATGCTGCTCTTGCTGCATAACAGTCTCTAGAAACTGCGTCAAGTGTGAGCTGTGTCCTAGCATGCCCCAGCAGATAATAGTATGTATCTTGCCAAACCATCTGTCATCATGGTAGACCATCACCATGGGACACTTGATAATGAATCTCCTGATAGTTCTCATTTGCCGACAGCACAAGGCTCTCTCTTTGTACCTGTCTCCTTTTCGTGCCTCTGGTTTCTTTCCCAGCCCCCCAGAAGCCCTTTGCATTCGAATCAGCCTTAGAAAACTGCTCGCTGGCTCCAAACATTTTAACTTTTTTTTTTTTGTCATCTTCCTCCACAGAGCAAAACTTCTAACCCTCTGCCAAAGATAATTTCATTCATTCACTGAATGAAGCCGAATGCTGTGACTCTGGAGCCAGGTAGACTCACAGTGTTGCAGCCTTTGTCTGAGCGCAGTGTAATGGCCATTGCTTTTTTTTGGTCTCTGAGCCACTAAAGCAGCTCATTCCTGACATCAGAGGAAAACTAGCATTTGCAGGGGCTGCTCTTCTAAACACACACACACACACACACACACACACACACACACACACACATTTTCATGCTAAAGTATTATCCTGGATACTTCATAAGATTAAGGGAAGAAGGCTTCAATTATTTTTCAGATTCACACTAGAGGCCTGGGATTTGTATTCTACACAAATGTTCCTTACAGAAGACTTGGCCTGTTGAATAATTCACATTTGCCAATATGGAAAGGCCCAATAGAATACACACATTGTCAGAGTGGGTTAGAGCGGTCAGTGTCCAAGTCTTTTCCCCACTGGGATGTATTTTGCAATTCTTCCTTTTGTTGTCTCTTTGCCCATTACCCCTCTGTGTGCAGCTGTTAACTAGGCTTGCAAGTCCTGCAGGTCATGCAGCGAAACAGTGTTGCTCCTTTGAAAGGACTCCACCATACAGATGTTCCTCAAACCACCAGATCCTGCTTACTAATTTTTTTCCACTTTGCATTAGTATGAAACTGGTATATGGTCAGTGGAAACTACGTCAAATCTTTTTTAAAAAATTATTTTAAAGTGTGTGTATGTATGTGTATGTATGTACATGTGTGTGTGTGTGTGTGTGTGTGTGCAGTACCTGAAGAGTCCAGAAGAGGGTGTTGGATCCTTTGGAGCTAGAGTTACAGGCATTTGTGAGCCATGTGACATGGGTTCTGGGGGCCAAACTCAGTCCTCTGGAAGAACAGCACATGCTCTTAACCACAGAATCATTAATCAAGTGTCCTGTACTAAAAATCTTGAATTTTATTATTTTCCTTAGGCCAGCAGTACACAGTATGATAGTTATTGGTACTATGTATACTCTGTGTACTTACTCCTCAAAGGAAGTAAGTGATACTATGTGTTGATTCAAAATCCACAACTCGCTCCTCAAAGGAAGTAAGTGACAGTATATTTTGGAGCCATATATGAGTGACATGGTCCAGGAGAACAGACTTGGGTTATCTCCAATTCTATTGTAGTGGCTATTCCTGGTTGTCAACTTGACAATATTTGGAATGAACTACAATCCGAAATTGGAAGGCTCACCAGTGACCCTTATCTGGAGGCTTGGAGATCCTTATCTGGATCTTGGTTTGAAGATCTTGAGCCATATTGGCTATGGATTCCAGAAGATTGAATCTCCGAGTTTAAGGAACACACCTTTAATCTGGGCTACGCCTTTCATCTGGGATTAAAGGTGTGGTGGAACACACCTTTAATCTGGGCTACACCTTCTGCTGGAGACAATATAAGGACATTGGAAGAAGGGAGTCTAGCTCTTGCTCTTGCTCCTTCGCCTGCTTGCTGCGTGAGACTGAGTAACTGCTAGATCCTTGGACTTCCATTCACAGCTGCGACTGAACAATTGTTAGGAATTCGGCTGCCGACAGTAAGTCATCAATAAATTCCTTTACTATTTAGAGACTATTCATAAGTTCTGTGACTCTAGAGAACCCTGACTAATACATCTATATTCTTTTTTTTTCTTTTCCATTTTTTATTAGGGATTTAGCTCATTTACATTTCCAATGCTATACCAAAAGTCCCCCATAGCCACCCACCCCCACTCCCCTAACCACCCACACCCCCTTTTTGGCCCTGGCGTTCCCCTGTACTGGGGCATATAAAGTTTGTGTGTCCAATGGGCCTCTCTTTCCAGTGATGGCCGACTAGGCCATCTTTTGATACATATGCAGCTAGAGTCAAGAGCTCCGGGGTACTGGTTAGTTCATAATGTTGTTCCACCTATAGGGTTGCAGATCCCTTTAGCTCCTTGGCTACTTTCACTAGCTCCTCCATTGGGAGCCCTGTGATCCATTCAATAGCTGACTGTGAGCATCCACTTCTGTGTTTGCTAGGCCCTGGCATAGTCTCACAAGAGACAGCTACATCTGGGTCCTTTCGATAAAATCTTGCTAGTGTATGCAATGGTGTCAGCGTTTGGATGCTGATTATGGGGTGGATCCCTGGATATGGCAGTCTCTACATGGTCCATCCTTTCATCTCAACTCCAAACTTTGTCTCTGTAACTCCTTCCAAGGGTGTTTTGTTCCCACTTCTAAGGAGGGGCATAGTGTCCACACTTCAGTCTTCATTTTTCTTGAGTTTCATGTGTTTAGCAAATTGTATCTTATATCTTGGGTCTCCTAGGTTTTGGGCTAATATCCACTTATCAGTGAGTACATATTGTGTGAGTTCCTTTGTGAATGTGTTACCTCACTCAGGATGATGCCCTCCAGGTCCATCCATTTGGCTAGGAATTTCATAAATTCATTCTTTTTAATAGCTGAGTAGTACTCCATTGTGTAGATGTACCATATTTTCTGTATCCATTCCTCTGTTGAGGGGCATCTGAGTTCTTTCCAGCTTCTGGCTATTATAAATAAGGCTGCTATGAACATAGTGGAGCATGTGTCCTTCTTACCAGTTGGGGCATCTTCTGGATATATGCCCAGGAGAGGTATTGCTGGATCCTCCGGTAGTACTATGTCCAATTTTCTGAGGAACCGCCAGACTGATTTCCAGAGTGGTTGTACAAGCCTGCAATCCCACCAACAATGGAGGAGTGTTCCTCTTTCTCCACATCCACACCAGCATCTGTTGTCACCTGAATTTTTCATCTTAGCCATTCTGACTGGTGTGAGGTGGAATCTCAGGGTTGTTTTGATTTGCATTTCTCTGATGATTAAGGATGTTGAACATTTTTTCAAGTGCTTCTCTGCCATTCGGTATTCCTCAGGTGAGAATTCTTTGTTCAGTTCTGAGCCCCATTTTTTAATGGGGTTATTTGATTTTCTGAAGTCCACCTTCTTGAGTTCTTTATATATGTTGGATATTAGTCCCCTATCTGATTTAGGATAGGTAAAGATCCTTTCCCAATCTGTTGGTGGTCTTTTTGTCTTATTGACGGTGTCTTTTGCCTTGCAGAAACTTTGGAGTTTCATTAGGTCCCATTTGTCAATTCTCGATCTTACAGCACAAGCCATTGCTGTTCTGTTCAGGAATTTTTCCCCTGTGCCCATATCTTCAAGGCTTTTCCCCACTTTCTCCTCTATAAGTTTCAGTGTCTCTGGTTTTATGTGAAGTTCCTTGATCCACTTAGATTTGACCTTAGTACAAGGAGATAAGTATGGATCGATTTGCATTCTTCTACATGATAACAACCAGTTGTGCCAGCACCAATTGTTGAAAATGCTGTCTTTCTTCCACTGGATGGTTTTAGCTCCCTTGTCGAAGATCAAGTGACCATAGGTGTGTGGGTTCATTTCTGGGTCTTCAGTTCTGTTCCATTGGTCTACTTGTCTGTCTCAATACCAGTACCATGCAGTTTTTATCACAATTGCTCTGTAGTAAAGCTTTAGGTCAGGCATGGTGATTCCACCAGAGGTTCTTTTATCCTTGAAAAGAGTTTTTGCTATCCTAGGTTTTTTGTTATTCCAGATGAATTTGCAAATTGCTCCTTCTAATTCGTTGAAGAATTGAGTTGGAATTTTGATGGGGATTGCATTGAATCTGTAGATTGCTTTTGGCAAGATAGCCATTTTTACAATGTTGATCCTGCCAATCCATGAGCATGGGAGATCTTTCCATCTTCTGAGATCTTCTTTAATTTCTTTCTTCAGAGACTTGAAGTTTTTATCATACAGATCTTTCACTTCCTTAGTTAGAGTCACGCCGAGATATTTTATATTATTTGTGACTATTGAGAAGGGTGTTGTTTCCCTAATTTCTTTCTCAGCCTGTTTATTCTTTGTGTAGAGAAAGGCCATTGACTTGTTTGAGTTAATTTTATATCCAGCTACTTCACCGAAGCTGTTTATCAGGTTTAGGATTCTCTGGTGGAATTTTTAGGGTCACTTATATATACTATCATATCATCTGCAAAAAGTGATATTTTGACTTCCTCTTTTCCAATTTGTATCCCCTTGATCTCCTTTTGTTGTCGAATTGCTCTGGCTAATACTTCAAGTACTATATTGAAAAGGTAGGGAGAAAGTGGGCAGCCTTGTCTAGTCCCTGATTTTAGTGGGATTGCTTCCAGCTTCTCTCCATTTACTTTGATGTTGGCTACTGGTTTGCTGTAGATTGCTTTTATCATGTTTAGGTATGGGCCTTGAATTCCTGATCTTTCCAAAACTTTTATCATGAATGGGTGTTGGATCTTGTCAAATGCTTTTTCTGCATCTAAGGAGATGATCATGTGGTTTTTGTCTTTGAGTTTGTTTATATAATGGATTACATTGATGGATTTCCGTATATTAAACAAACCATCCCTGCATCCCTGGAATAAAACCTACTTGTTCAGGATGGATGATTGCTTTAATGTGTTCTTGGATTCGGTTAGTGAGAATTTTATTAAGGATTTTTGCATTGATATTCATAAGAGAAATTGGTCTGAAGTTCTCTATCTTTGTTGGATCTTTCTGTGGTTTAGGTATCAGAGTAATAGTGGCTTCATAAAATGAGTTGGGTAGAGTACCTTCTACTTCTATCTTGTGAAAAAGTTTGTGCAGAACTGGAATTAGATCTTCTTTGAAGGTCTGATAGAACTCTGCACTAAACCTGTCTGGTCCTGGGCTTATTTTTGGCTGGGAGACTATTCATAACTGCTTCTATTTCTTTAGGGGATATGGGACTGTTTAGAAGGTCAACTTGATCCTGATTCAACTTTGGTACCTGGTATCTGTCCAGAAATTTGTCCATTTCGTCCAGGTTTTCCAGTTTTGTTGAGTATAGCCTTTTGTAGAAGGATCTGATGGTGTTTTGGATTTCTTCAGGATCTGTTGTTATGTCTCCCTTTTCAGTTCTGATTTTGTTAATTAGGATGTTGTCCCTGTGCCCTCTAGTGAGTCTAGCTAAGGGTTTATCTATCTTGTTGATTTTCTCAAGGAACCAACTCCTCGTTTGGTTAATTCTTTGAATAGTTCTTCTTGTTTCCACTTGGTTGATTTCACCCCTGAGTTTGATTATTTCCTGCCATCTACTCCTCTTGGGTGAATTTGCTTCCTTTTTTTCTAGAGCTTTTAGATGTGTTGTCAAGCTGCTAGTATGTGCTCTCTCCCATTTCTTCTTGGAGGCACTCAGAGCTATGAGTTTCCCCTCTTAGAAATGCTTTCATTGTGTCCCAAAGGTTTGGGTACGTTGTGGCTTCATTTTCATTAAACTCTAAAAAGTCTTTAATTTCTTTCTTTATTCCTTCCTTGACCAAGGTATCATTGAGAAGAGTGTTGTTCAGTTTCCACGTGAATGTTGGCTTTCCATTATTTATGTTGTTATTGAAGATCAGTCTTAGGCCATGGTGGTCTGATAGGATACATGGGACAATTTCAATATTTTTGTATCTGTTGAGGCCTGTTTTGTGACCAATTATATGGTCAATTTTGGAGAAGGTCCCGTGAGGTGCTGAGAAGAAGGTATATCCTCTTGTTTTAGGATAAAATGTTCTGTAGATATCTGTCAGGTCCATTTGTTTCATATCTTCTGTTAGTTTCACTGTGTCCCTGTTTAATTTCTGTTTCCACGATCTGTCCATTGATGAAAGTGGTGTGTTGAAGTCTCCCACTATTATTGTGTGAGGTGCAATGTGTGTCTTTAATGAATGTGGCTGCCCTTGCATTTGGAGCGTAGATATTCAGAATTTAGAGTTCCTCTTGGAGGATTTTACCTTTGATGAGAATGAAGTGTCCCTCCTTGTCTTTTTTGATATCTTTGGGTTGGAAGTTGATTTTATCCGATATTAGAATGGCTACTCCAGCCTGTTTCTTCAGACCATTTGCTTGGAAAATTGTTTTCCAGCCTTTCACTCTGAGGTAGTGTCTGTCTTTTTCCCTGAGATGGGTTTCCTGTAAGCAGCAGAATGTTGGGTCCTGTTTGTGTAGCCAGTCTGTTAGTCTATGTCTTTTTATTGGGGAATTGAGTCCATTGATATTAAGAGATATTAAGGAAAAGTAATTGTTGCTTCCTATTATTTTTGTTGTTAGAGTTGGCATTCTGTTCTTGTGGCTGTCTTCTTTTTGGTTTGTTGAGGGATTACTTTCTTGTTTGTTCTAGGGCATGATTTCCGTCCTTGTATTGCTTGTTTTCTGTTATTATCCTTTGAAGGGCTGGATTCGTGGAAAGATATTGTGTGAATTTGGTTTTGTCGTGGAATACTTTGGTGTCTCCATCTATGTTAATTGAAAGTTTGGCCGGGTATATTAGCCTGGGCTGGCATTTGTGTTCTCTTAGTGTCTGTATAACATCTGTCCAGGCTCTTCTGGCTTTCATAGTCTCTGGTGAAAAGTCTGGTGTAATTCTGATAGGCCTTCCTTTATATGTTACTTGACCTTTCTCCCTTACTGCTTTTAATATTCTATCTTTATTTAGTGCATTTGTTGTTCTGATTATTATGTGTCGGGAGGAATTTCTTTTCTGGTCCAGTCTATTTGGAGTTCTGTAGGCTTCTTGTATGATCATGGGCATCTCTTTCTTTATGTTTGGGAAGTTTTCTTCAATTATTTTGTTGAAGATATTCGCTGGCCCTTTAAGTTGAAAATCTTCATTCTCATCAATTCCTATTATCCGTAGGTTTGGTCTTCTCATTGTGTCCTGGATTTCCTGGATGTTTTGAGTTAGGATCCTTTTGCATTTTGTATTTTCTTTGACTGTTGTGTTGATGTTCTCTATGGAATCTTCTGCACCTGAGATTCTCTCTTCCATTTCTTGTATTCTGTTGCTGATGCTCGCATCTATGGTTCCAGATCTCTTTCCTAGGGTTTCTATCTCCAGCGTTGCCTCGCTTTGGGTTTTCTTTATTGTGTCTACTTCCCTTTTTAGTTCTAGTATGGTTTTGTTCATTTCCATCACCTGTTTGGATGTGTTTTCCTGTTTTTCTTTAAGGACTTCTACTTGTTTGGTTGTGTTTTCCTGCTTTTCTTTAAGTGCCTGTAACTCTTTAGCAGTGCTCTCCTGTAATTCTTTAAGTGACTTATGAAAGTCCTTCTTGATGTCCTCTATCATCATCATGAGAAATGTTTTTAAATCTGGGTCTAGATTTTCGGTTGTGTTGGGGTGCCCAGGACTAGGTGGGGTGGAAGTGCTGTATTCTGATGATGGTGAGTGGTCTTGATTTCTGTTAGTAGGATTCTTACGTTTGCCTTTCGCAATCTGGTAATCTCTGAAGCTAGCTGTTATAGTTGTCTCTGTTAAGAGCTTGTTCTTCAGGTGACTCTGTTAGCCTCTATAAGCAGACCTGGGAGGGTAGCTCTCTCCTTAGTTTGAGTGGGCAGATTATTCTCTGCAGGCAAGCTCTCTTCTTGCAGGGAAGGTACCCAGATATCTGGTGTTCGAACCGGACTCCTGGCAGGAGTTGTTTTCCACTCACTAGAGGTCTTAGGATCCCGTGGGGAATCCTGTGTGGGCCCTTGCGGGTGTCGGGCGCCTCCGCTGGCAAGGTACCTCGGGGCTCGAGTGGAGCGGAAGGGGCTTGTGCCCCAGGTCAGGCCCGGGTAGTCCGCTTCCCTATTTACCGCAGTCTCAGGTTCCGCACGATTGGATTGGGGCAGGGGCTGTGTTCCACTCACCAGAGGTCTTAGGATCCTGTGGGGAATCCTGTGTGGGCCCTTGCGGGTGTTGGGCGAGACTCCGCTGGCAAGGTACCTCGGGGCTCGAGTGGAGCGGAAGGGGCTTGTCCAATTCTATATTCTAATGTGGTAATAATATCATGACATTTTTGTAGTAAGGGAACAAAGGAATTCATAGATCAAGGCACCTTTTAAGTACACAGGTTGGAACATCAGGTAGGCAGGTTGCAGCAAAGCCTGGAAATCTTTATGCAGGTTTCACATGCTACCTGCTGGGCTTTCTTGTGGAAGGATAGAGGTGGGAATTTGAGGCCTGTCATATGTTTTGAAGGATTGCCTACTAGTCTGTGTTAGGTCACACACAGAGGTGGGAAGTAATTGGCTATTTTGGGCCTTAGATAGCTCAAGGTAATTTGCCTCTAGGCCCATAACATTCTATCTCTTCACAGTGTTGGAAAGTCCCAGTCTGAACAGTTTAGTTAACATGGGCAATATGGACAAGCCATGGGTTCCAAGTATATGCTCTTTCAGCACCAGCAGAGGGAGCTGTGCTCTGCAGGTGGTACTGGGTTTCTGAGCTAGGATGTTTGGTAGGTCAGGTGTACTAAAGGTGTTTTGGACTTACAGTATTTTTAATTCATGATGGGCTTAAGGTATAGAGAATGTTCTAGGGGACTGTAGTAAGGGTCTTGTTCTAACTAATGTGGAAATTTCCTGACTAGGATCAACAATGTGTGTAGAAGAAAGGGTGCATTTCTACCATTTGCACATAGATTGATGGGGTCCTAGAATGCATAAAAGCATGAGAAAATGAGCTAAGCACCCAACCCAGTGTGAGTGGGGACACCCCTGGACTACTGGTCCCAGTTTCTATAAGAAAGCTGGCTGAACAAGTCATGAGGATCAAGCCAGTAAGAAGCACTCCTCCATGGCCTCTGTATCAGCTCCTGCCTCCAGGTTCCTGCCCTGTTTGCGTTCCTGTTTCTTTGATGATGAACTGTCATTGTTAATGTGGCTGAATCTAGAAGTGCCTAGGAGACAAGCCTCTGGGCATGACCATGAGGGACTATATAGATTAGATTGGCTTCTGGGATTGTCAGTGAGGGAGTTTCTAGATTGGTTTAACTGAGGTGGGCAGACTCACCCTGAATGCAAGTGGCACCACTTCATGGGATGGGGTCCTAGACCACAGAAAAACATGAGAAAGCTAGCTAAGCACCAGCACCCACCTCTCCTTGCTTGCTGAGAGTTGACACATGTGAGGACTGCTTCCTGCCATCATGCCTTCCCACTACGATGGATTGTACCCTCATGCCGTAGGCTGAAACAAGCCTTTCCTTTCTTAAATGGATTTTTCTTTGGTGCATTTGTTCCAGAAACAACGTAAGTGACTAGTACAGGGTTCAAATGAGCCAGCAGCTTTAGAAAGACAGAGGGATTTTCTTTACCTTAGTAAGGGAAGGTAAGCAAATGTCTATGTGACTCCAGCTAGGTCTGATTTAGAAATTGGGGGCTAATGGAAGAGATGCAGAGAGCAGCTTTGAAAGGAAGGCAAGGTGGCAGAGGTGGCTTGACCTCCTTCTCCCCTAGATGCCAGGGACAGCTTCCCTGTGGTTAGGAAAGAGGCGAGTACATGAGGATCCTGAGTTCAATTTTCAGCAACCACATGGTGGCTCACAACCATCTGTAATGGGATCCGATACTCTATTCTGGAGTGTCTGAAGACAGACTACAGTATACTCATATAGATGAACTCATATAGAGACCATGACCCTTTCATTCATAGCACCTCACACAATGGAGGCTCTTCTGAGAAGTCTTGAAGAAGAGGCCCCACTTGATATGCATCAGGCCACACCTCTGTTCCTAAACAGGCCTTGATGACTGCTGTGAGGCTTTTCCCAAGAGAGTCTGTTCATATCAAATGGGTATGGATGGGAGATCAAAGAAAAGCTTCCACCCAGATTTAAGTTTAGTGAATCAGTAAGTTTATTGGGGTTACTTACTGGGGCATAGGTGACCCAAGGGCAGGTGCATCACTGAAAAGCTAAACCCTGCATGGATGAGGACTCCAGAGAGCTGCATCCCGAAAGCTCCCTGTGCAACTTGCAGACAGCTTGACTCTTAAGTTTCATTTACTTCCCAAGTCTTAATGAGCCTCTTTCCAGGAGGGAATGTTTTAATTCTGAGAAAATAGCTACACAACACCAACTGTAGGTCTGAGCATCTTAACAGGAACCTAAAAGGCTCTCAATAGCCTCACAGTTTTTTGAGTCTGTTATGCAAACATTTCCCTCTCCTCAGAGCATCTGTAAGGATGTGGGACTAAGCACCTCACCAAGTCATCTGACATAAAAATGAATCGAGGCAACACTGCCTGCATCTAAGCCCTGCTGGGTACCTGTATGTATTCCAAACTCTAAAACAGATGAACAAATGACGTGTTTATCTCAGAACCACAGTAGTTATGAAGCAGGCCTCCCATGCCCTTCTCTGGAAGCCAAAGTCTGTCTTTAGTAGTTTTTCACATCCTCCTCCTCACCCCGACTCTGTGTGTGTAATATCTCATGTTTTGTTTTTGCTTTTACTTACTCTCTACCTTGCTTTTCTGAGATTGAGTCTCTTAATAAACCCAACTCTCATTAATTTTTCAGTGCTAGATATCCAGCAAGCCCTAGGGATTCTCCTGTTCCCCCTCCCTCAGTGCTAGGATTACAGGCATGCAACATCATGCCTTACTTTTATGTGGGACCGGGGAATCTGAACTCAGGTCCTCATGCTGATGGGGCAGACACTTTAGCAAGTAAGACATTCCCTTTGCCTCCTTTCATATTCTTTAAAACTGCCCTCTCCTATTCTTCTTCATCCACATTTTTACCTCAGGAATCTAGAGGTACATGCCAGTTGTTCCAGGTCCTTGTTCTAGAAGAAGGCATCCTGCGTTCTCCTTTCTGCCTTCCTGTGGTCCTAGCCAAGTATACAAGCCCTTTGACATTCCATTGCCCTCTCTTCCCAACCTTCCATAAAGTATCAAACCCAGTTGATACATTCATGACTTACAGAGAATTAATAGGTAACCTGACTGTCAAGGACAAGAAAACAAGTCAGAGACCAAATTAGCAAAGCCTGTGTATTTATAAGCCACAGCTGTAGAGGGACCATGGCTGTCACTTTCCTGGCAGCAGGTGGTTGAAAGGGCTTGCAAGGATTTGTAGTTAAAAATAGGAAGTCCTAATATAGTCTCTGATGGGTGAGCATTCAGGGTGGTATTCTGATCTTTCTTTTCTCCACTTTGAGACAGGTTCTCATGTGTCCCATGTTGGCCTTGACTTTTCTGATCTCACGAATGTGCAAGGGTTCCAGGTGTGTAACACCACGCCAGCTATGAGATACTGGGAATTGAAGCCAGGGGCTTGTGCATGTTTGGAAAGTAGTCTACAAAGTGGGCAACATACCAAGACCTTGCTTAAGTAATTCAACAGTAAAGTAGGCTGATAATGAATTCATCAAGACCCCCAGAGCTGAGAAATGACCAAAACTATTTTTAAAATGTAATATTCTCTCTAACTGTGTATGGGATGAGATTTTATTGTGCTTTGTAGTACGTCCCCAAATCCCTTCTTCTCTGGTCTTAAGGGAGCTAACACTCTAAGATCCCAAATGTGAAAGGGGTGCCCTAAAGCTAGCTCCTTTCAAGACCCTTTGTTTATACAGCAGGGGACAGGGATCAGTCACTGGAAGACATTTTCCAGATGTCCTAGTTTCTCACTCACTGCCAGGATGATTCTTTCTGCAAATGGTGAGTATCATTAGAGCACACACACCACCAAAGGAAGCCGGTTTTAGTCACAGCTCAGTCTGGGGCCTCCTGTGGATGCAACAGAGAAACTGTAATCAGGTGTGCAGAAACTAGAGGGGTTTTAGTTACAGAGTAATCAGAAGTTTCCCCACCCAGATGCCTAATGAATGCAAATGAGTGACAGGAGACCAATAAACAGATGTCTTTTGTTGTCTGTGAGTTTTACTGTGGAGTAGAAAAGAGGTTACGGTGTAAATCAGAACAGACAGCCCACACAAATTGTACATTACGTGTAAACATGTCTTGTTGACGAATATTCTTGCCCTAGCATCTTGCTGTATTCCAGTTTCTTAGAACTGTTCTTGCTTTCCTCAGAGCTCTCAAGTCTGTGGTTGATTTTCTAGTTGGGGCCAATTGAAGTGGAAAGCCCATTGTGAATTTAGGCAGCACCAGTCCACAGGCTCTGGATTGAATAAAAGGAGAAAGTGAGCTGAGCACAGAGCTAACCTCTCTCTGCTTCCTGATTGGAGACATGATGTGAGCAGCTGTCTCACACTCCCGCTGCTCTGATTTCCTGGCCAGGACAACTGTACCGTCAAACTGAGCCTAATAATCATTCCTTCCTAAATCGCCTTTGTCAGAACAATGAGAAAAATAACAGCTACAAATGCCAATGAAACACTGTATGTGAGATATTCTGCTCAGTTACTATTTAAGAGCCTTTTGGTTTCATCACATGGGTCAAGGTCAAGAAAGAGAATTAGTTGAAATTATACTTCACTGAGCACCTAATATGTGCTGGACCCTTCCTTCTCTGAGTTGTTACAACTTGGCTTCTTATTCTTTACAATAATCTAGGATATGCCTGACACTATTATTCCTATTTACAGATGGAGAATCTGAGGCACAGAAAATTAGGCAGCTCTGTGGAGTGCACACAGGCAGGAAGGACAGAGGTCACACCATACCTGTGTGGTTTCAGTGCTCAAAACCCCTTTAGCCTCATTATATTCTTCCTTTGCCATCAGGCTTTGTGAAAGGGCACATTCTATCATCATGTCTCATCATTTTCTCATTGGTAATAGAAAAAAACTTAGTCAAAAGGATGTCAGGAAGACATACATATCTGTGGCCTCTTTCCTTTCTTTGAAGACAGGTGTGATGGTGTGTGTATGCTTGGCCCAGGGAGTAGCACCATTAGGAGGTGTGGCCTTGTTGGGGTAGGTGTGTCACTGTGGGGGTGGGTTTTAATACCCTAGTCCTAGTTGCCTAGAAGTCAGTCTTCCCTTAGAGGCCTGTAGATGAAGATGTAGACCTCTCAGCAACTCTTGTTTGCTCCTGCCTTGGTGATACTGTATTGAATCTATGAACCTGAAAGCCAGCCCCAATTAAAAGTTGTCCTTATAAGAGTTGCCTTGATTATGATGTTTATTCACGTGGTAAAATCTTTCTTTTTAAATATTTTTTATTATTACATATTTAACTAAGACAATAATAAGATGATAAGAAGGGACACTGCAAGGCAGCATAGTAAGGGAGATGTGACCTTTGAAATCAGATGGCCATGGGATGATGCCTACAGTAGATACATCTGTGTTCAACTGAGACTATTTGGTTACTGCTGGCTAAGTCTGTGACTGTGGACACAATACTGTCCACACCTGTAAAGTAGATATAGTCATACGTGTCTCCAGGTTGTCATGAGATCTCAAAGAGCCTACATATGTAAAGTTCCTGGTACACGGGGAACATTTTGAGTGTAAGTCCCTTAATTACCATTTTCTTTTCTCTGCACAGAATTCAAAAGCAGCATCCAGGAATACACCAAAATTGTACCGAGTACCTCTAGATACAAATAAATGTGAAGAAGATTACTGACCCCCTGCACCCCCACACTGTTTCTTTCTAGAATCTGCTTCCTCTGGGAGAGATTGTAAAGTTCCTAATGATGGAAAAGAATGCTGAGTGAGGAGCCGGGAGATGACTCCTCTCATCTGGTCCCCAGGTTAGGCTTTGAGCTTGATCCCCAGAATCTACTTTAAAAAGCTACGTATGTGTGTGCTTGTAAACTCAGTGCTGGAGCAATGTGGACAGTTGGGTCCTATGGGCTAGGCCGATGAGCCAGCCTGGCCTACCTGCTAGTCTACTTCGTGAATTCTAGGCCAGTGAGAGACCCTGACTCAAAACACAATAAACAAACCAAAACCAAAACCAAAACCAAAACCAAAACCAAAACCAACCAACCAACCCAAAACCCCCAAGGTAGAGAGCAGTTGAGCAATAAAAGATTGTCCTTTGATCTCCTTTGATAGCCAGGTACACACAGGCACATGACACAAGCTAGGGACTCCTAAGAAGAGGAAACCTATACTGAGAAATGCCTCTGTCAACCTGCCCTGTAAGCAAGTCTGTGGAAGCTTTCTTTGGATGAGTAATTCATGTGGGAGGACCCAACACATTTTGTGTTATCCAAGCCCTGGACAGGTGGTCCTAGGTTGTATAAGAAAGCAGGCTGGGCAATCCATGAGGAATAAACCTATTAGCAGCATTTCTCTTTTGGGCTCCACTTCCATTCCTGTCTTTACGTTTTTGCCTTGATTTCCTAACCTGACTTCCCTTTGAAAGACCCACAATGTGAGGACTCCCCCACGTTCTGACTTAGGAGAGGCGACACCCCAAATCACTCACAAGAAACGGTCTTGCTACAAACTGCAAGAAGACTTTTATTTAAGAGCGCTCTCGGGCCCATGGTCATACACCACGCAGGGGTAGAGGACCGTGGCGCCCTGAGTAGCTGGGTAAGGGGGTATTTCAAGGAAGAAACCACAACTCAAGGAACTGGGGAGGGCATTGTTGGAAAATACCAAAGATACCAGTTATGAGTCCCAAGGAAGTGCAAAGTCACAAGAGTCACAAGGAATACCTGGTAATTGTTCGGGTTATCTCTCAAGACACTTTCTAAGAGCCCCTAACAATAGCACATTCTTTGAGTGAACACTCTTTGAACCCAGGAAGCGGGTGGGTGGAGGAATGTCCCTATCTATTTTATGATTAGCATACCTTGGAGTATTAAGTCACAGAGGTCACATTCCCAAGCCTGGGCCTAAAGGCCTAGAATTTTGTTTTTACATTATACTTTCACCTTCATGATGAACTGTAAGCGATAAGGTGATGCAGACCTTTGCCTCAAGTTGCTTTTGGTTATGGTGCTTAGCATAGCATTAGAAAGAAAATTTGAACACACTTATACATGTAAACATGCACACATGCACATAGCATTCCTATAAAAGAATACTTAGCAAGGTGCTCCTTTGTTAGGCAAGATGTAGCAAAAACATAGCTCTTGGCTGTGGCTGTTTCAGGAGCAGAGGGAGCTGCCTGGCCTTTGGGCTAGCCTTCTCCTCTGACTGGCACGTAGAACTTGCTCTTTGGAGTTTCTGGGTCCCAAATGAACCAGTGAATCAAATACTGACTGTGCCTCTGGAAAGGCTTGTTTAGAATCTATGCCTAACATGGGAACAGTGTTCTTGGAGGAATGTGTGAGGAAGATGAATTCACCACACAGTTGAAAACTTTCTTCATAATGTTGCTTGTGAATACCTGCTGAAGCCAGAGTAATTAAGATAATAGAGCATTTGGAATACCTAAGAATTCATAGACCACATGAATCTCAAGAAGAAGGAAAACCAAAGTGTGGATACTTCAGTCCTTTTTAGGACAGGGAACAAAATACCCATGGGAGGAGTTACAATGGCAAAGTGTGGAGCAGAGGTTGAAGGAAAGGCCATCCAGCAACTGCCCTACCTGGGGATCTATCCCATACACAGTCACCAAACCCAGACACTGTTGTGGATGCCAACAAGTGCTTGCTGACAGGAGCCTGATATAGCTATCTCTTGAGAGGCTCTACCAGTGCCTGACAAATACAGAGGTGGATGCTCTCAGTCAACCAGTAGACTGAGCACAGGGTGCCCAATGGAGGAGCTAGCTATAGAAAGGACTCAAGGAGCTGAAGGGGTTAGCAACCCCATAGAAGGAACAACAATATGAACCAACCAGTACCCCCAGAGCTCCCAGGGACTAAACCACCAACCAAAGAGTACACATGGAGGGACCCATGTCTCCAGTCCCATAAGTAGCAGAGGATGTCCTTGTCAGACATCAATGGGAGGAGAGGCCCTTGGTCCTGTGAAGGTCACAGAAACTGTGGTTGTCTACAGCAGACTAGCATAAAATTAAGCTAGTCAAAATGTCAGCATGGATAGTAGAAAGACACATGAAGCCCCACCCCTGTTGATGAGCAACTGGAAGTTGTTGTCTGCTATAGGAAAGAGTAAGTTTTCTCTGCTTGTGCCACTGGTGGGTTTCTTTTGCTCCAGTGAATGGCCCCGCACCTCGGCAAATGTTGGCAGCACTAATTAGAATCAGTGGGTTATAAGGAAGAAGAGGAACATACAGGAAGAGGAGGAGAAAGGCTTGAAGGAGAGAAAATGTGTTGTGGGAATCTAGTTGGAGGTGGGGAAATGGGAGATGGATTTGATCAAATGCACAGTATAGATACATGAAATTTTAAAATATATATATATAAATGTAAAATATTAAATAATAAGAATACATTAGTAAATAATAAGATTCTTAGCAGCTGCAAATGACAAAGGACTTGACACCAACTAGTTGAAGTAAAAAAAAAACAACTAAATCATTTCCTTTATAAACTGAAAACTCTATAGAAGAATTAATTATGGTCTGTTTCAGAGCCCACTATCATCAGCACTGGGGACTGAACTCTTCCCACTCTTAGTAGTTTGGTCCTCAAGATCCTTAAGGATGGGTGAGAAGTTTGCACACCCATTGTCACCATGACTAATCCAGTAGATAAGAGAACATGTGTCCCACAAAACCATACCCAATAGTCCTTGGAAGGACCCTAGTAATTGTTATCAACCTGACTTTGGACTCTGGCATCTTCCTTTTGCTTTTTAAAAAATATTTTAATTATTTTTATTTGTATATGGATGTCTCTTCTGCATATATGTATATTACTACATGTGTGTCTGGTGCCCATGAAGGCCAGAAGAAGGTATGGGACCCCTGAAACTGTGGTTACAGACAGTTTGGGGCCATATGGTGCTGGAATTGAGTGTGAGTCTTCTAGAAGAGCAACCAGTGCTCTTAACCATGGAGTCATCTCTCCAGGCCCCAAAATTTATTTATTTTATGCATATAGATGTTTACCTACATGTATGTCTTTGTACCATGTGTATACCATGCCATAGAAGCTAGAAGAGGGCCTCAAATCCCCTAGAACTGGACTTACAAATGGTTGTGAGATGCCATGTGTGTGGTGGGAATTGAACCCCTTCCTTAATTGAATCATCATGGCCAAGAAGTTAAAAGTCATCATGTGTCTAGTTTAATCTTTATCCCAGAAAGGTCTATTTCCTCAAAGCACACAGCCTACCAATTACATTTGGAGCACTTTCAACACAAGAAAGGGCACTAATGCTAAGTACAAAGGCCACTCACCTCTCCTATAATAGTCTCTCAGGACAATGGAAAGTTTCTCTGAAACTTTGGAAATTACATACAGTATGCTCCTTTGACACAAGCTAGGGTCACCTGAGAAGAGGAAACCTCTAATGAAAAATGCTTCTGTCAGACTGGCCTGGAAGCAAGTTTGTGGAAGCATTTTCTTGATTAATAATTGATGTGGGAGGGCCCAGCCAGTGGCAAAACTATCTGAAGCAATGTAATTATTAAAGAAAGTAAAGAATATGGAAAGTTTACATGGTATCAGTAATCCCATATTAAATCTAAAGTGCACGATGGCTCTCATATGAGGGCCAATGGTAGTCCAGTGAACAAGCAATGCTCTATTATCCTCTTTTTAAAAAACATTTTTATTTATATTTTCTTTATTTACATTTCAAATGTTGTCCCCTTTCCTGATTTCCCCTCCGAAAACCTCCTATACCACCCCACCCCCCTCTGCTCACCAACCCACTCACTCCCACTTCCTGACCCTGGCATTCCCATACACTGGGTTATAAAGCAATGAGGTTACATAATTCATGAGGTGCTGCCATGTTTATAAAATGGATTTCATAGCATTCCTACCTACTCCATGGCTCTTACATTCTTTCTGCACTTTTTTTTTTACTCTAATGTCTTATTTAAAAGTTTACATTTTCTGTGCTCCCTACTGTTGAGAATTTTATCTAAGGTCCCTCCCTTTGATTCCTGAGAGTCTCTTACATCCCAGGTCTCTGGTGCAATTCGGAGGGTCTAACATTAGGGAGAGGGAACTTACAGAGGCCACCTCCAGCAGAATGATAGGACATCAAGTGAGGGCTAGAGTTGCCATCTCACAGTCACATCTCTGACCCATAATTGTTCCTGTCTGAAAGAATTACAGGTATGAAAAATGGAGAGGAGCCTGAAGAAAAGAAGGTCCAGCAACAGGCACAAAGTGGGATCCAGTTCAAGGAGAGGTCCCAAGGCCTGATGTTATTACTGAGGCTATGGATCACTCATAAACAGGGACCTATCATGACTGTTCTCTGAAAGACCCAACAAGCAGCTGAAAGAGTCATGCAAATATTTGCACCCAACCAATGGACAGAAGGCTGAAAGAAGCTGAGGAAAGGCTGATCCTGTAGGAGGACCAGCAGTCTCCGTTAATCTGGACTCCTGAGATCTCTCAAACACTGGACCACTAAACAGGCAGTATACACCAGCTGACATAAGGCTCCTCCAACATACACACAGTAGAGGACTTCCGGGTCTGTGTTCATTCAGAGATGATGCACCTAACACTCAAAAGACTGAAGGCCCCAGGGAGTTTAGAGGTCAGGTGGGGTGGGAGTGGGGTGGGAGCATCCATGTGGAGATGGGATAAGGTGGGGAGGAAGTGTGGGATGTGGAGCAGTTGGAGGGTGGATGGGGGCAGGGAATGGAATATGGAGTATAAAAAATAAATTAATTAAAAAAAAGGAAAAAAATTCTGTGCTCAAGAAAACTATAAAGAAAACTTGATCTTCCAAATGTTAAAGGGTATTAAGAATTGATTTTGATAACTGCCTGGTCCTGTATAACTTTAACATAATTATTGTTTATGCAGGGTCATAAGGTCAACTGATATTTCTGCTTCTATAAAAAAGAGCTTTTGTTTTTGTTTTGTTTTATGAGAGATGATTCACACAGTTGGGGGTGGGGGGGGCAGACAAAAACAAAGATTTGGTAGTCACCTTCACTCATACACCTAACATCCAATTTCCATCTGAGCTATTCCAACTAATTCCAATCCAGGAATTAATGCTGCATCCAACTTTCCCATGAGTCCTTTATAAACTTGCATTGCCTTTATAAACCCCTGAATGAGGTAGCTGGGAGCTACATCCAGGAATCCAGTGCCCTGGGTGTAGACCTAGAGACAATATAAATAAAAAACATCTTCTTCGTTAAAACTTATTAGTGGTAAGACTCATGAAATCTCTAAACGATCCCAGATCCATAACATTTGAGAACTTGTCTGGGTTTTGTGCTTTCACCCAGATCCACTTTCTTTTTCTGGTGACCTTGGGTCTCTTGAGCCTCCCAGCATATTGGGAGATGAGAAATCAGATAGACCCAGTATTCTGAGGGAACCAGCATCAGATTCTCAGTTCCTAGATTGTGAGAAAAGAGGCACTAGAAAACCTCTGGAGGTACAGGTAAGAATCCTTGTCCTCTTAGTGTGCATTTGTGGGACTCATAGAACATTTGGATGCAGTTTAATTCCTGAGTCCGAGGGACCACCCGGATGCTGTTGGTTCTTATTGGAAAAGCTAAGGTGGAAATTGGGTGTGTGAGTGAAGGTAACCACCAAATGTTTGTTTTTGTCTAGTTCCCCTTGACTATGTGAATGTTTTGTCTGAATTTGTGTTTTCTGGTCTGTCTATATATATATATATATATATATATATATATATATATATATATATATATATATATATTTGCAGATGTGCAAGCCAGGAGCCAGAGGTGAGGGAAAGAGTGAAGGCTAGCTGCAGTGTACACATACTACCCCCACCCCCTCCTCACCGGCCTGTGTATCTCTTAGCTTTCTCCTGCAGCATCCTCTGTCTATATGCAGGGCTCAAAATTTTCTAATCTTTAAGCCTTTGTTCTCAGCTAACTCTGGTCCCTCCCCCTGGTTACTGGTTTTAGTTTTATAGGGGTTCAGCTGTCTTTTAAGAATGGATAATATTAAAATGTTGTTTTATGCTGTTCTACTTCAACAAAAAGCTGGCTCTGGAGTTGGTTATGGCTCTCCCTCCTCTATACCCATGCATGCTTGTTTAAAAGCTTCTTCCAAAATCTCTCTCCCATGTCAGGCAGGCCACCTCATGATATGTCAGGGAAAGGAGAGCAAAAACAAAACAAAAGAATAAATTATCCCCTGTGGGGATTTCTGCCATTTGCTTCATATCCTTTTTCAGTTTCATTTAATTCTCTAAAATTTTTGCTAAAATATGAACCTTATCTCAAGATTTATAAGACTATTATAATAAACATTCTGAAAAAAAGATTTGTAAGTTTGTTGAGTATGGTTAAAAATCTGTAAAATATATTAGTTTAAAATGTATAGAAACAAGGTTGGTAGCTGAAAATCTATACACAGGTAATCATAATTTACTACAGCATACTGTATGCATAGGTTGGATTAAGCTCTTGACTAAAAGAAATGGATATTTTTAAATAACAGTGGATCTCCAAGATATTCTTTATTAGGATGGATTTTTCTGTAGTTATGCTTGTCCTGAGAATAAGAATAATAGGTGAGAACAAAATAATAAAAATGAGGTTTATATTAGAAGTTGGGAAATAACACTGAAAAGGTTATGGTAATTAAAAATGTAATAATTTTACTCTTTAATTAAGGAAATGCGAATGAGGTTTGTTTTCTGTGTTCAATAACTCTCAGCTACCCCCTTTAAAGGCTAAATGACAGGTCTTGTGGATGTCAGTTTTATCATAGAATTACATCATGGGTTAAACCAAAATGTTTGCTTTTGAATGTTTTCAACATTCATTGAATCTGCAGAAGTCACTGCTTTGATATATGCAAAGAATTTTCTAGCAATTTTGCCAATTCTGGTTTTTACTTTAAATGGAAAGCTATGGCCACATACATACCTGAGCTAAAGGTGAGACTACACAAGTTCAGAAGACTAGGTCTGAGATATCCTTTAAAAAGGTCAAGACAGAAAATGCTGCCTGATGCAGAACCGAATAAGAAATCTCCAGAAAAGAAGCTGTCTCAACAAAACAAACAACAACGAAAATAAAGTCAGCCCTGACCTCCTGGCTAGGAGCTGCCCAGCAGTTTTAATTGGGTTTTCTTATTGAATATATGGCTTTCAAAAGAACAGTAAAGATTTAGTATCATGAGAGAATCTGTCTAGCATTTTGGGCAGACTAAGATGGCAGAGAACTGTATTATTCTAGGTAAACAATAACAGAGGCTTGAGAATCAGGGTGAACTAGGACCAAAATGGATAAAAGAAAAATTAAACATGTGGGGAAACAGATGTGAAGCTAAGGAGTCAGGGACAGCTATGAGCACCAAACCTGAGATATTCCTATCTTATGACGCTCACAGGGAGACAATGGCCTAAGCAGTCTGCCAAGACCCTATGGAATGTCTCTCCATACCTAAGTCTAGTCAGGCTAACAGAAACTCACTTGAAAATATATATCTGGCCTTTTTGTCTTTGTTAACTTTGTTAAGTTTTAGATATTTGAGTAAACTGAGTCATACAAGAGACTGCCATATTCTATAATGATGCACTAAAAAAGGAACAAAAATAAGATTCTCAACCTCTCTATGGGCTGCATTTATGAATTGAAGTCTTATTTTGGCACTAAAAGAACTTCAATTAAAAAATTGTAACTTTTTAAGGCTAATTAGGATATGCAGGTTAATAGTCACCTTACAAATGGTCAAATGTCTTGACCTGATCAGAACTCTGCTTGTACTTATGCTAAGAATATATGTAGTTCATTGACAGGGATTCGCTCTATTTAATCTTCTCTCATGCTTTCAAGGTTAAGCCTAAAACAACTAACTAAAAACAAATAAAGTTTAATTAAAATCACATGAACTTAATAGATGGCCGTCAAAAACTCTTCAGATATCTGCTGAATGTGACATTTAAAGTATTTAATGAAAAAGGCTTCCCATGATAGACAAAAATATGAGCTTCTAGAGGCAGCTCTAAGGTCTCTTCCAAAGAAGAGGTCTCTACTTGGACTGTGGCAATAGTATCCAACAGGTGAAACTGCCCCATACCTCTCCTGCCTCCAGGATACTGCCAAGACTGTGTTGTGAGACACTAGAGAATTGACTGTCTCTGTTTGCCTTGTCAAGATGTGTCAGTTTCTCAAGTTCCTCACCCACATCAAAGTCTCAGATCTCTTGGGTCTGGCTGATACTGCCTGTTTGGCAGTCAAAGAGTTACTGCTCTCCTTTGTGACATGAGACTGAAGTCACTCCTCCTCCACAGAGATTCTTGAGATTGACTGAGGAAGAGCCTAGGGTTATAGTCCAGGTAGCTGATAAGTGTGTTATTTTAATCGATACAGAGACCATTTGGTTTATCCTGTTCAAATGTATCCTTCTCTAATATCTGATGGTGTTGATTGCTCACTGTAGCTTTATTAGTTGATCAATAGCTTCATAGTCAATGCATTTTATATTTGAAAATTGGGTCTTAGTTTTTCTTGTGCTTTTAGGTCTCCTGGTAAGAAAGGCAAACTCAAAAAACCAGGTTTCAATGTAGCCTTTCACCTATTTCTCCATTTAAAAGAACTTGCTTTGCAATGACTGTTCTCAGTAATCAACCACTTATGTATTATGTTAAATGATTGAGTGGAAAAGGAGAAAGGTTTGAGGTTTATGCAAGTTGTAGGGTCTGAAAAAAAACAATTAAAAAATAAAAATGTAAAGATGATATATGTGTTGAATTCAAATATTTGCAAACTTCCTTCCTTTCTTCCTTCCTTCCTTCCTTCCTTCCTTCCTTCCTTCCTTCCTTCCTTCTTTCCTTTCTCTCTCTCTCTCTCTCTCTCTCTCTCTCTCTCTCTCTCTCTCTCTCTCTCTCTCTTTCTCAAAAGCAAAGAGGGTTTTATTCTGCAGAAGTCCAATATTCTGGGGTCTACCATCTACCAAGATGAGCTAGCAGATCTGATTTAAAGCACATTAGTGGAATTCTGGGGAGGGAGTAGGTGATCTTTTTCTTAATCATGTTGGCTCTATCTCTAGGGACATTCCAGAACCATTGCTGCTGTGTGAAGGGGCTGGAAACTGTTGCTGGGGAAGCCTGGAAACTGTTATTGGAGAAGTCTGAAAACTGTTGCCTTTGCCAGATGGTGGGACAGCTTCTGATGGCAAGACAAGTTCTGACTGGCTGCCTGAGGCCTGGGGCTATTTTTCAGCAACTAACTTGATGGATTTGCCCAGTTATTGGAAACAGAGGTTTAGGCCTAGTCTCCTGAATTGCTAATTTGAAGCCTGTCATGGAGTCATCCTGCCTCATTCCCCACTTCAGTAATGGGTCATCTTGAGTCCTTGAGATGTTTCTATAGCCTGGTATTGTTTGGGAATCATCAATTGAATGGTGGAAATCTATTCTTTAACAAACTTAATTAAAGTATTGATTATGCAGGGACTGTAAGTCAAGGCTAACATCAGTAGGATAAGAGGACTGGTCATGGCAGAGTCAAGGGTGGTCAGCCAAGGAGAACAGTTGAAGAGGGTCTTATATCAACCCTGACACTGTTCTCTTTCTACTCCTCTCTCCTGTAGTCTCTTTCTGAGTAAGACCATGGATTCTTTGACCAACCCTGAGTGGTAAACATAGAAACACCATTCCTCACCTAAGTCTGCAGAGTTCTTCTTGCTGGAGAAACAGCAAGCCTGGACCTATACTGTTCTGTAAAACTACTTTTGCCAGGGAAGTTAGAGAATCCTGCAGGGCATTGATGGACTTTTCCATCTCCTGTATATCTGCATCTATTACCATCTGTAGGGCCTTATACTAAGGACCCTATACTAGCAGCTCCGACTAGCCCTATACTAAGGAAAGAACCTAGTAACACAGTAGATTTTTTTTTCCCCCACAAGACTTTGTTGAAAGGTCTGAGGTATATGTACAAGAAAGGAAATAGTGCATGTACAAAACAAAGTGCTCCTGCATTCCCTTCCAGGGTCAGAGCCCAGTAGGGAATTGAGCAAATAGTCTGTGAAGATCCTCTGTTGCCTGTTCCTGGGCCAACATCCACCTAGCTGAGGAAAGGTGAGACTGCCGGCACATCCTTCCTGTAGCAACCTTGGAGCTGGTAGTGACAATGCCTTTCTTTAGTCAGTGGGAAGACAGCAGGCAGGGTGGGGTCCAGGGCCTTCCTTTCATTGTTTGGAGCAGGAAGTGCCCATCCAGAGGGTGGCCATCAGGGTTCAGTTTCTCCCACAGCCACCCACTCTCCATGTTAAGCATTAGCCCTTCCCTTTCCACTTTTGAAAACCACAGGTCTTCCCCCACAACTCTTGGGTTTTAAAGAAGTGGAACAAGAAGCTCCTGCAAGAAGCATGGAGCAATGCAGGAGAAGCAGCTGGCTCAGGAAGCCAGGAACCTGGAAGCCAAGGTGGGTAGGATCACGAGTCTAGGAGACCAGAACAACAACATCACCCTGAAAACTCAGGTAGCACATACAAGGCCAGTGGGTGGGCCTGACATTGCTCCTCTACCTCTCTTTAATATGGGTTAGCATAGTGGGCCCAGGCAAAGAAGGGCTTCACTCTGTGAGATTATCCAATATTGTCAGAGTTTAGGGATCCATTAGTCTGGATAATCTCTAAACCAGAGCTGATTGTGGAATTGCAAAAGAGAGAGTGTGTGTGTGATCTGTATTTCTTCTTGGATGTACATCCTCCTCCTTTTGTCCCACTAAACCCTAGGAAGAGGGGTGTGTACTCTCATGAGCTGAAGCTGAAAGTGGCTTTTCCCAGCCCTGAATTGACCTGTCAGGAAATGCAGTTGAAGTCTGGGGGCAAAGTGCACTATAGGTGGGCATTAGGGAAATGCGAGGCTTCTACAGACATAGTGCCCACAGTGGCACAAGGACAAGCCAGACTCAGAGCTGGAGCAGCTGCAGCTTGCACAACACAGCCTTCTGCTGGGCCCTGGGCCCACTGTCCAGATTTGCAAGATTCTGAGAATTAAAGTACTTCTGCCTCCAGGAGGATCTCAATGGGGACCTGGAGCCCGAGGAAGGCTACTGGGTGGTATAGCACTTCTGGTTTGTCTGTGAATGACCATGGGTTGGTGGTTGAAGCCTGTCGGGCCCCCAGCCTTGAGGGATAACAGTTTGACTCATCATGGTAGACTTTATCACAGAAGAAACGTGAGCCTTGCTTGGCAGAACATGCCATAAAAGGGACACTCTTCAACACTGTGATGATGTCCTCAATGGTTCCATCCTGCCCCTTGTCAACAGGCCAGTGTTCCTTAGCTAGGTGTCACCTCAGCTCTGCAATTAGCTCCCGACCAGCAGATTTTTATCAGATGGTTTGGAGGTGCTAGCTGGTTGAAGACATCCTCCTCAGAGTACTAAGTCTTTCTGGGTACAAGCTGTAGTAGAACATAAAAACCACTTAGTCATATTTACAACCAGGCCATAAATGCATGGAGTAAGCCCCAAAGTACAAGTCCACTAAGCATTCTCTGGCAGCAGCATGTATCCTGCAACAGTAGGAGTTACAGTTAAGTTTCAGAGGTGGGAATAAGCTGGGGTACCTTATTTTCAATGCAGAGTTCCTGTCCAGTAGTCAACAGTTCTGTGTTAAGTCTGAGGCAAGAGGATTTAAGAACTGGCTGCCCAATCAGACTTCTTGCCAGCCACCGTGAACTTGATGACAAGATTGTTGCATTGCCTACTGGGAGTACGCAGATAGTAAGGAGGTTCCTGGTTTATCCACCATTGCAGCATTAACGTGGGAGTGGTATATCCATGTCCTGATCCTGTTTTTTTTTTTTTAACAGCCATAGGCATTGTCAGGATCACAGTATGAAGTCCTTTCCAGTGAGGTTCCAGAATCTTGTGGTTATATCTCTTAATCCAGACTTTATCACCTGGTTCAAAGCAATAGAGGCTATGGGGAGCAGAAGACTCATAAACCTGGCAGATGGCAGGCCAGAGTTGCTTAAAGGCTCAGATTTAACATATTAATCAATGGAGTTATGATAAACTATTAATCTGGCTCTGTTAAAGCACTGACTACTATAGACTTAAGCTCAAGTTTAAAATTTTCCTTTGGTTATTTTCCAAGTATAGACCAAAAGGTGAAGTGGAAATTTCTGGCTTCTTTGGAGACATAGTTAGGTCATAATGATGGTTTGCTGGGGCATACAGGTAGAAGGGTGTTTTGCTGAAGCTGACTTGTGAAAGGATGCATAATATTTAGAAAGAATACAAATATGACCACAGACATTGGGACAAGACTGGTGCCGTGGTTTGCCTTATGGGGATTTGCTAGTCTCTGCTGCTGATGCTCTGGCAATGGTTAGTCTTGCACCAAGTTGCTGATCTTCTCTTGTAATGACTTTGCAGAGAGTGACTCACCAAAAGAACTTCTTGAGATATCCAGGCAGTTTCTTGCTACTTCCATGGACTTGCATCAATCTGGAGGAGCCTCTTGGTTTATTCTGGGTTGAGCTGTTCTGCTAATTTGTGTGTGGTGTCTCCCAAGTAGTCTGGACTGAAGCTTCTGATTTGTGTTTGGTGGTTTACTAGTAGACTGAACTGCTGATATGCTGACAACAAAGATTGGAATCACCCCTAAGAACTATTTCTAAAGAGGTCCTCTCCCCCTGGGTCCTAATAACCTTTGTTTTCCACTACCTCTGATGGGTGGTGGGCTAGAAGGGAGGTTAAAGCGTTTAAGAACCCTTATGTCTTAGTTAGGATTTTACTGCTGTGAACAGATACCATGACCAATGCAAGTCTTATAAAGAACAACATTTAATTGGGGCTGGCTTACAGGTTCAGAGGTTCAGTCCATTATCATCAAGGCAGGAGCATGGCAGCGTCTAGGCAGGCATGGTGCAGCAGAGCCTTCGTCTGAAGACTGCTAGTGGAAGGCTGACTCCCCAGGCAGCTAGGGTGAGAGTCTTAAGCCCACACCCACAGTGACACACCTATTCCAACAAGGTCACACCTCCAAATAGTGCCACTCCCTGGGACAAGCATATTCAAACTGTGATACCTTATTAAAGTAGGTTTTGAACAATATCTAAGACAACAGGAAGGCGCTTCTTGTGCTAAAAAAAAAAATCTGTTTTATCTGTATATATCCACTCCTCTGGACAAAGGAAAGCGAGTTAATTCTTTTAACCCAAATAAACTTTTGGGTCCTAAAATTTTATTATTACTCAAAGGAGCAGGTCTACTGCTTTTTCGTCAATGTGGATTTCTGCACAGATTACAAACAGTGTTAATGCTAACACATTTAAAACTTTTATCTTTTTTTTTCAAGCTTTTAATTCATGTGAGCTTCAGGGAGTCCTGACTTGGATCCATCTATCACAGGTCAAATGGAATCCAGATAAGGACTCCTGTCAATCAACAGCTTAAGCTCCCCCACCTACTCCTTATTCCTAAGGAAGTTCTAAATATAAGATTTTTTCTTTAAGTTCTTGAACTTTAACTTCTGTCCCTAGTCTATATCTGTCCTAGCAGATTTCCACTCTGCTGACAGACAGTATCCAGGAATCAGCTATGGACTTCAAACTGCTCCAATTGGCTGTGAACCTTAGATTTGTTGAAAGCTGATGTGAACTGGTCCATCTGATGTGATCACTGCCTGACTCTTCAGCTGAGTCAGCTAACCAGATGCTTCTGATGAATGCTCCACACTGCTTGAAACCCCAGCCCTTGCCCTTTGACAAGCATTCTAGCCTGATGGGTCCTGACACCAATGTACTAATTTCAGCTGAGAAGCAGTTACAGAAGAGAGTACATTGCCCTTATCCTTAACACAATGGTTGCTTTAAAGAAAACTGAGAACCAGCTGGAATGGACCATATCTCATCATCCTGACTACCCAGAATGCTGTCAAGGCAAAGCTAGTTGGTTCCTGGATACATCACTCACAGGGGATGATGGTCCAGTTGCAGAAAAATGGACCATGACCAATACCTCAGAAGATGACTAAAGATAAGAATGATGCAGGTTTGTAGACCAGTAATGTTGTTTTATCTAACTATGTTCCTCCCTGCTTTTTCATGTATGTTTAGATCCCCCTTTAAGAGCAGTGTGGAGCATTCATCAGAAGCATCTAGTTTGTTGACTCAGCTGAAGAGCCAGGCAGCAATCCCTTTCCTAGATAGAAATAGAGGAGTTGAAGTGGGGGGAGGTTGTGGAAAGATACTGGGAAGAGCGGAGGGAGGGGCAACTGTGATTGGGATGTAAAATAAATAAATAGATTAATTTAAAAGAAGCTAGTCACCTTTCTTTTGAGACAGAGTCTCTCACTGGCCTGGAGTTCATCATGTGGGCAAGACTTGGATCAGTGAGCCCAAGTAATCTTCTTGTCTTTTTCCCAACCTCCAGCAATGGGATTAAAATAACAGGCCACATCCAGCTTTTTATGTGTGTTCTGGAGGTCAAAGGTCTCAAATTCTTATACTTTCAGAGCAAGTACTTTACTGACTGAGCCATTACCTTGGCTGCTGAACATAAATTTAGACTTGAAAGGACAGAAGTAGATCATCTACTTTAGAGACTGGTCAAAAATTTCCTAAAATGACAGACACTAAACATTTTAGGTCTTGTGGGCTATAAAGTCATTACTACAATCACTGCATTTGGAAAACAGCCATAGACAACATGCAAGCAAAGAACATGGTTCTATGCTTAGAGGACAGGCAAGGACCCACGTGCTTTAGTTTCATAACTCCCAATCCAGTTATATTTTTCTCATTTAATTACTGATGATGTCAAGTAGCCTGCTGATAAGCAACCATTTCCTTCTTGGTCAAGCTGAGTGTAGGTCATGGGGGGTTCATTCTTCAAGTGGATATATCTCATAATGTAAAGACCCAGAGAAGCTAAGTAACAAGGAGATCTCAAGGGAGACACCTGAATTTTGTTGTGAAGGGAAAATCGAATAGACATTGCAGGTGGATGAGGGTAGGGTGGGGATGGGAATATGGGTGGGGGGTCATATCTGGAGGAGGATGATAAGAGAGAGAGTAACTTCCAACTTCCCTGGCATTTCCCTGCTACTACCCCATTAACCTAGCACACTGATGTATGGCTATAGATAAATTAGCTTGTGAGAATGCAAAGGAATCATTTGTTCTCTAGAAGCTTCTGCCCATGAAAGTACATGGGATAAAAGCCTTTTGAAGCTTGTTGGATGCCCATCTGTGCTCACCAGGGGGATTTACAGGAAAAGATGGGTTCTCTTAAGGTTATCATCTATGCATTATCTGCAGTGAATTTATTTTCATATGCTCTATCAACGTTTCTTGCTGAATGACAGGGTCAAGGACATCATCTATGTCTTTAATCAATTCCAGTCATCATCTGTGCTTATTTTCTCAGTCCCGTTTAAATCCCTTTTCTTCAGCTCCCTTTTGCAGACTATATTTTTCATGAAAATTTCCATTGGGACCTAGTCAGTTCTTTGTTGAAATCTCTTTGATTAGTATATACCTGTGTGACACCAGGAGAATTTGTCCTTGCTTTCTTGCACTATTCTCTTGATTGGTGACAGGGCAAAAAAGAGAGAGAGGGAGAAAGAGATTGATTTTTGCATGAAGGGTCTCTCTAAATCCAAATCAGCAATGCTGAATTTTGTTTCTTTATCTATTTTTGGAAGATTGCCATAGTTGTGGAGCAGTTTATAAAGCTGTGTGACAGATTCCTGGTGTATATGTGAACCCCATATGATACTGAGCATGAAGTGATAACTCTGACATATGCTAAAGTAGTGTCCCAGGATAGGGGTGACATGCTGTCTGTTAGCATCGTGCATTGGGATACCAGCCTCAAGTTGGCTTGCAACAAAAAGTACCGATATCATCACCATGGCCTTTAGAGAAAATGGTTCTTCAGAAAAATGTAGCTTCTAAGGAGAAATTCATCGTATAATCTAGAGACAGAAAGCTGTACTGTTGGGCAAACACTCCTCAGATTAACAGATGAGGAAATGTCACTTCCAGATATTACAGGCATTTGTGATGTGAGATGGAAATTTTTTTTTTTTTACAATGAAGGCTGTTTTACTGTGGATATGAACTGTGCAACACGAGGGTCCATATATTCACGATGTGTTTTCATCACATTTACACCCCCCCCATCTTTTCCTAACACTCTCATCAGGTGGAAACACTTGACTTTAGGGAGACATTTAAGGTCTAAATCATAATCAGGGTCATTCTTGATTAGTAGTTCACTGACTAACTTCCTAGGAAGTTTATACACAACAACCAGGAAAAGTAAAAATGACAAGAACAACAATAAAACAACAATAACTCTAAACTTTTAGATCATATGGTGATATTTCAGGTCCATGCTTATGAACTCTCTCCTTCTCTCTTCCTTTTTATGGGTTAGTTTCTAAAGTTACATTTTGACATTTTAATTTTATGGAGAAGGGCATAAAAATTTCTCAAAACTGTTTGCTTCAGTTCAAAATAGATTTTTTTGAGGGAGGGGTGGGTGGGTGTCAAGTTTGGACTACAGGTCTGCTTCCATACTGATACTGTGACACTCATTCAACTGCCATGTTTTCCTTTGTCATTGTTTTCTTTATTTATTGTCACTTTGGTCTGCATGCTACATCTGATCTGGGGAGCTTCAGTTTTCTGAGGCTCAGCTTTGAGTTTTGAGCCTGTGCCTTTTTTTTTTTTTTTTGAGACTAAAGAATATAGGGATAAATCTCAGTACAAATGAGTGAACCTAGTCCATTAGGCAGCCGAGGGCAAAACTCCAGTAAACACTGATTGTATCCTCAGAACCATGCTGTTGGCCATGTCCAGGTAACTGGGTTTTTACTTTTCTTAAGTTTATTACATCAATCCCTGCTGTTCCTGCGTCTTGACTCTGGACCGTCACATATCCTTTTGGGCCCCAGAAGTTGCTACTCATTGCTTAGCCTTTTCTAGATCTTTCCTTTACCATCATGATGGGAACATGATAGAGTCTCTTCCTGAAGGATGGTTTCTGGGAATCCTGCTCAGACTGGTCCCTTACCTCAACCTAGCCTTGTGTTGAAAACAACCCATGCCTGACTTATCTGCTGTGGGGCCTTATCTGCTGCACCCCTTCTTGAACACAAGTACTCATTTGAAAGTCATATCTGAATTTGTCTCAAGATGGTAAGTTTGAACAGGTCTAAATAAATTCCAAGGACCTCGAGACTGGTTGCAAGGAATCTAAAACAAGAAGTCGACTCCTATTGTGTACCTAGTTACCTCATAGTGAAGTAGTCTTTCCTGGAGGGAAACTTGGTCAGACTCAGGAAGTAAATGAAATTTATGGGGCTCAGGGCATCAACAAAACTCATAGTGTGAAGTTCCTCAAATTTGAAAGAATCACAAGGCTCATAGCTAAGGTTACATAGGCAGTAATAACTGCTGGGAAGAAGAGACTTCCTAGCATGCTGAGCTGCTTGATAGAACTACAGAGAGCTCCAGGGATGCAGCTTTTCTGAGTCCTCATCCATGGTGGGGAGGGCTCTCTGGTGATGCAGTTACCTTAGATTCTTTCATGCTTCAGTAAATAACTCCAATCAACTCACTGGTTCACTGAACTAGACTTGAGTAAAACTTTTTTTTTTTTTTTTTTTTTTTTTTTGGTCTTGGTGTCCTATCTAGACTGAAGAGACATTTATTCCTGTCTTCCTAGGAAAACTCATACAACAACTACATGGATGTATAGACTAGTCAAATTTGAGATTCACGAGAGCTCAAGACCTAAAGGAATACAACTTATACCAAAATATGTTCTTTGTGCCAGAAGAGATTCATTTAATGATGTTACTGTAGACAACCCTGATGAATACAGAGGCACACGGCTTAATCCTTGCACTCAAGAGGCACAGGCAGGCAGATTTCAGTGAGTATGGAGTCAGCGTGGTGAAGTGGAAATTTCTGGATTCTTTGGAGAGTTAGTTATGTCAAATGATGTTTTGCTGGGGCACACAGATGAAAAGATGCTTTGCTAAAGTAGACACAAGTGAGAGGATGTTTTGCTAAAGCAAACACATGAAATGATGCATGATGTTAAGAAGGAATGTAAATATAACCCAACAGACAGTGGATGATGCTGGATGGTATTGGTACACCTTGCCATTTCTTATTGGTCATCATTTGTAGTGACTTCATAGAAAGAAACATACCAAAAAAGTTTGGTGTTTTGGCTGCTTCTTGCTGCTTCCACAGACTCAGGCCGATTGGCAGAGTGAAGTGGAAATTTCTGGATATGCCAGCTGATACAGACTTCACACTTGGAGTTTTGGTGAGGCAGACTTCACACTTGCATGGTGTTTTGCTGATGTAAGACCTGTGGGAAGACAAGAGATGTTTGGAGGGAGTATAAATAGGACTCAACAGACAGTGACATCTGGCTTGCATAGCTAGCTTAACAATGCTTTGTTGGTCTCACATTTTCATCTTTGCTGATCTTCACTTTGTTGAGAGAGGGACAGCAGAGAACTCCTGGTGTCCCTGCTGGTCCTGGTTGCTCCTGTTGGCTCATGCCTGACTGTTCCTGCCAGGTTGTGCCACCACTGTTGATTCCTATTTGATGGTTGTTACTGGACTGAACTGCTCATATCTTGACAACGAAGATTGGAATCACCCCCAAAGAACTATTTCTAAACAGGTCCACTTCTCCCATATCCTAATAACCTTTCTTTTCCACTACCTCTTTGGGTGGTTGGTTAGAAGGGAGGTTAAAGTATTTAAGAACTCTTATTAAAAGTAGGCTTTGAAAAATTAAATCCTACAGCTTGGTCTACATAGCAAGGCCAGGGCTATATAGTGAGACAGCGTCTCACAAGACCAAAGGGAATATCTAAACAAACATGTATCTTTTCAGAGTCACTGTGTGTACTCTGTATCTTTGTGGTTATCTGGAATGCAGACAGCTCATTTTGTTTGTTTTTATGTGTTTGTGTGTATGTATATTTTCCTGTATGCAAACATGTGAGCTTGCGTGTAGAACCCACAAGCTGACATCAGATGACTCAGGTCTCTGCTTTTTTTCTTTTTGAATAGAATCTCTCACTGAACATGGAGCTTAATGACTTGGCTATGCTCCAGCCAGCAAGCCCTCACAGTTCCACCAATCTCAGCCTCCCTGGTGATAGGATTACAGGCATGAATGGCCACACCTAGCTTTTCCCAAGGGTGCTGGAAATATGAACTCATCGCATGCTCATGCATCAAGTTTGACAATCTGCTATTTAATTAGATCGATCAAAAACTGTGATGAGCCACCATTACATGTACAATTGCCCAAAGATATAGGATGGTAAGAAATTGTATTTTTTATAAACATAGGTTAACCCACCCCCCAACATTTCTCTAGACTGAGAAAGTTTTGATGCATTTATGATGACACATAATTTTACACACAGAATAAGATACTGTGTGAACTTAAGGTGCTTTATATCTTAGAGCTCTGTGCTTAGAAATGGTTTTGGAGTGTAGCAAAGCCAGCTGGCAGGTATGCTCTATGTAAGGCATAGGGAATGTTATGAGTCATAAGTAAGCAACTCAGGCTTTCAATGATATCATCTGGGCTTCTCCAGAAAACACTTGGAAATGATGAAAATATAATGTAAGAGCTGAAGTGTACCACTTGCTTATTATGTGCAGGGCTCTAAACCAGGGGTTTTGTGTGGATGATCCTCTGTAATCCACAGTGGCTCTCTGAGGAAGCACTGTCCGCACTTGACAGGGAGGAAACAGAGCTCCTGCCCTGCTCTTCAGCTTCTTGCTAGGGTGTGCATGTAGGATGCCAGCCCTGCATGCTAACACAACTGGATGGCCGTGAGTCACATTCCCTCAGCCTCCATCCACACACTCTGGCCTCTTTTTTTTTTTTTTTTTATTATTCCACCATGAAGTGATGCAAACTAAAAATAAACTTAAAAAGAAATTAGTGGAGTCTACATTTGAAGAACTTTGTTTGATCAAGCAATGGAGCCTCCAGCTAACACTGTAGTTTGTGAAGTGCAGATGGAAGAGGCATGAAGATTTTTTCCAAATGTACACACACACCCACCCCCTACCCCCCACCCCCCACACTTTCCCCAGATGATTGACTATGGCAGCTTGTAAGTGAAATATATTTGAGTACCCATGAGCATTACCAGCATCTTCCGATTAAACAACATATGTTCTCTGAGTTGCCAAGACACTCAGAATTCTGAATTTTTTAGATTTGGGTAGGTATTGGCCAGATTTTCATGGATTTTTGGGCTTCCAATGGAGTCTACTTATCATGCACTTTCCTTTTCTTCTGACCTAGCTCCAAATCATATTGTTAATGTTAATAGTTTAAGCAATAGGATCTAGAATAAGTATCTGGATACAGTAGTTTCTATAACTGAGCTGAGTTAAATTTGATAAAAGAGTACACTGGCGAGCTTTCTGTAAATGTAGTAAAGCATCTGAGACAATCAACTTGCCGAGAAGGAAAGTTCATCTTGGCTTACAGTCTTGAGGTTTCATCCTGTGGCTTTGCATCCACTGCCTTTTGGTAGAGGACTATGGCAAGATCACATGTAGGAACAAAACCATCTACACTGAGGCCATAGCAAGGCAGGAAGAAAGCATCAGGTTTCTCAATATTCTCCATGACCTAAAGACTTTTTACTTTGTCCCATCTCTTAAAAGTTCCTCACTTTCCCAGTAGCTCTGTCATTCAGAGCAAATTTTTAACAGCCTGGCATTTGGGGATGTTCAAGATCTAAGCTATAGCAGAAACAAATGGAAAAATTCATGAACATGGCTTGACTTAATGTCTCATGATAGCTCACATTCCAGGTCAGTTGAGTGACTTTTTCTGGCAAATGTAAAATTAAAACCTGCCCCTGTGTTGATTTTGAACTCTACAGCACCAGAATTTCATCTCTCTTTGCTTCCTGATTGCAGATTCTATGGGACTAGAAGCCTTGTGGAGAATATTGGGGCTTGTCAGGAGCTGGGGCTACTGCAACCCAAGAAAAATGTAGGGGTCCCCAGAATCAGTTGACTCCCTGTTCTGGTGCTCCTTCTCTAGTAGCAAAGTCGGTAACACTTCACTTTAATTTTTCTCTGAGATATTTTCTTGTCCTTTAATTCTGTAATTGCCAGTGAAAACCTAACAGCTAGCTGGTATCAAAAGTACTGTCTAGTGTTAAAATAGTAGAGGTATGTTCAGGCTCAGACCATATAAAACATAAACAAAAGTAGAGTCTTGGAAAGTTACACATTTTACACGTACTCTCTCATTGCCCTTATTGGGAAGTCTTCTGGTCTTAACAAACACTGTCCAACCATAGGAAGCAAAGCTATTTTCACTGTAGTTTGGGATATAGAACAGCTACGTGGTAGCTTGCTGCAATGGCCAGCTCTGTTTGGGATTTGGAGTGCTAGCTTCACTACAGTGGCCTCAGGTTTTAGCTCATTCAGCCTTGCTTGGTGCTCTTGTGAAACACTTTGCCTGCTTCCACCCATAGCTCCTGCTTAAAGTCCAGGTAAAGCCTGAGAAGTATCGTCTCCATCACAATGTTAGATGTTCCTGCCGCTTTGTTCTGAGGGGTGTATTTGGGAACAGTGGCACATATTAATGCTGTGAAAACAAGTGAACACATCGCCTACTATGATGGTCACTGTGGATTTATTCTGTCATACTCTGAGAGAGTCATGTCCACATTCTTTCTCTAGAGAATGAGTGGTTTAATAAAGCACTATCTGGCATATAATCAACTTGCAAACTGAATCTTCTTTGTGTGTGTGTTTGCTTACATGTATGCAGGTGTGTAGTGTGTGTGTGTGTGTGTGTGTGTGTGTGTGTGTGTTTGTTAACTTGGATGTGAGTTGTGCAGGCTGTTGAAATCTGGTGTGGGGATTTGGACACCTGTGGAACAGTGAGAGGTGATGAGGGAGTTCACCACATGCAGTGCTCTACATGCACTACTGACTGATTTGGGTTGGAGGCAGTTGACCAACATCAGGGCAAAAAGACCACTCTGACCCTCATTCTGTTTCTAAAAAGCAGGACATGAAATTCCTGTGCAGAAAAATGTCTTCATACATGAGAAGGGAAGCATAAATCCTATCATCAAGGAGGCTTAGCTCTCAAGAGATAATACTGTGTTTGCAGAGATCCCAAGTTTGGTTTGCAGCATACATCAGGTAGATTACAATTATCTGTAACTCCAGCTCAAAAGGATCTGATATCACCTTCAGTTCTCTGTGAGACCTGAAATCATGCCCATACCCATATAGAGAAACATACATAATTGAACATAAAATGCTTAATTGAAAATAATTTTTCATACAATAAATTCTGATCAGCTTCTTCTTCTTCTTCTTCTTCTTCTTCTTCTTCTTCTTCTTCTTCTTCTTCTTCTTCTTCTTCTTCTTCTTCTTCTTCTTCTTCTTCTTCTTCTTCTTCTTCTTCTTCTTCTTCTTCTTCTTCTTCTTCTTCTTCTTCTTCTTCTGTTTTGAGACAGGGTTTCTCTTTATAGCCCTGGCTGTCCTGGAACTCACTTTGTAGACCAGGCTGGCCTCGAACTCAGAAATCTGCCTGTCTCTGCCTCCCAAGTGTTGGGATTAAAGGTGTGCGCCACCACTGCCCGGCCAGTTTCTTCTTATTTCCTCCCAGATTCTCCTTACATCCTGGCCTGTCTGTCCATCTTCTCCCCCCTCTTCTTTCTAAAACAAAGAGGCAAACAAACAAACCAGAATAAAACAAAACAAATGGGAAAAACAAACAAACAAGCAAACAAAAAAAAAGCAAGAGAAATACAGACATGTGCAGACACATGGGCACTCATACAAAATCCATAAAAACACAAATTCATAAACTATAATAATAAGCAAAAGGCCAGTAAAGTTAAAAAAGCCAAAACAAAGAATTATGAGACAATTTTTCCTCCAAAATACAGTTGCATTAATTTTATATTGGCATCTGCTGCTGGGCATGGGGCCTGCCCTTCAGTGTGGTTAGTATACACACTGAGACTTCACTGGAGAAAACTCATCTTTTCTTTGCTAGAGATTGTTTCTGTGTAAGCTTAGATTCTTAAAACCCACTTTGATAGGGGTTCCTATAATTCTTCAACCTCCCTTCTAGCCCACTGAAAACAAACAAAAGGGAAACAAAAGGTTACTAGGAAAGAGAGGACCTGTTTAGAAGTAGTTCTTTGGGGGCAGTTCCAATCTTTGTTGTCAGGATGTCAGCAGTCCACTCCAAAACATCATACACAAATCAGTTAGCAACAGCTTGACCCCGAAGAAACCACAAGGATCTGCTGAATTGGCATCAGTCCATGGAAGCATCATGAAGCAGCTGGATACCGTGAGAAGTTCTTCATTAAGTTCTTTCCATGAAGTCATGACGAGCAGAGTTCAGTGAAGACCAGCAAAGCGTTAGTTACAAGGTGAACCAACACAAAAGCATCTTCTCACTGTCCGTGGGATAATCAGCTTCCAAACGCTAACACCATTGCATACACTAGCAAGATTTTGCTGAAAGGACCCAGATATAGCTGTGTCTTGTGAGACGATGCCGGGGCCTAGCAAACACAGAAGTGGATGCTCACAGTCAGCTAGTGGATGGGTCACACGGCCCCCAATGGAAGAGCTAGAGAAAGTACCCAAGGAGCTAAGGGGAACTACAACCCTATAGGTGGAACAACAATATGAACTAACCAGTACCCCGGAGCTCTTGTCTCTAGCTGCATATGTATCAAAAGATGGCCTAATCAGCCATCACTGGAAAGAGAGGCCCTTTGGACTTACAAACTTTATATGCCGCAGTACAGGGGAACGCCAGGGCCAAAAAGGGGGAGTGGGAGGGTAGGGGATCGGGGGGGGGGGTGAGTATGGGGGACTTTTGGGATAGCATTGGAAATGTAAACGAGGAAAATACCTAATAAAAAAAATTAAAAAAAATTATGTTTCTAATCATCATGCACCTTTTCAAGTGTACGCTCCAGTAAAATATAAAGTCCTCTCGCAAGACAGCTTCTAGAAAGACACCATGGGTCTGTTCTCAGTAAAACATCTTTTTACATGTTTGCTTCAGCAAAATATCCTCCCATAAGACAGTTTCCAGAAAAAACATCATGTGACACAACTGAGTCTCCAAAAGAAACCGCAAATTTCCGATTGGCTTCAGGGTTAGGGATGCAGGCTCCTGTTTACTTCCCCTCTTAGTGCTGTGACACCATCTGGCTTGACCCTGTGCAGCCCCTGGGCATGCTACCGTGGTCTCTGTGAGTTCATTTGTGATTCAGTCCTCTTGTATCTAGAAGGCCTTGAACCCTTGGTATATTCCATTCCCACTAACTCTGGCTAGTTTTATGTCAGTTTGACCCATCTGAGAGAGGTGAACCTCAATGGAGAAATTGCCTCCATAAGATGTGACTATAGGCATGCATGTAGCACATTTTCTTAATTAGTGATTAATGTGGGAGGGCCCAGCTCATTGTGGGTGGAGTCACCATTGGGCTGTTTACCTGGGTTCTATAAGAAAGTGCACTGAGCAAGCCAAAATCAGCAAACCAGGAGGCAGAACCTTTTAATGGCCTCTATCTCAGCTCCTGCCTCTAGGACCCTGCCCTCTCAGTTTCTGCTCTGACTTCCTTTGATGACAAACTGTGTTGTGGAAGCATAAGCCAAGCAAACCCTTTCCTTCCTGAGTTTCTTTGGTCCTATGTTTTATCATAGCAATAGAAACCCTGTCTAAGATACTGCTGGCTTTTACAATCTTTCTGACTCATCTACATAGCTCCCTGAGCCCTGAAGGGAGAACTTTGAAAAAGACATCCCATTTAGGACTAAGTGTTCCAAGATTTCTTGTACTCTGCACGCTGTCTAGTTGTGGGTCTTTGTATTAGTTCCTATCTCCTGCAAGAAGGCGTTTCTCTGATAATAGCTGAAAACACAGATGTATGGTGTGATGGTTTGAATAGGAACAGCCTCCATAGAGTTATGTGTTTGCATGCTTGGCCCATAGGAAGTGGCACTATTAGGAAGTGTGGTCTTATTGGAGTAGGCATGGCCTTGTTGGAGGAAGTGTGTCACTGTAGAGGTGGGCTTTGAGCTCTTGCTCAAGCTACTCCTGGTGTGGCACAAAGTCTCCTTCTACTACCTGCAGATCAAGATGCTGAACTCTCAGCTTCTCCAGCACCATGTCTGCCTAGATGCTGCCATGCTTCTCACCATGATGAAAATGGACTAAACCTCTGAAACTGTAAGCTAGCCTCAATTAAACGTTTTCCATTATAAGAGTTGCCTTGGTCATGGTGTCTCCTCATAGTAATGAAAAAAACCCTAACTAAGACATATGAATATGACAGAATATCATTTGGAGTAATTTTATTGCTACTTTATTATTATTATTATTTTTTAGCAGATCAATAGTGTTTGGTTTTCCCACAGGTCTGTGCCCTATCTAGTCTCATGTTCTCAGCCACCAGAGCAGTGTCATGTGTGAGTATGTTTCATCTCATAGAAAGGCTGGGCTGGGGAGATAGCTTAGTCAGTAAAGTGCTTACTGTACATGCATGAGGATTTGAGATTGAGAATACATAGTAAAAATGCTGGGCATGTTGGTGAATCCTTGCAAACCCAGAGCTGGGGAGTCAGAAACAAGTAGGTCCCTGAAGCTTATCAGCCAGCCAGCATAGACTCCTTGGAGAGTTCCAAGCCTGTTTGAGATATGACCTGGGGGAGCAAAAGGTCAATAGAGACTAAGGAACAATGACTGATGGTGCCCTCTGATTTCCAGGTTCATATGCAGGTTCATGCACATACATCTACACACAAATAAATGAACACACACACACACACACACACACACACACACACACACACACACGGAGTGAGGGAGAGAGAGAGACAGAGAGAGAGAGAGAAGAGAGACCTAAGCCCTGTCCCCCACACTTAGAAAAGGGAAAGGTAAGAAAAATCATGTAAACTTGTTAGGTTAACTCTAACTTTCTTATCCCTTTCTCTTTCTAACTAGCTACTGTAGCCCATAAGTCTCTGCTTCCCCACATTTCCTCCATATTCTCTGCTGAGTTCAAGATTTGTGACATTTTAATTCTCAACTGGACACAGTCTAGAATCACATAGGAAAAAAGACTTAATGAGGGATTTTTCCAGATCAGATCGGCCTTTGGGAGTGTCTCAGTCAATGCTCTATTCTCGTGAAGAGACACCATGGCCATGGCAACTCTTAAAAAGGCAAACATTTAACTGAGACTTGCTTACAGTTTCACAGGTTTAATTTATTTTCACTATGGGGGAAGCATGAAGGCATTGTGAGGGTTTGAATGTGTTTGGCCCAGGCAGTGGCACTATTAGAAGAAAGAAAGCATGGCCTTGTTGGAGTAGGTGTGGTCCTGTTGGAGTAGGTGTGTCACTGTGGGCATTGGCTTAAGACCCTTGAACTAGTTGCCTTCTTCTCTTAGCAGCCTTTAGATGAAGATGTAGAGCTCTTAGCTCCTCCTGCACCATGCCTAACTGGATGCTGCCATGCTCCCACCTTGATGATACCTCTTGATGAACCTCTGAAGCTGTAAGCCAGCCCCAATTAAATGTCCTTATAAGAGTTGCCTTGGTCGTGCTGTCTGTTCATAGCAGTAAAATCCTAACTAAGACAGGCATGCAGGCAGACACACTGTAGGAAAATTAGCCGAGAGTTCTACATTCAGATCCACAGGCATGTCATACCTCCTAATCTTTCTCAAGTAGTACCACACCCTAATGACCAAGCCATTCCTATTCAAACCACCATAGCACATGTCTGCCTTTCTTGTCAATTGATGTGGGAAGACCCAACCCACTGTGGATGTCACCATTCCCTAGACAGTATAGAGAGGGGGAGCAACATAAGTAGGCATGGATTTCTCTTTGTTATTTTGGCTGTGTGTCTGACTAGTTCCTTCAACTTTCTGCCTTGATTCCCTGCTGTGATGGACAGTGACCTGGGATTGTAACCTGAATGAATGTTTTCTCCTCTAACTTGCTCTTTGTCAGTATATTTTTATCACAGCAATAGAAATGAAACTAGAACAGTATACATATGTTTATGACTTCCCGTCTTAGGCTCTGTCCCATGTGAAACTTGAGTTAACTAGTGTTTTTGTGCGTTTATTCTGTTAATTTGTCTTAGGTCAGTTTTATTCTCAGGTTTGGTTATAAATCTTAGGAGGGTCAAGTTAAAACCCTGTCTTCTTCACAACACTGAGGTACAGAGTTAATGAATCTGCCAGTACCCGTGGTTTTCAACTGGAGGCTATTTAGCCTTTGGGGCAGAGTGCAGTGTTCAGATATACTTTTGGATATAACAACTGAGGATTGACCTTTAGGGAACAGATTGTAGGAATGCTACTGAACAAACTAGAATACCCATGGACTTGCTCTCCCACCCCCCAACAGGGAACTGTTCAACTGAGGAATGAGGAACCCCAGCCTGGGATCTATGAGCAAGGAACTACACACTCTGCTTGTCTGACTCAAACTGGAGAGATGTGGAGAAATGTCTACTCCTCCCAGATAGGACATTGATGACAGACCTAGCCTAGTGAACCAGTGAGTTTATTGGGGTCACTTACAGGATGGATTGGTTACAGGAGCTCTCAAAGGAAGCTGTGTCACCAAAGCCCACTCCAGCGTGGGTGAGAAGTCTCTTTGTATGAATTGCAGACAGCCGGGCCAATAGGAGAGTCTCCCCTTTCCCAGCTTGTATAACAATATTGGGGGAACCTTGTGAATCTTGAAAGTTTTAGGAACTTTCTGAGCCATCATGGACCATTTCACTTAGGGAGAGGTAGCAGAGCAGCCACCTTCCATCCACTGGAGTCACTCAGCCTGGTAATTCTCACTTCTCAGTGAGAGTACTTAAAAGCCTCACCTGGGAGCACCTGTTGCTGTCAAATCAGCCAGGTAGAAGGGGTTGGGGGCAGGCAAGCTCTGTTTGGGAGATACTGATGCAGCCCTGTCAAGCCTCAAGGCCTTGACTTCAAAGTCTGAGAAACAAACAGGCCCCTTTGTGTTATCATCACCCGCCCGGAATAGCAGAAATCATTAAGTAACAGTTTGAAGGAAGAGTGATGATTTCTTTCCCTTCAGACACCATGTTCAGCTAATTTATTCCAACTGGATGCAGAGTGACTGGGCGCCGGGACAGCATGTGGAAACACATGTCTATTCCTCATTATCTCTAATGGGAGTTTCAAAGCCGAGCTCAGATTTAGTATCCTATTTGGTCTGTCTTGTATAACACCTGTCAGTAGGCTGCTTTCCTGCTATGTCATTAATATTTAAATAATGCGATTTAAAGGTCAAACTGTGCCCACAGCACTATTAAAACACAGCACTCCTTTTTGCCTAGATGGTAATGTAACTGAGAGTGAAGACTCGTAAGAGACACTGGAAGGTAATAGTCCTCCCTGCCTAGGAGTATCAAATTGCATGTATGTCCACTGCATTAATAAATTCATGATCCACCTTTTCTCCTCTGGACAGAAATGTGCACAGTTGCAGAGCTAAGCTGTGGATGGGAGCTGCCAAAGTAAACCTCTTCAAAGATGACAAGGGCTGTTGTGTGTGGTAGCCTTGCCTCCAGGACTTCTGCAGGCTCTTGTCCCTCTCCGCCTACGGCTTGCACTCACCCCTTCTCTGTTCTATTCCTTTTTAGTTAACGGACTCCTTTACCTCTGTGCTATCTTCAGGTCTCTTCTTGGAAATGACCTGATGCCTTCTTACCTCCCTTTGCCGGCTTTGCAGCTGGGTTAGTTAGTTTTCTTGGTGCTGTGACAACATGCCTGATTTGAAGCAATTCAAAGGAGGGTTTCTTTTTGCTTCCAGTTCAAGAGATACAGTCCACTGTGGAACAGAAATTGTGGTGGCAGGAGTTGGAGGCTGCTGGTCACCTTGCACCTATTCTCAGGTAGCAGAGAGATGAATGTAGGTGCTAGTCTCTCTCTCTCTCTCTCTCTCTCTCTCTCTCTCTCTCTCTCTCTCTCTCTTTCTCTCTGGTCCAGGATCCCAGTCCCTACCTCAATTAATCTAACCAATACAATCCTTTACAGACATGACCAGAGGCTTGGCTCTAGGTGCTTCTAAGTCCTGACAAATTTATAATCATTTAACCATTACAGTATCATTTTTATTCATTTAATCAATTTTTATATATAGAAAAAAAAAGAGCTACTCTTAACTGCTCTTGTGCATGGAAGGAATACTACTGTATATGATGACTGTGTCTCCTCAAAGTTACCACTGAATTCGGAGTGAAATTCTTTTTTTTTTTCTTTCCATTTTTTATTAGGTATTTAGCTCATTTACATTTCCAATGCTATACCAAAAGTCCCCCATACCCACCCACCCCCAATCCCCTACCCGCCCACTCCCCCTTTTTGGCCCTGGCGTTCCACTGTTCTGGGGCATATAAAGTTTGTGTGTCCAATGGGCCTCTCTTTCCAGTGATGGCCAACTAGGCCATCTTTTGATACATATGCAGCTAGAGTCAAGAGCTCCGGGGTACTGGTTAGTTCATAATGTTGATCCACCTATAGAGTTGCAGATCCCTTTAGCTCCTTGGGTACTTTCTCTAGCTCCTCCATTGGGAGCCCTGTGATCCATCCATTAGCTGACTGTGGTCATCCACTTCTGTGTTTGCTAGGCCCCGGCATAGTCTCACAAGAGACAGCTACATCTGGGTCCATTCGATAAAATCTTGCTAGTGTATGCAATGGTGTCAGCGTTTGGATGCTGGTTATGGGGTGGATCCCTGGATAAGGCAGTCTCTACATGGTCCATCCTTTCATCTCAGCTCCAAACTTTGTCTCTGTAACTCCTTCCAAGGGTGTTTTGTTCCCATTTCTAAGGAGGGGCATAGTGTCCACACTTCAGTCTTCATTTTTCTTGAGTTTCATGTGTTTAGGAAATTGTATCTTATATCTTGGGTATCCTAGGTTTTGGGCTAATATCCACTTATCAGTGAGTACATATTGTGTGAGTTCCTTTGTGAATGTGTTACCTCACTCAGGATGATGCCCTCCAGGTCCATCCATTTGGCTAGGAATTTCATAAATTCATTCTTTTTAATAGCTGAGTAGTACTCCATTGTGTAGATGTACCACATTTTCTGTATCCATTCCTCTGTTGAGGGGCATCTGGGTTCTTTCCAGCTTCTGGCTATTATAAATAAGGCTGCTATGAACATAGTGGAGCATGTGTCCTTCTTACCAGTTGGGGCATCTTCTGGATATATGCCCAGGAGAGGTATTGCTGGATCCTCTGGTAGTACTATGTCCAATTTTCTGAGGAACCGCCTGCTATGAACATAGTGGAGCATGTGTCCTTCTTACCAGTTGGGGCATCTTCTGGATATATGCCCAGGAGAGGTATTGCTGGATCCTCTGGTAGTACTATGTCCAATTTTCTGAGGAACCGCCAGACGGATTTCCAGAGTGGTTGTACAAGCCTGAAATCCCACCAACAATGGAAAAGTGTTCCTCTTTCTCCACATCCACGCCAGCATCTGCTGTCACCTGAATTTTTGATCTTAGACATTCTGACTGGTGTGAGGTGGAATCTCAGGGTTGTTTTGATTTGCATTTCCCTGATGATTAAGGATGTTGAACATTTTTTCAGGTGCTTCTCTGCCATTCGGTATTCCTCAGGTGAGAATTCTTTGTTCAGTTCTGAGCCCCATTTTTTAATGGGGTTATTTGATTTTCTGAAGTCCACCTTCTTGAGTTCTTTATATATGTTGGATATTAGTCCCCTATCTGATTTAGGATAGGTAAAGATCCTTTCCCAATCTGTTGGTGGTCTCTTTGTCTTATTGACGGTGTCTTTTGCCTTGCAGAAACTTTGGAGTTTCATTAGGTCCCATTTGTCAATTCTCGATCTTACAGCACAAGCCATTGCTGTTCTGTTCAGGAATTTTTCCCCTGTGCCCATATCTTCAAGGCTTTTCCCCACTTTCTCCTCTATAAGTTTCAGTGTCTCTGGTTTTATGTGAAGTTCTTTGATCCATTTAGATTTGACCTTAGTACAAGGAGATAAGTATGGATCGATTTGCATTCTTCTACATGATAACAACCAGTTGTGCCAGCACCATTTGTTGAAAATGCTGTCTTTCTTCCACTGGATGGTTTTAGCTCCCTTGTCGAAGATCAAGTGACCATAGGTGTGTGGGTTCATTTCTGGGTCTTCAATTCTATTCCATTGGTCTACTTGTCTGTCTCTATACCAGTACCGTGCAGTTTTTACCACAATTGCTCTGTAGTAAAGCTTTAGGTCAGGCATGGTGATTCCACCAGAGGTTCTTTTATCCTTGAGAAGACTTTTTGCTATCCTAGGTTTTTTGTTATTCCAGATGAATTTGCAAATTTCTCCTTCTAATTCGTTGAAGAATTGAGTTGGAATTTTGATGGGGATTGCATTGAATCTGTAGATTGCTTTTGGCAAGATAGCCATTTTTACAATGTTGATCCTGCCAATCCATGAGCATGGGAGATCTTTCCATCTTCTGAGATCTTCTTTAATTTCTTTCTTCAGAGACTTGAAGTTTTTATCATACAGATCTTTCACTTCCTTAGAGTCACTCCGAGATATTTTGTATTATTTGTGACTATTGAGAAGGGTGTTGTTTCCCTAATTTCTTTCTCAGCCTGTTTATTCTTTGTGTAGAGAAAGGCCATTGACTTGTTTGAGTTAATTTTATATCCAGCTACTTCACCGAAGCTGTTTATCAGGTTTAGGAGTTCTCTGGTGGAATTTTTAGGGTCACTTATATATACTATCATATCATCTGCAAAAAGTGATATTTTGACTTCCTCCTTTCCAATTTCTATCCCTTTGATCTCCTTTTGTTGTCGAATTTCTCTGGCTAATACTTCAAGTACTATGTTGAAAAGGTAGGGAGAAAGTGGGCAGCCTTGTCTAGTCCCTGATTTTAGTGGGATTGCTTCCAGCTTCTCTCCATTTACTTTGATGTTGGCTCCTGGTTTGCTGTAGATTGCTTTTATCATGTTTAGGTATGGGCCTTGAATTCCTGATCTTTCCAGAACTTTTATCATGAATGGGTGTTGGATCTTGTCAAATGCTTTTTCTGCATCTAACGAGATGATCATGTGGTTTTTGTCTTTGAGTTTGTTTATATAGTGGATTACATTGATGGATTTTCGTATATTAAACCATCCCTGCATCCCTGGAATAAAACCTACTTGGTCAGGATGGATGATTGCTTTAATGTGTTCTTGGATTCGGTTAGCGAGAATTTTATTGAGGATTTTTGCATCGATATTCATAAGGGAAATTGGTCTGAAGTTCTCTATCTTTGTTGGATCTTTCTGTGGTTTAGGTATCAGAGTAATAGTGGCTTCATAAAATGAGTTGGGTAGAGTACTTTCTACTTCTATCTTGTGAAAAAGTTTGTGCAGAACTGGAATTAGATCTTCTTTGAAGGTCTGATAGAACTCTGCACTAAACCCGTCTGGTCCTGGGCTTTTTTTGGCTGGGAAACTACTTATAACTGCTTCTATTTCTTTAGGGGATATGGGACTGTTTAGAAGGTCAACTTGATCCTGATTCAACTTTGGTACCTGGTATCTGTCCAGAAATTTGTCCATTTCGTCCAGGTTTTCCAGTTTTGTTGAGTATAGCCTTTTGTAGAAGGATCTGATGGTGTTTTGGATTTCTTCAGGATCTGTTGTTATGTCTCCCTTTTCAGTTCTGATTTTGTTAATTAGGATTTTGTCTCTGAGCCCTCTAGTGAGTCTAGCTAAGGGTTTATCTATCTTGTTGATTTTCTCAAAGAACCAACTCCTCGTTTGGTTAATTCTTTGAATAGTTCTTCTTGTTTCCACTTGGTTGATTTCACCCCTGAGTTTGATTATTTCCTGCCGTCTACTCCTCTTGGGTGAATTTGCTTCCTTTTTTTCTAGAGCTTTTAGATGTGTTGTCAAGCTGCTAGTATGTGCTCTCTCCCGTTTCTTCATGGAGGCACTCAGAGCTATGAGTTTTCCTCTTAGAAATGCTTTCATCGTGTCCCAAAGGTTTGGGTACGTTGTGGCTTCATTTTCATTAAACTCTAAAAAGTCTTTAATTTCTTTCTTTATTCCTTCCTTGACCAAGGTATCATTGAGAAGAGTGTTGTTCAGTTTCCACGTGGGTGTTGGCTTTCTGTTATTTTTTTTTGTTATTGAAGATCAGCCTTAGTGCATGGTGATCTGATAGGATACATGGGACAATTTCAATATTTTTGAATCTGTTGAGGCCTGTTTTGTGACCTATTATGTGGTCAATTTTGGAGAAGGTACCATGAGGTGCTGAGAAGAAGGTATATCCTTTTGTTTTAGGATAAAATGTTCTGTAGATATCTGTCAGATCCATTTGTTTCATCACTTCTGTTAGTTTCAGTGTGTCCCTGTTTAGTTTCTGTTTTCATGATCTGTCCATTGGTGAAAGTGGTGTGTTGAAGTCTCCCACTATTATTGTGTGAGGTGCAATGTGTGCTTTGAGCTTTACTAAAGTTTCTTTAATGAATGTGGCTGCCCTTGTATTTGGAGCATAGATATTCAGAATTGAGAGTTCCTCTTGGAGGATTTTTACCTTTGATGAGAACGAAGTGCCCCTCCTTGTCTTTTTTGATGACTTTGGGTTGGAAGTCAATCTTATCAGATATTAGGATGGCTACTCCAGCTTGTTTCTTCATACCATTTGCTTGGAAAATTGTTTTCCAGCCTTTTATTCTGAGTTAGTGTCTATCTTTTTCTCTGAGATGTGTCTCCTGTAAACAGCAAAATGTTGGGTCTTGTTTGTGTAGCCAGTTTGTTAGTCTATGTCTTTTTATTGGGGAGTTGAGACCATTGATGTTAAGAGATATTAAGGAAAAGTAATTGTTGCTTCCTGTTATTTTTGTTGTTAAAGTTGGCATTCTGTTCTTGTGGCTGTCTTCTTTTAGGTTTGTTGAGGGATTACCTTCTTGTTTTTTCTAGGGCATTGTTCCCGTTCTTGTATTGGTTTTTTTTCTGTTATTAACCTTTGAAGGGCTGGATTCGTGGAGAGATAATGTGTGAATTTGGTTTTGTCGTGGAATACTTTGGTTTCTCCATCTATGGTAATTGAGAGTTTGGCTGGGTATAGTAGCCTGGGCTGGAATTTGTGTTCTCTTAGTGTCTGTATAACATCTGTCCAGGCTCTTCAGGCTTTCATAGTCTCTGGTGAAAAATCTGGTGTAATTCTGATAGGCTTGCCTTTGTATGTTACTTGACCTTTTTCCCTTACTGCTTTTAGTATTCTATCTTTATTTAGTGCATTTGTTGTTCTGATTATTATGTGTCAGGAGGAATTTCTTTTCTGGTCCAGTCTATTTGGAGTTCTGTAGGCTTCTTGTATGTTCATAGGTATCTCTTTCTTTATATTTGGGAAGTTTTCTTCAATAATTTTGTTGAAGATGTTTGCTGGTCCTTTGAGTTGAAAATCTTCATTCTCATCCACTCCTATTTCTTACACGCGCGACCGGCCAGGAAAGACGCAACAAACCGGAATCTTCTGCGGCAAAAGCTTTATTGCTTACATCTTCAGGAGCAAGAAGCAAGAGCCAGAGCAAGAGAGAGCAAGAGAGAGAAAATGGCGAAACCCCGTCCCCTTTAACGAGAATTATTCTCCGCCTAGGACGTATTACTCCCTGATTGGCTGCAGCCCATCGGCCGAGTTGTCGTCATGGGGAAGGCAGAGCACATGGGGTGGAAAACTACCCTTGGCACATGCGCAGATTATTTGTTTACCACTTAGAACACAGGATGTCAGCGCCATCTTGCAACGGCGAATGTGAGGGCGGCTTCCTACACCTATTATCCGTAGGTTTGGTCTTCTCATTGTGTCCTGGATTTCCTGGATATTTTGAGTTAGGATCTTTTTGCATTTTCCATTTTCTTTGATTGTTGTGCCGATGTTCTCTATGGAATCTTCTGCACCTGAGATTCTCTCTTCCATCTCTTGTATTCTGTTGCTGATGCTCAAATCTATGGTTCCAGATTTCTTTCCTAGGGTTTCTATCTCCAGTGTTGCCTCACTTTGAGTTTTCTTTATTGTTTCTACTTCCCTTTTTAGGTCTAGTATGGTTTTGTTCATTTCCATCACCTGTTTGTATGTTTTTTCCTCTTTTTCTGTAAGGACTTCTACCTGTTTGATTGTGTTTTCCTGTTTTTCTTTCAGGACTTGTAACTCTTTAGCAGTGTTCTCCTGTATTTCTTTAAGTGATTTATTAAAGTCCTTCTTGATGTCCTCTACCATCATCATGAGATATGCTTTTAAATCTAGGTCTAGGTTTTCGGGTGTGTTGGGGTGCCCTGGACTGGGCGAAGTGGGAGTGCTGGGTTCTGATGATGGTGAGTGGTCTTGGTTCCTATTAGTAGGATTCCTACGTTTACCTTTCGCCATCTGGTAATCTCTGGAGTTAGTAGTTATAGTTGACTCTGTTTAGAGATTGTTCTTCTGGTGATTCTGTTACCGTCTCTCGGCAGACCTGGGAGACAGATTCTCTCCTCTGAGTTTCAGTGCTCAGAGCACTCTCTGCTGGTAAGCTCTCTTACAGGGAAGGTGCGCAGATATCTTGTTTTTGGACCTCCTCCTGGTCGAAGAAGAAGGCCCAAAACAGGGCCTCTCTCAGAAGCTGTGTTGCTTTGGCAGTTCCCAGAAGCTGTCAGCTTCTGTGGTGCAGACTCTCACCTGTGCAATCTAAATTCCTAAGTTCCAGGGAGTCCTGGAACCAAGATGGCGACTGCTGCTCCTGAGGCTGAGGCCGCCTCCCAAGCCAGGCGGACACCTGTCCTCTGGTCCGGATGGTGGCCGGCTGTCTGTGGCCCGCCAAGGGTGCTGCCTCAGCGGCTCTGTGCTTCTGCCCGTCCCAGAAGCTGTCCGGTTCTCTGGCGCACCCTCTAACCTGTTCAGACTAATTTCCTAAGTTCTGCTGAGTCCCGGAACCCAGATGGCGACAGCTGCTGCTGAGGCTGAGGCCGCCTCCCAAGCCAGGCGGACACCTGTCCTCTGGTCCGGACGGTGGCCGGCTGTCTGCGGCCCGCCAAGGGTGCTGCCTCAGCGGCTCTGTGCTTCTGCCCGTCCCAGAAGCTGTCCGGTTCTCTGGCGCACCCTCTAACCTGTTCAGACTAATTTCCTAAGTTCTGCTGAGTCCCGGAACCCAGATGGGGACCGCTGCTGCTCCGGAGTGAAATTCTAACCACAAGGAGAGATAGGGCCTTAGGATGGTGATTAGAGAGTGCAAATCCAGACTCTCTCTCTCTCTCTCTCTCTCTCTCTCTCTCTGTGTGTGTGTGTGTGTGTGTGAGAGAGAGAGAGAGAGAGAGAGAGAGAGAGAGAGAGAGAGAGAGAAAGAGAGAGAGAGAGAACTCTCCCATCTACCATGGGATAATTTAGTAAAAAGGCACTTTCCATAAGAAAGACCACTTACCAGACACCCAACTTGCTGGTGTCTCTGTCCTGTATTTTTATTTGTAGAATTTTAGGGGACAGATTTCTATTTGTTTTGTAGCACCCAGAATGTTCTATTTCACTATAGCCACTTTAAAGGGCTAAGAAAAGCATAATAAAAATGAATAAATTTTGGGAATGTTAACAAATATTTGCCACTTTTTGGCTTTTCTGTTTTTCTGTCAGGTCTTGATTCGATAGGCTGTCCAAAACTGGGGATGATACCATGGGTGACTTGGATGAATCAATCTCTTCCAAGACAAAAGATTTTGTGACCTCTTCATGGACAGAATCTTGTTGCTTGTTTGAGCTCTGTAAATTTCTCTCTAACCATGGACTCTCTGAATTGTTGTGCATGTGTGGGTAGAGGCCAGAGGTTGATGTGGAGTGTCTTCTCTTCTTCTTCTTTCTTTGAGACTGGGTATTTTCCCAAACTGAGATTGTGATTATTGTTGGGTTCCACTCCAGTTCCTCCTTTAAGCCAGCAAGTACATCATGCAACAGCTACTTCTCCTAACTGATTTTTGTCATATAAGGCAACAGATTCATAGGTTGTGGGAATTAGCAGGTAGAAGTATTTATGTGTACATGACATAATTTGCCTACAAAATAGAAGGATTTTGAGAGATTTATTTTCTACATAATGTCACCCTCCTCTCTCTGTCTCTGTTTCTCTGTTTCTGTTTCTTCTCTTCTCTTCTCTTCTTCTTCTTCTTCTTCTTCTTCTTCTTCTTCTTCTTCTTCTTCTTCTTCTTCTTCTTCTTCTTCTTCTTCTTCTTCTTCTTCTTCTTCTGATTTTCCTCTTCCTCCTCCCTCATCCTTCTCACTCCTTTCTCGTCCCTCCTCTTCCTCACTCCCTTCTCTTCCTTCCCCCTCCTTCTTCTCCCCTCCTCTTCTCTTCCTCCTTCTCTTCTTTTTGGTTTGAAAAACAGACACAAATGTAGGAGATCAAAACTTTTAGCCTAGTGAATTAATAATAAAGCAAGGGCTTTGTAATAATAATGGAGCTATCTCACCTGCCTAAGCCCTGCTTCTTTATTCTATCAGCATGAGTGCCCTAGTTAGCTTTCACTGTCAACCTGACAGCCTAGGTAATGATTCTCAACCTTCCTAATGCTGTCACCCTTAATTAAGTTCCTCACGTTGTGGTGATTCCCCCAATCACAAAATTATTTCGTTGCTATTTCTTAACTGTAATTTTGTTACTGTTATGAATCTTAATGTAAATAACTGTGTTTTCAGAGACCCCCTATGAAAGGGTCCTTAGACACCCAAGGAGTCTAAGTGGTTGAAAGCCACTTTGAGACAGGGATTGCCTATCTAGATCAGATTAATCTGTGGGTATGTTTACGAATTAATTGATTTAGAAGGGCCCATCCCATTCTAGGCAGGTAGGCCTGGGCTATATATGAAAGCTAGCTCAGTATGAGCCTATGGAGCAGCCAGACAGTAATATCCCCAATCATTCCAGCTGTACTCTTGTCTGTGAAGAAAGTTATGTTGACCAGAGCTATACCAGGTAGAATAGCAAATGGTCATCCTCAAGTTCCTGCCTTGAGTTCCCTTTGTGATGGGCTGTAACATTTAGGCTGAAATGGATCCCTTTTCTCCTGCAAGCCGCTTTTGGTTCAGTAGACAATGAAGCCAGAACATTAAGAGTTAGAATTTCAGCTATGTGTTTTAAAAGAATACAAAAGTCAAACCATTGTGTCCCATAGGTTTGGGTACGTTGTGGCTTCATTTTCTTTTTTTTAATTTCATTTTTTATTAGGTATTTAGCTCATTTACATTTCCAATGCTATACCAAAAGTCCCCCATACCCACCCACCCCCAATCCCCTACCCACCCACTCCCCCTTTTTGGCCCTGGTGTTCCCCTGTACTGGGGCATATAAAGTTTGCAAGTCCAATGGGCCTCTCTTTCCAGTGATGGCCGACTAGGCCATCTTTTGATACATATGCAGCTAGAGTCAAGAGCTCTGCGGTACTGGTTAGTTCATAATGTTGTTCCGCCTATAGGGTTGCAGATCCCTTTAGATCCTTGGATACTTTCTCTAGCTCCTCCATTGGGAGCCCTGTGATCCATCCATTAGCTGACTGTGAGCATCCACTTCTGTGTTTGCTAGGCCCCGGCATAGTCTCACAAGAGACAGCTACATCTGGGTCCTTTCGATAAAATCTTGCTAGTGTATGCAATGGTGTCAGCGTTTGGATGCTGATTATGGGGTGGATCCCTGGATATGGAAGTTTCTACATGGACCATCCTTTCATCTCAGCTCCAAACTTTGTCTCTGTAACTCCTTCCAAGGGTGTTTTGTTTCCACTTCTAAGGAGGGGCATAGTGTCCACACTTCAGTCTTCATTTTTCTTGAGTTTCATGTGTTTAGCAAATTGTATCTTATATCTTGGGTATCCTAGGTTTTGGGCTAATATCCACTTATCAGTGAGTACATATTGTGTGAGTTCCTTTGTGAATGTGTTACCTCACTCAGGATGATGCCCTCCAGGTCCATCCATTTGGCTAGGAATTTCATAAATTCATTCTTTTTAATAGCTGAGTAGTACTCCATTGTGTAGATGTACCACATTTTCTGTATCCATTCCTCTGTTGAGGGGCATCTGGGTTCTTTCCAGCTTCTGGCTATTATAAATAAGGCTGCTATGAACATAGTGGAGCATGTGTCCTTCTTACCAGTTGGGGCATCTTCTGGATATATGCCCAGGAGAGGTATTGCTGGATCCTCCGGTAGTACTATGTCCAATTTCCTGAGGAACTGCCAGACTGATTTCCAGAGTGGTTGTACAAGCCTGTAATCCCACCAACAATGGAGGAGTGTTCCTCTTTCTCCACATCCTCGCCAGCATCTGCTGTCACCTGAATTTTTGATCTTAGCCATTCTGACTGGTGTGAGGTGGAATCTCAGGGTTGTTTTGATTTGCATTTCCCTGATGATTAAGGATGTTGAACATTTTTTCAGGTGCTTCTCTGCCATTCGGTATTCCTCAGGTGAGAATTCTTTGTTCAGTTCTGAGCCCCATTTTTTAATGGGGTTATTTGATTTTCTGAAGTCCACCTTCTTGAGTTCTTTATATATGTTGGATATTAGTCCCCTATCTGATTTAGGATAGGTAAAGATCCTTTCCCAATCTGTTGGTGGTCTTTTTGTCTTATTGACGGTGTCTTTTGCCTTGCAGAAACTTTGGAGTTTCATTAGGTCCCATTTGTCAATTCTCGATCTTACAGCACAAGCCATTGCTGTTCTGTTCAGGAATTTTTCCCCTGTGCCCATATCTTCAAGGCTTTTCCCCACTTTCTCCTCTATAAGTTTCAGTGTCTCTGGTTTTATGTGAAGTTCCTTGATCCACTTAGATTTGACCTTAGTACAAGGAGATAAGTATGGATCGATGCGCATTCTTCTACCTTCATTTTCATTAAACTCTAAAAAGTCTTTAATTTCTTTCTTTATTCCTTCCTTGACCAAGGTATCATTGAGAACTGAACAAAGAATTCTCACCTGAGGAATACCGAATGACAGAGAAGCACCTGAAAAAATGTTCAACATCCTTAATCATCAGGGAAATGCAAATCAAAACAACCCTGAGATTCCACCTCACATCAGTCAGAATGGCTAAGATCAAAAATTCAGGTGACAGCAGATGCTGGCGTGGATGTGGAGAAAGAGGAACACTCCTCCATTGTTGGTGGGATTGCAGGCTTGTACAACCACTCTGGAAATCAGTCTGGCGGTTCCTCAGGAAATTGGACATAGTACTACCAGAGGATCCAGCAATACCTCTCCTGGGCATATATCCAGAAGATGCCCCAACTGGTAAGAAGGACACATGCTCCACTATGTTCATAGCAGCCTTATTTATAATAGCCAGAAGCTGGAAAGAACCCAGATGCCCCTCAACAGAGGAATGGAGAATGGATACAGAAAATGTGGTACATCTACACAATGGAGTACTACTCAGCTATTAAAAAGAATGAATTTATGAAATTCCTAGGCAAATGGATGGACCTGGAGAGCATCATCCTGAGTGAGGTAACACATTCACAAAGGAACTCACACAATATGTACTCACTGATAAGTGGATATTAGCCCCAAACCTAGGATACCCAAGATATAAGATACAATTTGCTAAACACATGAAACTCAAGAAAAATGAAGACTGAAGTGTGGACACTATGCCCCTCCTTAGAATTGGGAACAAAACACCCATAAGGAGTTACAGAGACAAAGTTTGGAGCTGAGATGAGAGGATGGACCATGTAGAGACTGCCATATCCAGGGATCCACCCCATAATCAGCATCCAAACGCTGACACCATTGCATACACTAGCAGGATTTTATTGAAAGGACCCAGATGTAGCTGTCTCTTGTGAGACTATGCCGGGGCCTAGCAAACACAGAAGTGGATGATCACAGTCAGCTAATGGATAGATCACAGGGCTCCCAATGGAGGAGCTAGAGAAAGTAGCCAAGGAGCTAAAGGGATCTGCAACCCTATAGGCGGAACAACATTATGAACTAACCAGTACCGCAGAGCTCTTGACTCTAGCTGCATTTGTATCAAAAGATGGCCTAGTCGGCCATCACTGGAAAGAGAGGCCCATTGGACACGCAAACTTTATATGCCCCAGTACAGGGGAATGCCAGGGCCAAAAAGGCAGAGTGGGTGGGTAGGGGATTGGGGGTGGGTGGGTATGGGGGACTTTTGGTATAGCATTGGAAATGTAAATGAGCTAAATACCTAATAAAAAATGGAAAAAAAATTTAAAAAAAATCAAACCATAGTTGTTTCACTCTAAGTCATTTAATTCTTCCAAACTATGATTTTCTTACCTGTAAAATGGGTACAGTATAAACTCAGAATTGTGCAGAGGCCTTCCCTATTGACCATGGACAGAGAAGGGCAGTGATGGGGTTCAATATCTTCTTCAAGGAAATGGATGCTCCGAAAGGCCTAGCTTCCTTTCACTAGAGCCGACAGAAAGCTGTGAGCATTGCTCAGTAGTGCTGACAGCTGGAGACCACGTGTACAACACACAAGTTTTGTGGGACACTTAAGATTCAAGCCACAACATACAGTATGTATTCTACTACAACTTGCATTCCCCCTTTCTCTATCTATCTATCTATCTATCTATCTATCTATCTATCTATCTATCTATCATCTATCTATCATCTATCTATCATCTATCTATCATCTATCTATCATCTATCTATCATCTATCTATCTAGTATATATGTATGTATGTATATATGTATATGTATATATATATATATATATATATATATATATATATATATATATATATACTGTATTGTTCATACTTGCTTTTATGCCTGCTTTAATACTTCATCTATTGGCATAAGTGTAACTTGTTTCTAATTTTTTTCTGCCCTGATAGGCTTGCAGAGGAGCAGGATGTATGCATGTTGTGTATAAATGTGATATGCCGGCATGTGTTGTGTGTGTGTCCTAGTTTGCTTTAACTGTCAATCTAACACAGCCCAGAGTGACTTGAAAATGGAGTCTAAATTGAGGGATTGTCTAGGCCAGACTCATCTGGGAAATTCTCTTACAGATGGCTAATATGGGAGAGCCCAGCCTACTGTGGGCTACACTATTCCTAGGCAGGTAGTTCTGGGCTTTGTAAGAAAGCAAGCTAAGCATTAATCTGTGAGAAAGCCATCAAGTGGCATCCTGCATGGCTTCTGCTGTATTTCTTTGGTTTGGGAGAGTTGCTTCATTAGAGATAATGTGTGGAATAGCAAGCAGTCCTGCCTTCATGTTTCTGCCTCGAGTGTTTTTCCTTGACTCCTCTCAGTAATAGATTGTGACCTAGAATAGATCCTGTCCTCTCCAAATTGCTTTTAGTCGAAGTATTCATCACAGCAACAGAATGAAACCAGAACAGTACTCATATTGTGTGCATGTGGATCGTATGTGAATGTGTGTATGTGTATATGTTATTATGAGCATGTATGTGTATGGTGTATGCATTCACAAGTGGGTGTGTGTGTGCTTGTGAGGTGTGTGTGATTGTATGTTCATGTGGTGTATATGTATGTATATATATGTATGTTTGTATGTGAGGTGTGTATATTTGTGTATTTTATTTATGTGCATGGTAGGTATGTATGTGATTGTATATGTATGAGTATTTTGCATGTGTATATGCTTCTGGGACATGTGTTTCTGAGACTGTATGTACATGTGCAGTATGTACATGTGTGTTCATGTGGGGTGTGTGAATCCCAGAAGCTAGTTATTTATAATTTTTAGGATTTGTGAAAAGAGCAGGCAGGAGGGTTTGGACCAAAGTTGGGTTTCTCTTGGTGTGGCACACTAAGAATGTTCTTAGGAAGAATGGAAAGATACTGCCTCCTTCCAACACTGTAATGCACTTATCTCATCTAAGGAATGGGAATAATATCCCTGACTTAGTGCTTAGCTTTTTTAAGGCTGAAATGAAGTTTTGAACAAGTTCCCACACATAGTATCCTTCCTGTAAATTTCTTTTCTAGTAGGAATATCTGTTGGCCTGTCATTTAGTTCAGTTTACTATTATATAATATGACAGGTGCCAGAACAGCAGGAGCAGAAGGAAATCACAAGTGCTTGACTATTGCTCATAGTTTCTATAGCCTCAGAGGCCTAGTAATGCTCCTTATAAACTATTTTGGTGCCCTGTGAACTTGTGATGCTGGCTCCAGCATGTAGCCTGGCTGGGAGGAAGGTAGGGATGGTGGCAGTTGTGAAACAGAAGCAATGTTGGCAGGAGACAGAAGAGTGTCTGGGATGTAAAGTTGGAGATCCAGGCAGTGACTGATCTTGGTTGCTCAGCTCAAGCTTTTAAATAATTGCCAAAGTTTGGATCACCACTGAAGATTTTAATGTGACTTTGTCTTAGGTAGATAATGAAGTCCAGAGAGTACCCACAGGACTTCCAGGTTCTTTTGTTTTATAACAGGAAATTGGACCAGGGACCCACTGGTAGTGACAGAAATATATTGATCAAGAAAAAGGAAGGTACTTTGGAGAATGGAAATGGGCTATTGAGACAGAAAAGATAAAGGCCAATGGTGCTGGGCAGCAGACTCAGATGGACCCATGAGCCTTCCCCTTCCGAGTTTGTAAAACCTGGATATTCTCAAGCTTGGACTCTTACATTAGCTCTTGATCAGAGGCCTCCAGTCTTTCTTTGCAGTCTGTGTCTATCACATATTAATCTCAGTGTCCCCTTTTCTCACGATATTTTCTGACACAACTGTAAACTTGCCTGCATTTGTGTACACAGAGGTGCTGAACAGTGAGTGTTACAATCCTCCCCTAAGGGGGAACAATGGGTATGGACCCTGTGAGCTTGGGAGATAGTAGAATGTAGGAAGTAGTGTTGAGGGAGGAGAAGGCAGGGTGTTGGGTGGCTTTCTAGTTCCTGGATTGTCAGCCACATGGGTGGTGGTATAGTTATTGGGTTTTCATAGAAAACTAAGAGAAGCCAGTTTTCATAAAGGCTGCAGTCATTGCTAGTGAGCTTGAATTGCTTGACACAGATACAAATGGAGATGTCCCATAGGGCAGTTTGATATGTGGGTCAAACTTGGGAGAGATGTCAGGGCTCTCGGGGCTGAAAACAGTCAACACTAGACTCCTTTCTATTCTTATTTTTCTGGAATAATTTTTTTCTTTCTTTCATGTCTGCATCCTCTCCTACTGCCTTTAAAGCTGTTTTTCCATTCTAGTGTTCAGATGGTGTTAGCCAAATCACTCCAAGGATAATATAGACAATACTCCTTAATCAGTGGGACTGTGTGTGTGTGTGTGTGTGTGTGTGTGTGTGTGTGTGTGTAAAGGCAAGAAAGCAGTCTCCTGTGTTGTTCTCCAAACCCTGTCTATCTTGTCTTTTGCAACAGAGTATTGTTCTGGTCTGACAGTGAGCTCCAGGGATTCTCCCATCTCAGCTTCCCCAGGACTTAAGTTACAAGTATACTTTTGGCTGTTTGTTTTGTTTTTATTTATTTTTTTAACTCTGTGATTTGAACACATGTCCTTGTGCTTGTAAGGCAAGCAATCTCCTGGCTGGTATGTGTCCAGTGGGTCCTTGATGGGTGGTCTAGGTTCACCCTATTTCTATGACAAATACCCTGACCAAAAGCAACCTAGGGGAAGAAGCAATTTATTTGGTTTAGACTTCCAAGTCTCAGTCCATCATTGAGAGAAGTCGCTATGAACTTGAAGCAGAAACCATGAAGGAACACAGTTTTATGGTTTATTCTTAGGCTTTTGTCTATAACCCAGGACTACTTGCCCAGGGAATGACGCCACCCATGTTGGGTTGGGTCCATTTGTATCATATTAATGATCAAAATACATCCTCCTCTCCCTCTGACACACAGGCCAATCTGATCTGAGCAATCAATCCTTCAACTCAGACTCCTTTCCCAGGCACTCTGGATGAAGCCAACAGTTAAAGGTCATCAGGACATTGCCTATCACTCTGTGTCTGGGGAAGCAGAGTGGTCCTCACACCTGAGTCTGATGTTGATACTTCCAGACTCAGCTAGTGTTGAATCTACTGACTGCTCTCACTGGTAATGAAAAGATAGACTGAATGCTTCTTCTTTTGATCACAGAAATAACAGTCAATCACCATCTGTTTGTCTTATCAGCATGTCAACAGTTCTCTCAGCTCCCCTAAATTGTTTCTTTCTGAAACTTCAGTGGCAGATTTCTGTCTCCTCCTCCCTTACACACACACCCACTGTTTCTTTCTAATAGAAATAATTAACGGTCGTCCTCTTCCTTCTGTACGTGTGTCTGCATATACAGACACAGGACCTAGGAAGAAACCCAGTTATATAAGAAAGCAAAGGCCTCTCCATGTATCTTCTGAAAAATTGTAGAATAAACATTAAGGTATAAATATGCCCCAGTTCATCAGTTCTTGCATATCATCAAAGAAAAGACTCTTAATGGGGTGAGCGGATGTTTGTCAATTCAATAGCTTCTTTGAAAAAAAAAAAGCCTCTCACTTCTTGCTGCCATAGAAACAGTCTCTTTCAAGTGGATTATAAATAAAAGCGGGCCCTTTCTGGCTTTGTGTTTAAATTATGTGTGCATTCTCTTTTCAATAGAAAGAGTAAGCCAAGGTGTCTGGTCTGTTGGTCTTAGTCTCATTTTTGTGTGTGATTGAGCAAACTTCACAGTCATAGAGAACACTTAAGTTTGTCCTTCTGGGTTATGAGGTAAGAAATGCAGAACTTAGAGGTGTAGATATTTATTGTAATGCATGCAGAAGCACTGAATACCCAAGAGCAAACAGATGAATCATAATCATGGAAATAAATTAAAACATGAAGTCTTTCCCTGTCTTCTTCTGTATGGTTTAACCTGTGTCATGCGTCTACTGGGAGCCTCTCACTGTCCTGGCATTGCCAAGGCCACAGCTGTTCTGAGAATGTTTAGCACAATTTCCTTTGTGAAGGAAATCAATTTTCTTTTTTTAAAATTAACTTTTTATTGATTCTTTGTGAATTTCACGTCAGGCACCCCATCTCTTCATATTTGCCCTCCACCCTTGCAACCCAACTCCAAATAAGATAGGAAAAACATTCTGTTGTGGGAGCTGTAGTATATCACAGTGTCCCACAGTATACCCTTTTGTCCATACCTCTTTCTTTTCAATTGTTCATTTCAATGAGTCACTGGTCTTGTTCAAGGCCTCTGGCTTCTGCCACACTGTCAATTCTGGATCCTCACAGGGACTCCTCTCAAGTATCTGGTTGTTGTCCATTGTCACGGAGGTCCTGCAGTTTTAGATCTGCAGCATCGGTGGTTCTTTCATACACTCCAACAGTTCACAGATGGGATAGATGCTGTGGTGGGCCAACTCAAAGTTCTGGGTCTTGGCCTAGGTGATAGCTGAGTTGGTCAGACTACCAGCTTTCCTGCATTCTCACTACCAGGCTGAGATCTACAGCACTGTCCTGGTTATCTCACCCAATGCCACAACCAGCAAGGGGCAGGGTTAGCATTCCTGCTCTCTTGCCCCTTGTGGCTGGCTCACCTACTCTTTTGCCACCAGGGACAGCTCTACTGTGCAGATGAGGTGCAGGGCCTGCTGTCCCAAGTGCAGAAGCCAGTGAGGGACAGGGCCGGCTCTCCCACTCTCATGATCTTGGGCCCAGCTCTCCTGCCTACTGAAGGTGGTGAGAGGGGTTGGAATCTCTCTCTGGCCCATGCCACACCACAGAAGACAAGGGGCAGGGCCAGCTCTCCCATGCGCATACACTCAAGACCTGATCATCTGCACCCTGCCACAAGGATCAGCTGTGTTGTGCTGCCCAGGGAAGGTGCAGGGCCCAATCTTCTAAGTGCTGCATAGGTTCTAACTCTTTTTTTCTCATTAATTTATTTAGTCACTTTACATCCCAATTGCAGACACTCAATCCCCCTCACACAGACACTCCCCCATTCTCCCTTCCCCTTCTCCTCTATTTATTTACTTTACATTGAGTTTGCTGCCCCTCTTCTTGGTTTCCCCCTCCCATAGTCCTTCTCCCTGTGCTTCATCCCTGTGCTTCATCCCTGCTCCTCCCCTCTTCTTCTAGAGAGTGGAGACCTCCCATTCCATGTATCCCCTCACCCTGGTATATCAAGTCTCTGCATGGCAGGTGAAGTCTTCCACTGAGGCCAGACAAGGGAGCCAAGCTAGGTGAATGTATTCTGTAAACAGGCAACAGCTTTAGGGATAGCCCCCACTCCAGTTGTTTGTGAATCCACATGAAGATATATATGTGGGGGCCTAGGTCTAGCCCATGTATGTTCTTTGGCTGATGGTTTGGTCTTTGAGCGCCCCTAGGATCCAGATTAGTTGACACTGTTGCTCTTCCTGTGAAGTTCATGTCCTCATCAGGACCCACAATCCTCTCAACTCTTCTGTAAGAGTCCCCAAGCTCCATCCAATGTTTGTCTGTGGGTCTCTGCATCTGTATGAGTCAGCTGTTGGATGAAACCTCTCAGAGGAGAGCCATGCTAGGCTCCTGTCTGCAAGGATAACAGAGTATCATTAATAGTGTCAGGGATTGGTGCTTGCCCATGGGATGGGTCTCTAGTTGGGCTGGTTATTGGCTGGCCATTCCCTAAGTCTCTGCTCCATCTTCCCATCCATTCATTTTGTGTATACAGGATAAATTGTGGGTCAAATGCCTTGTGGGTAGGTTGCTGTCCCTAGTACTCCACTGAGGTTTCTGCCTGGCTACAGGAGGTGGCATTTTCAGGTTACATATCCCCATTGATGTAAGTCTTAGCTAAGGTCACCCCCATTGATTCTTGAGAGCCTCCACTATCCCAGGTCTCTGGCACATCCTCCAGATGCCACCTCCCCCAGCTGCAGATTTTCATTCATTCTCATGGACATCTGGCCATCTCTTCTGTTTCTCCCTACACTTGATCCTGACCTCTTCATTCCCCTCCCCATTCCCTCTCCCACCTAGATCCTTCCCTCCATCTGCCTTCTACAATTACTTTATTCCCCTTTCTAAGTGAGATTCAAACATTCTTCCTTGGGCCTTCCTTCTTGTTAAGTTTCTTAGGGTCTGTGGGTATCCTGTATTTTAGAGCTAATATCCACTTATAAGTGATTTACATACCATGCATGTCTTTATTTCACTCAGAATGATATATTCAAGTTCCATCCATTTGTCTGCAAAATTCAGGATGTCTTTGCTTTTAATAGCTGAATAATATTCCATCGTGTAGATGTACCACATTATCTTTATCCATTCTTCAGTTGAGGGACATCTAGGCTGCTTTCAGTTTCTATTACGAAAAAAGGCTGCTATGAACATAATGAAGTACATGTCCTTATGGTGTGGTGGAGCATCTTTTGGGTATATGCACAGGAGTGGTATAGCTAGGTCTTGAGGTAGAACTATTCCTAGTTTCCTGAAACACTGACATATTGATTTCCAAAGTGGTTGTATAAGTTTGCACTCCCAGCAGCAATGGGGGAGTATTTCTCTTGTTCCACATCTTCACCAGCATGTGCTGTTACTTGAGGTTTTTGATTTTAGATATTCTGATGAGTGTAAGATGGAAAATCAGAGTCTCTTTGATTTGCATTTTCCTGATGACTATGGACTTTGAATATTTCTTTAAGTGCATCTAGGCCATTTGAGATTCCTCTCTCTGTTGAAAATTCTCTATTTAGCTGTGTACCCAACCCCATTTTTAATTGGGTTATTTAGGTTGTTAGTGTCTAACTTCCTGAGTTCTGTATTAATTTTTGATATTAGCCCTCTGTCAGATGTAGGGATGGTGACGATCCTTTCCCAATTTGTAGGTGGCAATTTTGTCCTATTGTCAGTGTTCTTTGCCTTTCAGAATCTTTTCAGTTTTATGAGTTTATTAATGATTATCTTAGTACCTGAGCTATTGGTTCTGTTCAGGAAGTTGTCTCCTGTACAAATGAGTTCAAGGTTATTGCCCAATTTCTGTTCTATTAGATTTAGTGTACCTAGTTTTATGTTGAGGTGTTTGATTCATTTGAACTTAAGTTTTGTGTAGGGTGATAGCTACAGATCTATTTGCATTCAGCTACACACAGATATCCAATTGAACCAGAACCAATTTTTGAAGATGCTTTCTTTTTTTTTTTTTCCATTGTATGGTTTTGTCTTCTTTGTCAAAAATCAAGTGTTCACAGTTGTGTGGGTTTACTTCATGGTCTTCCATTTAATTCCATTGATCAATTTGTCTATTTCTGTACCAATACCATGCAGTTTTTATTTCTATTACTCTGTAGTATAGTTTGATGTCAGGAATAGTGATAGCTCCAGAATTATTTTATTGTACAGGATTATTTTAAGTATCCTGGGGTTTTTGTTTTTCATATGAAGTTGAGAAGTACTCTTTAAAGATTGGTAAAAAATGGTTTTGAAATTTTGGTGGAAATTGCATTGAACCTATAAATTGCTTTTGGTAAGATGGCTATTTCCACTTCCTTAATCCTACTGATCCATGAGCATGGGAAAGCTTTCCGTCTTTTGATATCTTCCTCAGTTTCTTTCTTCAATGACTTGAAGTTCATGTTGTGACTTGCTTGGTTAAAGTTACTCCACGATATTTTATCATATCTGTGGCTATTGTAAAGGGTATTGTTTCACTAATGTCTTTCTTGGCCCATTTGTCATTTGTATAAAGGAGGGCTACTGATTTTTTTTTTAGTTAATTTTGTATCTAGCCACTTTGCTCCTGGTATTTTTCAGTTGTAGAAGTTCTCTGGTGGAATTTTTGGGGTAATTTATGTATACTCTCATATCATCCACAAATAGTGATATTTTGAGTCCTTCCTTTCCAGTGTGTATCCCCTTGATCTCCTTTAGTTTTCTTCTTGCTTTACCTAGAACTTCAAGTAACATACTGAACAGACTGGAAAAAAGTGGGCAGCCATGCTCCTGATTTTATTGGGATTGTATTAAGATTATCTCCATTTAATTTGATGTTGGCTATTAGATTGCTTTATATTTTATTATGTTTAGGTGTGTGCCTTGTATCCCTGATGTCTCTAAGATTTTTAACATGAAGGGATATTGGATTTTGTGAAAGGCTTTTTCAGCATTTAAAGATGATCATGTGAGTATTTTCTTTCAGTTTGTTTATATGGTGGATCATATCAATGGGTTTTTGTATATTGAATCATCCCTGCATCCCTGGGATGAAGCCTACTTGATCATGGTGGATGTTTTTGATGTATTTCTGGATTCTGTGTGAGTGTTTTATTGAGTATTTTTGTATCAATGCTTATAAGAGAATTTGGTCTGAAATTTTCTTTGTTGAGTCTTTGCATGGCACATGTATCAGAATGACAGTGGCTTTATAGAATGAGTTTAGCAGTGTTCCTTCTGTTTTTATTTTGTGGAATAGTTTGAGGAGTTTGCTATTATCTCTTCTTTGAAAGTCTGGTAGAATTCTGCACTAAAAACATCTAGCCTTGGGCTATATGCTGGCTGGTTTTGTGTGTCAAATCGACACAAGCTGGAATAATCACAGAGAAAGGAGCCTCCCTTGAGGAAATGCCTCCATGAGATCTAGCTGTAAGACATTTTCTCAATTAGTGATCAAGGGTGGAAGGGACCATTGTGGGTAGTGCCATACGTGGGATGGTAGTCCTCGGTTCTATAAGAAAGCAAGCTGAGCAAGCCAGGGGAAGCAAGCCAGTAAGGAAAAATCCCTCCATGGCCTCTGCATCAGCCGCTTCCTGACCTGCTTGAGTTTCAGTCCTGACTTTCTTTGGTGATAAACAGCAATGTGGAAGTGTAAGCTGAATAAACCCTTTCTTCCCCAACTTGCTTCTTGGTCATGATGTTTGTGCAGGAATAGAAGACCTGACTAAGACAAACTGGTGGGGTCCTGTGACAACCTGATTGTGTTTTGGGGAAGACTATGGAAGGACTTTGGAATTTTGGGCTAGAAGAGCCATTAAATTCCAGAAAGTCTTCAATCTCTTTTTCTATTTCTTCCCTGACCTGAAGATCACAAATTAGAGAGTTGTTCAGTTTCCGTGAGTGTGTAGGCTTTCTGCTGTTTCTGTTGTTGCTTTGATCCATGGTGGGATGATAAGATACAAGGTGTTAATTTTAGTTTTCTTGAAATTAACTGTATCTGTTGAGGCTTGCTTTGTGACCAACTGTATGGCCAGTTTTGGAGAAAAATCCATGAGGTGCTGAGAAGAAGAGAAACACAATATTCTTTTGTGTTTGGGTATAATATTCTGTAGATGTCTCTTAGGTTCATCTGATTCATAATGTCTGTAGTTTCATTATTTTCTCATTTAGTTTTTGTCTGGATGACCTGTCAGTTGGTGTGAGTGGGGTGTTGAAGTCTCCCTCTATGTGTGGGATTTGATGATCTGATGTGTGATTTAGGTTTTAGGTTTTTTTGTTTTATGTTTTATTTTCAAATGTGGGTGCCCTTGTGTTTGGGCATAGATGTTCCGAATTGAGATATCTTGGTAGTTTTTCCCCCTTGATGGATATAAAGTGTTCTTCCCTGTCTATTTTGATTATTTTGGTTGAAATTTTATTTTACTAGATATTAGAAAGGCTACTCCAACTTGATTCTGGAATCATTTTGCTTGGAAAACTTTTTTCCAGTCCTTTACTCTGAGGTAATATCTATATTTATTGCTGAGGTGTGTTTCTTATATATAGAATGATGGATCCTGTTTTCATATCCATTCTGCTAACCTGTGTCTTTGTATTGGGGAAATGAGTTCATTGATGTTCACAGATATTAATGACCAATGGTAGCTAATTTGTGTTATTTTGATGTTTGGTGGTTGTGTGTGTATATTTCCCTTGTTTTTGCTGGTATGGAATTAATTATTTCCTGTGTTTTCTTGGTTATAGTTATCCTCCTTGGGTTGTAGTTTTTCTTCTAGTATTTTCTATAGGGCTGGATTTGTGGATAGGTAGTTTTAAAATTTGGATTTGTCTTGAAATATGTTTTCTCTATTTATGGTGATTGAGAGTTTTGTTGGATCTAATAGTCTAGGTTAGCATATGTGGTTTCTTAGAGGTTGCAAGATATCTGTCCAGTCGCTTTTAGCTTCTAGCGTTTCTGCTGAGAAGTTGGGTGTAATTCTGATATGTCTGCCTTTGTATATTACTTGGTCTTTTCTCCTTGCTACTTTGAATATTCTTTCTTTTTTCTATAGATTTTGTGTTTTGATTATTTGATTATTACGGGATCTATTCTATAGATTTATGTGGTGGGAGGATTTTCTTTTCTTGTCCAGTCTAATTGGTATTCCATAAGCTTCTTGTATGCTTGTGGGCATCTCTTTCCTTAGGCTGTCTTCAATGATTTTGTTGAAAATATTTTCTGGTCCCTGGAGCTGGGATTCTTGACCTTCTTCTATTTCTGTTATTCTTAGTTAAGGTCTTTTTATGGTATCCAGATTTCCTGGATGTTTCATGTAAGGAACTTTTTTAGACTTGACATTTTCTGTGACTGACATATCATTTTGTTTTACTGTATCTTCTACAACGGAGATTCTCTCTTACCTCTCCTGTATCCTGTTGGTGATGGTCATCTGCTGTTCCTGTTCTCTTCCCTAGGTTTTCCTTCTCCAGGATTTCCTCAGTTTGTGTTCTTTTTATTGTTTCTATTTCCAGTTTCAGATCTTGATCAGTTTTATTTTCTTCACCTGTTTAATTATGTTTTCTGTATTTCTTTAAGGGATTTATTCATTTCCTCTTTAAAGACCTCTATCATCTTTATAAGATTAGAGTTAAGGTTATTTCCTGTGCTTTAGTTATGTTAGGATGTCCAGGACTTGCTGTAGTAGCATAGCTGTGATCTGAAGTACCATGTTGCCCTGGCTTTTGTTAATTATGTTCTTTCAAGGGCCATTAATCATCTGGATGGCTTTAGTCCTGAATGTTCCTTGTTGTTGTAGGTATGCTAAGGTAATCTAACCTTGATGATCCTGGTTTGGCTAGCCTCTGATAGGTATCCTTGGGCTGTATGATTCTATATCAGCAGGTCTGGTGAAGGTGGGAGGAGAGGCGGCAGGATAATGGAGGTCTACACCTAGTGCTATGAACTTTTCTCTTGGCATTGTTTTTATAGTTTCCCATTAGTTTGGATATTTTGATGGTTTGTATAATGCTTGGCCTAGGCAGTGGCACTACTAAGAGGTATGGCCTTGTTGGAATAGGTTTGTCACTATGTGGATGGGCTTAAAAACCTTCAACCTAGCTGCCTGGAAGTGAGTATTCTGCTAGCAGCCTTCAGATGAAGATGTAGAACTCTCAGTTCCTTGTGCATCATGCCTGCCTGGATGCTGTCATGTTCCTGCCTTGATGATAATGAACTGAACCTCTGAACCTGTAAGCCAGCTCCGATTAAATGTTGTCCTTATAAGAGTTGCCTTGGTTATTGTACTGGCTAGTTTTGTGTCAACTTGACACAGCTGGAGTTATCACAGAGAAAGGAGCTTCAGTTGAGGAAATGCCTCCATGAGATCCAACAGTAAGGCATTTCCTCAATTAGTGATCAAGGGGGAAAGGCCCCTTGTGGGTGGGGCCTTCTCTGGTCTGGTAGTTTTGGGTTCTATATGAGAGCAGAATGAGCAAGCCAGGGGAAGCAAGCCAGTAATGAACATCCCTCCATGGCCTCTGCATCAGCTCCTGCTTTCTGACCTGCTTGAGTTCCAGTCCTGACTTCCTTGGTGATGAACAGCAGTATGGAAATGTAAGCTGAATAAACCCTTTCCTCCCCAAGTGCTTCTTGGTCATGTTTGTGCAGGAATAGAAACCCTGACTAAGACAGTGATGATATCTGTTCATAGCAATAAAACCCAAACTAAGACAGGTATGTGTGCCTTCATTTTCATTGAATTATAGAAAGCCTTTAATTTCTTTCTTTATTTCTTCCCTGACCCAGTGATTACTGAGTAGAGAGTTCTTCAACTTACATTTGTTTGTAGGCTTTCTGATGTTTCTGTTGTTGTTGAAGTCCAGATTTAATTCATGGTGGGCTGATAGAATACAGGGAGTTATTTCAGTTTTCATGTACCTGTTGAGGCTTACTTTGTGATTGACTATATAGTCAATTTTGGAGAAAGTTCCAAGAGGTACTGAGAAGAACTTATATTCTTTTGTGTTGGCTGGAATATTGTTTAGAAATCTGATAGGTTCATTTGGTTCATAACCTCTGTTAATTTCACTATTTCTCTGTTTAATTTCTGTCTTGATGAGCTGCCCATTGGTGAGAGTCAGGTGTTGAAGCATTCCACTATTAATGTGTGATTTAACCTTTAATAATGTTTATTTTATAAATGTAGATGTCTTTGCATTTGTGGCATAGATGTAGAGAATTGAGATATTTTCTTGGTGGATTTTTCCTTTGAGTATAAAGTGCTCTTCTGCATCTTTTTTGATTATTTTTGGTTGGAAATCTATTTTATTAGATATTAGAATTGATACTACATCTTGTTTCTTGGATCCATTCACTTAGAAAACATTTTTTTCCTGCTCTTTATTCTGAGGTAATATGTATCTTTGTTGCTGAGGTGTTTTTCTTGTATGTAGCATAGTGATGGATTCTGTTTTCATACCCACTCTTTTTAACAGTCGTTTTATTGGTGAACTGAGCCCATTGTTGTTGAGATCTATTAATGGCCAATATAGATAATTCCTGTCATTTTGACCTGGGTGGTGGTACTCTGTGTGTCTGTTTCCCTTCTTTTGGCTTTACTAGTATGGACTTATTTACTTTTTGTATTTTCTTGGGTGTAGTTTCCTTCCATGTATTGGAGTTTTCCTTTTAGTGTACTCTGTAGGGCTGCATTTGTGAACAGATAGTATTTAAATTTGGTTTTGTCATGGAATATATTGTTTTCTCTGTCTATGGTGATTGAAAGTTTTACTAGCTATAGTAGTCTGGGTTGGCATCTGTGATTTCTTAGAGATTGTAGGACATATCCCCAGGCCCTTCTGGCTTTTAAGGTCTCTGTTAAGAAGTCTGGTGCATATGCCCCAGTACAGGGGAATGCCAGGGCCAGGAAGCTGGAGTGGGTGGGTTGGGGAGCAGGGCAGGGGGAGGGTATAGGGGACTTTGGGGATAGCATTTGAAATGTGATTGAAGAAAATATCTAATAAAAATAGTTAAAAAAGAAGTCTGGTGTAATTCTAGTAGATCTGCCTTCACATGCTTCTTGAATGTTACTCCTTGTGGCTTTTAATATTCTTTTTTAGTTCTGTATATTTAATGTTTTGATTATTATGTGGTGGGAGAATTTTCTTTTTTGGTATACTTTATTTGGTGTTCTGTATGTTTCTTGTATGTTTATAGGCATCTTTTTTCTTAGGTTAGGGAAATTTTCTTCTCTGATTTTGCTTACAATATTTTCTGGGCTTTTGAGTTGGGAGTCTTCTCCTTCTACTATTCCTATTGTTCTTAGTTTTGGTCCCTTCATAGTGTCCCAAATTTTCTAGATGTTTTGTGTTTGAAACTTTTTAGCATTAGCATTTTCTTTGACTGATATATCAATTTGTTTTATTGTATCTTCTACACCTGAGATTCTCTATTCCATCTCTTGTATTCTGTTGATGATGCCAGTGTCTGTAGTTCCTGTTCTCTTTCCTAGGTTTTCCAACTCCAGGGTTCCCTCAGTTTGTGTTTTCTTTATTGCTCGTATTTCCTTTTTCAGATCTGGAACAGTTGTATTCATTTCCTTCACCTGTTTGATTGTACTCTTCTGTATTTCTTCATATTTATTCATTTCCCTTTTAAGGGCCTCTACCTTTTTAATTGTATTTTCTTGTATTTCTTTAAGGAATTTATTCCATCTTCCAAGGCCTCCATCATGTTAATAAGATTAGATTTAGGGCCATTTTTTTAAAGCAAGAGTTACAGACAGTTGTGAGCTGCCATGTTACCGCTAGGAATTGAACCCAGGTCCTCTGGATGAACAGACAGTGAGACAGTGTTCTTCATCACTGAGCCACCCCTTCAACATTTTTTTTTTTTTACAGTTTAAGTGTTGTATGATATTCAGGGCTTGATGTAGTAGAATAGCTGCTGGTGGTATTTTGTTTTGGCTTTCATTGATTGTTTTCTTATGCTGGTCTTTAGCCATCTGGTTGTTCCCAGTGTTGGCAGGACCGGTAGTCCCTCATAAGAGGATGCCTCTGGGTCTGCAGGTAGAGCTCATAGTCCCTGATGTCAGCAGGAGTCTGGGGTTGCAGGTAGAGCTGGTGGCAGTAGGTATCCAGGGATGCAGGCAGAGCTGATGGTCCCTGATGGTTTCAGGACTCTGGGATTGCAGGTAGTGGTGTGAGTCAGAAGATGGTGCACAGTGGGGAAGGGCAAAACTTGATCCTGCTGGTTTTGCCCAGAGGGGCTGGCAGGTAGAGAATTGGAGTAGAGGGTCTCATTTGGTGGTCCCTGATGACAGCAGGCCTCTGGGATTATGGTTAAAGGTGTGGACCAGAAGATGAAGCACAGAGGTGACAGGACAGACCTCAAGGCTGCTTGGATTGCCAGGGGCACAGTGGGCAGGGTTTTGGGGTTTGGAGATCTCACCTGTTTGTCCTGGGTGGCAGCTGGGCCCCATAGTCAAGTGTTTTATTAAGAGGAAATGAGGTTGCCTTCAAGTGAGTGTATGCCCTGTGTCTATCTGTCTTGCTTGGAGGCCGACAGATCTTAAAGAAAAGCACATTAGAGAGCCTGAGTCAACAGGAAGAAGAGGAAAAAAGGAGGGGAGGAGGGAAAGAGAAGAGTGGGAGGAGAGAGAGGGAACAAAGAGAAAAGGACGGATGTGGGGTCTCTTGTTACACAACAACTTCCTGGTAGAACAAAGTATTCTAGGAGTTCTTGAATTTGAACACTTTCTCTGCCAATCTTTAGGCAAGATAAAATGGATTTGCTCACGTAGAACGTGACTTTCCTGTTACACTGATCTGATCATGACATATCTTACAATATTACACGGTACAATGTGACTTTGAAAAGAACTACTTTTCAATTAATTTCAGGATTATGTTTTTGAAAAAAATGCAAAAAAAATGTACCCCAGGAAATAAGTCCAAGCCAGGAGAATCACCCTCAAAGGCTTCCTGATAATGCATAGATTTAGACATTTGTTTCTCTTATGCATATCTGTAGATCCCACCATTTCAATAAAAATAATGAATTTCTCTGTCCATGTCTCATTCTCCAAAGGCAGTATCTATGTCCTCATTTTGTTATATGCATGTGTGTATGTGTGTATGTATGTTGTGTTTCCCCAGGAAAATTCTTGTCATTCAACAGGAAATCTTAACAGGTTGCCTTCATCTCAGATGCCATATTCCCAGCACATGTCCAGTTAGTTTTTAGTGTTACAAGCAGGTAACGGCAGAGCTGGGTTGGTTCAAAGTCATCTTCTCTAAATTGGTGAAACAAACATTTATTGTGTTGTGTTGGTGATGACTGGGAATTGCTTGCTGGGGTAGTCTAATATTACCTTTCCTGGCTGATACAAATTCCAAATGATGCCTCTTTTCTGGATTCTATCATCAGAGGATAGTGTGGGGATCAAGGTATAGAGGGCTTCAGAAGACCCTGGAGATTGTCAGTAGTTACTAGATTATTTCTCCTATCATTGCTAAGCTGTCAAGGGCAAAGAGTCTTGTCTTACCACAGGAATCCTTGCTGGTACCTTCTAGACATAAGTGCTTGTTAAGAGTGCTTATTGGCTTGGTTGCTTTTCAGGATTTAGGTGTGTCTTAAGTCACATTTCACAGACCCAGACCCAGAGGTAAGAATTTGATGGCAAGTGCTTTATTAAGGAAAGGCACATGGCTGAGGAGACAGTTCACTAGGTAGAGTGCTTGCCTTGTCATCACAACAACCTGAGTTTGATCCTCCAAACCCATGTCTTAGTCAGGGTTTCTACTCCTGCACAAACATGACAAGCAAGAAGCAAGTTGGAGAGTAAAAGGACTTATTCAGCTTACACTTCCATATTGCTGTTCATCATCAAAGTAAGTCAGGACTGGAACTCTAGCAGGGCAGGAAGCAGGAGCTGATGAAGATACATGGAGGGTTTTCCTTGGCTTGCTTCCCCTGGCTTGCTCAGCTTGCTTTCTTATAGAACCCAAGATACCAGCCCAGAGATGGCATCACCACAAGCCCCCCACCCCCTTGATCACTAATTGAGAAAATGCCCCACAGCTGGATCTCATATAGGCACTTCTCCAACTGAAGCTCCTTTCTCTGTAATAACTCCGCCTATGTCAAGTTGACACACAAAACCAGCCAGTACAACCCACATTAAAAACAAATGAACAAACAAACAGCTCTGAAGGTGCACTCAGGGAATCTAATGCTGGAACCATGGATTCCTGAGGCTCACTGGCCAGCCAGTTCCAGACCAGAGAGACTGTGAAAGAGGGAGAGACAGATGCAGAGACAGAGAGGAGGAGACAGAGACACAGAGATACAGAGACACAGAGAGGGACAGACACAGAGAGAGACAGAGACACACACAGAGACAGACAGACAGAGAACCAGAGAGAGAGAGACATGGAGAGAGAGAGACAGAGAGACAGACAGGGACAGACAGATAGTACCTGGAAATCTGAGGTTTTCCTCTGGCTCCCACACAAATGTGCATGCACACACATGCTCCAACATTCACATAGACATGTATACATCTAAACACCCAACCACAAAATGAATGACTAAAATGAAGAGATCCAAGAGGAGTCAGTGAGGGAAGGAACAAGTTGGGGTGTGAGAGAAACTAAACCAGAATGCAGAGTCTGGCTGAGTCTTTTCTGGGAACCTGGAGAATGGAGGGAATTTCAGCTTTCCTCATCTGGAGGCAGGGTAGGGGCAGGGGCTGTTGTGTCTTCACTATTTAAGCTTGTTGTTTACAGTTACAGCAATGAAGGTGAGAATCTGAACATGAATTCTTAGGATCTGGCTGCTCAATAGGACATGAGCAGTGTAGTGTAGGGTCTGGCATCTGGACACAGCAAGCACACACACACACAATGTACAATCCAGAAGATATGTCGGGGAGAAGTGAAAGACTGACCTTTCTATGTCTGTGCAACTGTGAGAAATGAGATAGTGTGGGGTTCAAAATGACCTCCTGTCTCCATGGTGGTCACACTGAAGAATGAAGTCAGCACCTAATGATGCTTGAATCTGGAGTCACAGAAGTATTCACTAGCTTCTGGGCGTTTTTGACATGTGCATTGCTGTTCCCAATTATACCTAGGCTTTACTTAATAAAATCTGGCACTCAGAAATCTGAATGGTCAACAAAGACAAATTAGAGAATGTTCTCTCACAACTCCTAAGCATTTGCTGTAGTTGAAATGGCAAACAAATAATCATAGAAAACCTCAGAGATATACAAAGGCAAAGAAACAAACAAACAAATTAACAAACAAACAAACAAACCCAATCTTCAGGCTCATTCAAAGAGGTCAGAAAGTTTCTTTTCTTCTGGTCACACTGTGTGTGTGTGTGTGTGTGTGTGTGTGTGTGTGTGTGTGTGTCTGTGTGTGTGTGCATGTGGAGACCATATTTACTTACTCTCTCCATTTTGAGACACCCTGTCTCTCACTGAGCCTAGAGCCCACAGATTAGCTAGCCCAGCTGCCCAGCAAGTCCCACAGGTCTTCCTTTCTTCATCCCATGTGCTCTTCTCCCCATCTGCACTGGAATTTGGAGTGCTTTCTCCCTTGGTCTTTTTATATGGTGCCAGGGATCTAAACTTGGGCCTTCAAGTGTTTTCTACACACTGAAGCATCTCCTCAGCCCTCACCTTAGTTTTTGAAACCAGATCTCCCACTGAACCTGGAGCTTTCTGACTGACTTCACTTTCTGGCTCTAAAGTCCCAGGGATCCTTCTGTCCTTGCCTTTCCAGCACTGAGTTTACAAGTGTGTGCTACCACACCTATCTCTGTGGGATAGGACTCAGGTCCTAAATGCGTGTGCACACACAGTTTAAAGACTGTGCCATCTCTTTAACCCAATATGATATATATATAATTAATGTGGAGGGTGTTATCAAGTTATCCTTCCAGAAGGAAAGAATAATGACACTTGTAGGTCACTCATATATGACTAAAAATATAATAGTTTTAATGAAGTGTGAGATCTGAACTGTCGTGCATCACACCAAGGAGTTCAGGAATATATGGGAGAAATGTACAGACACTGAAAATGTATAGATTGCCTCAGCGTGTGTGCAGGACTTGTTTATACATCTGTCACAAGGAAAGAGTGAAGCCTGTTATTAGCTTTGCCTGAGACGGGCAGATAGAAGTGTAAAAGACAAGGAAAAGGTAGATTCTGCATTTACCAGAAGCTCATAAAACAGCAGAAGCTGTAGGTGAATGTGTGAGAATCAATTTCTTAGAGCTGAAGTATGTTATCAACAGTTCAGTTCTAACTGCAAATAACGTGAGATTTTAAAAACAAATTCCAAGCACATTTTATGTTTGAAAATACTTTGAACTTTGGTCTTTATCAATAACTCTAAATATTTTTACTCTATAAAACTTCTGACATTTTCCTTCTAGCGTATACTTTTTTCCTTTCACCACCCAGCTCCTCTGCCCTGTTATTCCTTTCTGTAATAAACAAGGATGCTGACCTTATGAGAAACCTTGAGGCATGTTACCTGGGCTTCCTAGTAGAATCATTTTCAATATATTCTGTGTTACTATTGTTCTTGTACACTTCTGTAGTCATTGTGTTTTAAGCAAGAAGAATAGTAGGGACATCGATATCTTAAAGTGTAATAATGTTTTTTGTGTGTACATAAGTGCCTGTATAAGTGTGTGGGGTTACATGTGTGCACATATACTCTGAGGCCAGAGCTCAACATCAGGTGTCTTTCCAAAGGTATCACCTGTACCTCCATTTCTTCTTTTGAATCAGGGTCTCTCACTGGTCAGGAACTCATCAAATGGCTAGCCTGGCTGGCCAGTGAGCCCTAGGAACTCACCCATCTCTGCCTCTCCAGTACTGGGATCACAAGTACATGCCAATATACCTCCCTTTTTTCATGTGATTTCTAAGGTCAAACTCCAGGCAAAGGCAAGCACTTTGCTACCCGAGTCCTCCCCCCAGCTCTTACTGTGATATTTTTAACTAGTAAGAGAATACAGTTATGCAGTTGGCCTTTGACACTGCAATCTTGGATCGTCTCTTTCTTTGTGTTTTACTATGGTGAACTCCTAGACACTCCTGCAGTAGATGCTGCATCTTGCCACTCATTACTGAAGGTCAGATGTGGTAAAATACAGGAAGACTAGCAGGATTCAGAGATCTGAAGCCTGTGGACACAGATTTATCTGGAAATTCTTTAACTTTCCCTTTTTTGAAAAGTGAATTTTAATCTCAGAAACCTTCTTCTTCCTCTAAGTATGGGCTACATTGAGTCATTTCCTTATAAAGATCAGAATAAGTCAGGAGGTGGTGGTAGTGTATGTCTCCAAAATAAGAACAAAGTCATGAATAACTGGTAGTGCCTTTCCCCATTGTCCACTCAGAAGCATGCCAGCTGACACATCACAGGGGCCTGAAGTGGAAATTTCTGGTTTCTTCGGGACTCAGTTGTGTCATGTGATGTTTTGTTAGAGCAGCACTTGAGAGAGCATGTGATGTTTGGAAAGGGTAGAAGTATAACCTAACAGACCGTGGATGATGCTATGGCATTGGTTCTCCTTGCCTTCTTTGCGGATCATTTTTTTTTTGTTGTTGTTGTTGTTGTGACTTCATAGAGAGAAATGTACCAAAGAACTTCTTGTGATATTCCAGTGCCTTCTTACAGCTTCTAAGGAGTTGGGGTGATTAGCAGAGCCTTCTGGTTTTTTTTTCCTAGATCCACCTGCCATTGCTGATTTATGGATAGTGTTTGTGAATGGCTTAAGCTACCACTGCTGTTGATTTGTTTGAACTGAAGCACTGATATCCTGATAACAAATACTGGTATTACCCCCAAAGAACTATTTCTAAACAGGTCCACATTCCCCTTTGTCATATTTTTCCTTTCCACTACCTCTGGTGGATGGTGGGCTGGAAGGGAGGTTAAAGCATTTAAGAATCCTTATTAAAGTAGGTTTTGAAAAATCTAAGCCTAGAGGGACCCTCAAGCACAGTACGCAGTGGTGTGTGTGACATGAACTATGTCTTCTGCCAAGAGTGAATGATGCACTTTGGAAGTGGCTCCTTCAGATGACTGTAGCCATGCTGACAGCTTGATAACTGTCCTGAGAGACTCTGAGCCAGGGCTATCCAGCTAAGCCACCTGTACATTCTCCCCTCAGACACTGTGCTGTAATAGATGGTGTGGTTAAGTTAGCCATTGTTATGCTAAGTTAGTGCTATCTTATTAGTTTTTAAAAAAATATTTTGTGTATGTGTGAGTGTGAATGCACGTCAAGGCACATATGTGGAAGTGCCTGACTCAAATGTCAGATTTTTTTATTTCCTCTTAAGGAAGGAAAGACAAAACCTGGTGGTTTTCTATGCCCTCCCAGGATATGATCTTTCTGTATCATTCTATTTTCCTGCTCAGGGATGAGTTCCTCTTCTTGGCTTAGCCTGAACTTGCCTTGTGTCAGGGTCTCACACATCATGCTGTTGTTCATTTATTGCTATATTTTTCTTTCTTTAAAATTTACTTTTGATTTTGCTCACTTTATGTGTATGTGGTGAGCCTGTGTATGTGTGTGTGTGTGTGTTTTCTATGTGGGGTGCACAAGTATGTGATAGCCAGAAGTTGACCTACCTATGTGTCTTCCTTGAAAGCTTTCCACTTATATATTAAGGAAGTATTTCTCAGTTAATCCCAGAGCTCACTGATATGGCTAGTTTAGCTAATGGCTTGCTCTGGGGATGCCCCCTCTTTCTGCCTTTCAAGATCTACAATTGCAGGTGGATATCACATTCGTCTGGAATTTATGTGGGTTCTGTGGATCTAAACTCTAGCCCCTACCCTGCTGAAGCAAATGCTTTTGCCACTGAGTTAACTCTGTAGCCCTTCATTTCTTACAACAGATGTTTCCCCAGCATCTATTTTTTCCTAGTTTTTAAAAGGGTTTAATTTTTAATTGTGTGTCTATAAGGAGGTCTATTCATAGTAGTGCAGTGCTCTCAGACGCCAGAAAGCGGCACAAGATTCCTTGGAACTGGCAGTTGTGAGCTGCTGGATGTATGTGCTGGGAACTGCATCAGCAAGAGTGGCACATACTCCTAACCACTGAGCCACCTCTTCAGCCCCATATCCCTTATCAATTTACATTTCCTCAAGGCTGAAGTTATTTTACACAGTTTTAAGTATTTTGTTTACCTCCTGATCTTGTGGCTCTTTTGAACCTGCTGTAATTAATTATGATGGTGCATAATCTTTTAAGATGTTATATTCATGTTTCTACTTTAAAGTGTAGAAATTAATTAGAAATTCATTATCCATCTCAGGAAACAAAAAGCTGAGCCTATGTCATTTTGTCTGTGCTATTCATATCCAAGGGGTTACCTGTAATCTTGGCCCAGAGGAGGATGTTGTGGTGGTAAATTTCTGTTTGAAGATTAAATGTTATCTGGACTGTGATCTGTACTTGGGAATTAATTTGCAAAGTTGACTGAGTCACTGTGCAAAGGCCAATGGCATCGAAGGAAGAATTTCTATTAGTTACATTCCCTTGAGAGAGAGGGCATGCCATATCTGCAGGGCCACCTGGGAAAGGTTTTGATCACACTGAAGCCAGGGTGATGAGAAAACGTAGTCCAGATTCTTTATAGCAGGCTCTGCAGAAAGCAGAAAAGCAATGAGTGAAAAGCAGAGGACTGTGTCGTTTGACTGAGTCCAACAGGCTTTGGGTCATGGGCACTGCTCCTAACTATGCAACCACTGGCCTTGGGCTAAAACAAGACAGAGAAATACCACTTCTTTCAGTGCTCAGGATGCACAAGCCAGATGGAGAAGGGGGTTTTGTGTGCACATACTCATGTGCTTAATTTGCAGATACAAAGAATCTGATTCTGGGGCTGGGGAGATGGCTCGTTCAGAAGAGTGCTTGTGGTGAGAGTGGAAGGATCATTCATTACTACAGTAAAGCTAGGCATGGTGGTGAGCATCTCTAATCACAGCTTTGGGGAAGCAGAGATGGGAGAATCCTTGGGCTTACTGTACAGCCAGCCTGGTCCATTTGTTGAGTTCCAGGCTGGCTTGCTCTAAAAATTGAGATGTATTTGGTCCCTGAGAAGCAACAACACTTGAGCCCCCCTCTTTCCCTCTCTCCTTCCTCCTTCCTTCCTTTTCTTCTTTCTTTCTTTCTTTCTTTCTTTCTTTCTTTCTTTCTTTCTTTCTTTCTTTCTTTCTTTCTTTCTTTCTTTCTTTCTTTTTTTTTTTGAGACAGGGTCTCTCTAGGCAGCCCTGACTGTCATGAAACTCACAATGTACACCAGGCTGACTTTGAATATACAGAGGTCTTCCTGCCTCAGTCTCCTAGTTCTGGGGTTAAAGACACGCACTACCACATCTGGCCTCCAGGGTTTTTAAGATGTTCAAATATCAGGAGATACATAAACTAATCGTAGCCAGCCTTTATCTTTGGAGTGATCTTCCCAGTTACGGTCTCTTGCAGTCAGTTTGCACTTTCCCCTGAGGTGCCAATGCAAGCCATCTGCTTCTCTTTCTTTATGCAGTTTCCAACTGAAGTAGCCACACACACTTTCAAGGCTTTACTTGATGTTCTACTAGCCAAGGTGTTGGCTCCCAGAAGATTCCACATGGAATCCAGATGCTGGACACTCAGCTGCGGGATATGATGGTTGCCTTGCTGAATTTTTTCCCCACCTTTATTATACCCTCAATTTTCACTTCTAGAACGGGGATACTTATTCTGTATCATTCTATATTGACTCTCTGTGTCACTTCTTAGAGTAACCTCCTGGTGGCAGGTGTCTATCACATTACTGTGTGGTCCATCTCCCACTGCAGGTTTCTCAGTGGATGCTGCTCTTCCTACTGCCCTAGTAGAGAAAGAGGTTTCCTTTGTATTTTTCTTTTATGAGATAAGGTCTCATGTAGTCCAAGGTGGCCTCAAACTTACTATGCAGATGAGGATAACTTTGATTTTCCTGTCTTCCTCCAAGTGCCAGGATTGCAGCATGACTTGCCATGCTCTACTTAGGAAGTTTTTTTGTTTTTGTTTTTGTTTTTTTTTTGTTTTTTTTTTTTTTTAACATCTTACTGTTTCAACATTAATCCTTTTTATTCCTGGCAGTACTGTGGATTGAGCCTAGAGCCTCAAGCTGCAAGGCAAATGCTCTGCCACTGAGTTACTGTTAACTTATTTATGTACAGGGTGTGGTTCTAGAGGTCAGAAGTGGATGTGAGGAAGATAATGCTTTTATAGCTTAGGGGTGGGGGGGTTCTACAGGAGCAGAACATAAGCATAACAGATTAGTCATAACAACCTCCTGAAACAAAGACATGAGTTCAAGATGGACATAAGGTAGTCATAACAAAAGGTGGTCATGATAACCCTTTGAAACAAAGGTAGGGTTTTGAGACATTCTTCACAACTTTTTGAAACAAGGATACGATCACAAAGGTGGTTGGTTCTAAGGTAGTCACAACAACAGGTGACCATAATAACCCTTTGAAACAAAGGCATGGTTGTGGTTTGCTGGAACAGGAAGTACAGAGCGGTGGGGCAGTGGACCGTGCCAGGAAACTTGGTAAGGTTGAGTGGGTTGGAAGCCCCAGAACCTCATATACAGGATGGTAGGAGCTTCCCTCGCTTCCCCAGGCCCCTGTCACGTGACCACACTCCCCACATAGGGATGTGACCAATGGTCATGTAGCACAGAACAGAGTTCTCTATGCTAATGAGGAATCTAGATGGGTCCTGAGGTTTTAGCTAATAACCTTCCCATCCTGGATATTCCTTCTTGCAAAAGGTGTTTAGTCTCTGGTTCACCTTGAGGAGATGGTATATACCCGTTTTCCATGATGAACAATCAATAAACAGTTTGAAACCAAGGACTGTTTCTCTCATCAAGAACCGCCATGGGGAGCATGGTGAAAGCCTTTTCTACAGAGCCAGGGTGCCTATGTCTCCGGCAGAAGGTCCCTTCCATGCTCCCAATCACTGCTAAACTAAGGATAATCTCTGATGAGCTAAGCTTGAGTTCCTCATCCCCCTTGCCCCGGGCTCCTCAGCCTGCAGACAGACCCAACACTGATCCCGATTCCCCTAGTCTCAGCGGTGTCTGGATGTCCAAGAGTTTGGGAGCCTTCCTCCTGCCCTGAGCTCCTCATCACAGGCCCGTGAAACCCTGACTCTCTGTTCTCGACCCCTCCTTGGATTCCTTGGAGTCACGGAACCCCAGCTTTGGTGTCCCACATCTTAGGCTACATTTTCCCACCCCCTGAGCCATGTATGGGCACTTCCTAAGCCCATCACCCAACAGACAGTGGTGTAGGGGTAAATGTAACGTGCTCAGTGGTGTTCCCACACCCGCTACAGTGAGAACTGCCCAAGCCTGAATTGCGCTTGTTCATGTACCCCAGAAGTGGAGCAAAACTCCGAACCACACAGAGCCATTTGTAGTCAAGGTTATAGGTGGGGCATAGCCCAATCCTTGAGAAACAGAGGATTAATTACAAACAGGAATGAATCTAGTTTTACCTTTACTATAAGATGGCTTTTGAGCCGAAGATGGAGATAGGCTGGTTCTTGCCATTAATGTTTTTAACCATGGGATATTTCATAGCATACTTGCTACAGACCACACCTTACTACCATAACTGTCAATTCTCTAGGTCTTGTGATTCACTTACCCGAGAGCCTCTAGGCTTTCTAAGCCCCTTAAGGGCTTAGACTTGATGCAGAGACTTGAAGTGCCGGGCACACAGCAGATACTCAGGAATCATACAGTAAGTGTTTAGTAGTTGCTTTGTGTCTGAATGGATGAAAAAGAGCTTGAGTGGCCTTTTTACATTTGTGTCCTGTGCTTGTGCACATGCCTGTGCAGGGGTCACTATCAGGTGTCTTTCACAGTAGCTCTCTACCTTCGTTTTGACACAAACCTGGAGCTCAGAGTTTTAGCTAAGCTGGCTGGTCAGCAAGGCTCCTGGAGTTCCTGTCTCTGCTCCCCCAATGCTGAGATCACAGACACATACTGGCACACCTGACTTTTGTGAGGCTCTTGGAGATTTGAACCCAGGTCCACATGGTGTGTATCAAGTAGTTTCCTTATAGAGCCATCTCGACAACCCCCTTGTTTTACATTTTCTACTCCCCTCCGTCCAGAACTCACCATAACTATTTTTATCTTGGAGGCGGGTGTTTTACCAGCAGAGAAAGACACAGTGTGCCATGAATTATGGATTCCATCTGATCCTCATTGAGACAATCTGAATATTTTCCCTGTGGGCGCTTGAGTGAACCAAATTAGCCCCATGCCTGTCAGCTTCCTCGAGCTCTTTGTGCTGCAGATGAAAGCCTAAGAAGTGAAAACTGAGACTCTCTTGACCTTTTCAAGTCTTCAAATAATGATTTTCTAGACAGATAAAACTAAATTGCTATTGGATCTCAGTTTGGGAGCGGGGAGGGATGGCTGCTTAGGGGCTGCGTGGTCTGTTCATGGCTTCATTTTCTCGTCTTCTGCTCGATGGTGGAAATTAAAACCCTGATAGTCAGATTAGGTGGCTATAAGCTTCTGCCCCTTGCCTTCTGCAGCAGATGTGAGAACTGGGCTTATCTCCAGGTTCAGGTGAGGAGGTCGATGAGGGGAGCAGTTGAAGAAAAAAATGGAGGTAATAAGATCCTTAAACTAAAGGTGCTTTGGAATTGTTTTTAAATAGAAAAAGAGAAAACTCACAGCCATAACCTAATTGAAGGGAAAAAAAGCAATCATGCTCGCACTAAGCATCCCAGACACAGGGCAAGGGGCTGCCTACATGCAGCAGAGCAGCAGGCACTGTCCCGACCTTTTGCAGTACCACACTGCTATCCTGTCAAACTGTCTTGTCACTCACTCTTTTTTTTTTTTTTTTTTTTTTTTTGTTGTTGTTTTTGAGACAGTGTTTCTCTGTGTAGCCCTGGCTGTCCTAGAACTCACCCTGTAGACGAGGCTGGCCTCAACTCAGAAGTCTGCCTGCCTCTGCCTCCCAAGTGCTAGTTTTAAAGGCATGCACCACCACTGCCGGGCGTGTTAATCATTCTTGTGAGCTGAGGGTCTGGAGGAGAACCACCTGGTAACCAGGACACACCCTGATGGTAATAACCATGTGTACTCAGGCATGTGGCTGGGCTGGAGATGCTCTCCACAGGTCAGGTGGAGTATCCCCTTCAAGATGAGGGGGAAGGGAACTGATCAGGCCTGGAGTTCACGAACTACTGTTGACAGCCCATGTTAGCTACATCACTTGGAGAAAGTAACTGTGGATGTTGGTTGAGTTCCCAAAAAGAGAAAAATCAGGCGTGTAACTATTAGGGGCTGAGATACATCCCAGCATCCATACAAAAGGAAGCTGGGCTTGGTACTGCTCTCCAGAAATCCCAGCACCAAGGAGGCTATGATAGATAGGGTCTCTAAAGCTCACTGGCTGGCCATCCTAGCCTACTGCTTGGTGAGTTCCTGGACACTCTTGTCTCATCACCAAGGTGGGGCAGTGCCTGGAGAACAATGCTGGGGTTGACTTCTGGTCTATATGCATACATAGGTCAAGCATGCATGCGCACACACGCGCGCGCGCGCGCGCACACACACACATACACGCACACACACACACTCACAGAGGAGAGAAAAATCAGTGAGTGTAAAGAAAGGTCATTGAATTACTTTCAGTCTGTTTTTCCATGGGGGCAGGCCCTCTTCAGAGCATCTCTTATCAGTGAATCCATAGTTCCTGGGCACTGTATTGTTTAAGGGAAATGAAGATGAGTATGGCAGATAGAAAATTTAAGTCCTCGTACTACCCAGTGTAGCACTGGACATAATTATAGATGTGTGTTTCCTGTGCCTGTTTCTGTGTGTAACCAGTTCTCTCAACAAGTAGCTTTTAAACATTTTTAAAAATTACTCTGTCACACAAAGGAATCATGGATACTAGGAGGGCTTTCTACCATGGTGTTGTGCACCTGCACATTCATGTGCACACACCTCCACCAAATGAATAAATAAATAAATAAATTTGATCTTTACATACTTTATTAGTATAATGTACTCTTTAATAATAAGCTGTCATCTTCATCAGCCCTGAGTGTACTGTTCTGTTTACCACAAGGCCTTGGGGAATTTTTGTACTACTATTAAATTCCTCTGTGTGTCCTCTAGTAGGAGGAGATAGTTATTGCAGTGTGCCAGGCTAGAAACTTTTGCTAGAAGAATGAACTAGTTACAGTCCTTTCACTTAGTGAGCTTAGAGTCTGGTTCAGATGCCAGTCTGGGATGTACTAAAATACTGTCATCTTCTCCATCTCCAAGTCCTACATCTATAGACTCTGCCAACTTTGGATGGTGTCTTAGTTAGGGTTTTACTGCTGTGAACAGACACCATGACCAAGGCAAGTCTTATAAAAAGCAACATTTAATTGGGGCTGCTTACAGGTTCAGAGGTTCAGTCCATTATCATCAAGGAGGGAGCATGGCAGCATCCAGGCAGGCATGGCACAGGCAGAGCTGAGAGTTCTATGTCTTCATCCAAAGGCTGCTAGTGGAAGACTGACTTCCAGGCAACTAGGGTGAAGATCTTATACCCACATTGAGAATGACACACCCATTCCAACCAGGTCACACCCATTCCAACCAGGTCACACCCATTCCAACAAGGCCACACCTCCAGATGGTGCCACTCCCTGGTCCAAGGATATACAAACCATCACAGATGGAAAATATGTGGAAAACTTAGTGTAATCACTGAATATGCACAGGCATCTATTTTGGGTTACTTTCTCCTAAACAACACAGCATGATAATTTTCAACATAGCAATGAATAGTTATTGAAATGAAGATAAAGATGAGTTAAAGTATATGGGAGGCTTGTGTAGGTTATATTCAAATACCTTATCATCTTATACAAGGGCTTTGAGCATCTGTGGAATGTGGTACCTGCCTGAGTCTCAGAGCCAGTGTCCATGGATGCTGGGGCCCCATGAAAATATGAAGCATTGCCTATGACAAATGGGATATGACATGGCGTTTTGAGAGATAGAGGCAAGAATGATGTCATCTCTGAGGAAATTACCTTTGTTATTTTTTTTTTTTTGTAGGCAGAGGAAAGCTTCCAGAAGGCTGAAGGTGCAAGGCACAATGGGAGAACCATGGGAGAACTCAAGTGGCCTGGCAAACCAGAAGTTTCTTGTGATTTAGGCAAGGGTCAGAGTAAACATGGCTAATTTGTGCCTGCCTTTAAAGTGTTCTGAATTAAAACATGCAGCTAAATAGTTGCTAAAATGTTTGTCTAGTGGTATGAAGCCTTGAGTTTGAAACTCAGCACCACATGAAACCAGTGCATTGGTGCATACCTGTACTTCTAGCACTTGGGATGGAAAGGCAGAAGGAGAACTAGTTTGAGTCCGGCTCATCTTGGTGACTTCAAATGGAAGCCTGCATCTACTCTGAAATGTACCTTGTGTGTTTGGGAGGAAGGTGGGGGAGACACACAAACACAGAGACTATTACAATTTATTTTATTTTTAAAAGTTATATAGTGTATGTGTGCCTGTGTGGTAGTATACACATATGGATGGAGACCAGAAGAGGGATTCTGTCATATCCTCTGGAGCAGGAGTTTTAGGCAGTTGTGAGCCATCTGACATGGGTATCAGGGATGGAACTCAGGCCTCTGCAAAGGAAGCACATACTCTTTCTTGTTTGCATTCATCTTTTTCTTTTTAAACATTCATTTATTTATTCACTTTACACCCCCAATATTAGCCCCCTTCCTCCCAGTACCCTGTCACAAAGATCCTCTCCAATCTACCTCTTGAGAAGGGGAAGCCCCCTTGTAGGTGTCACCCCCACTAGCCCCATCCCCACTTCCTGCACCTCAAGTTGCTCTGGGACTAGGCACATCTTCTCCCACCGAGGCCAGACAAGATGGTCGGTCCATTTAGGGGTGCAGGATCCACACACAGGCAGGCAACAAGCTCAGGGACAGCCCCACTCCAGTTGTTAGGGGACCCACATGAAGACCAAGCTGCTCATTGGCTACATATGTGCAGGGGGGTTAGGTTCAGCCCAGACAAGTGCACACTCTTAACCATCTGGCCATCCCTTCAGTCCCAAGACTGTGTTTTGAAAGAATACTTGCATATTGTAAGTGTTCATCAGTGAATTAAAAAACAAGAGTTAAAATCGGCACTCTAAGATTAGCCAGCTGATTTGAAAATGACCGCAGATGTGTTTTTTCCTGGGGAGTTGGTGTCTGGCAATGGAGAAGAACATCTATAATAATTCCAGGTCTCGGTAAATCCTAGTATTCTCATCGCTCTACATATTTTTCAGCACTTTTCCTAGATTACACTTGGAACTTTGTACAAGGCTCTTGCTGTTTAACACTGGAAAATCTCTCTCCCCTGCTGATAAGATTAAAGAGCTAACTCTCAGGATGCTTAGCCAGCCGGCAAGCCTGCAATCAAGGTGACACCCAATTCCTGGGGACCTTGATTGTAGGGGTTTGGGAAGGAGGGGGTGACAGCAGCAGGGAAGAATTCTTCCAGAAGCTCCAGGTGCAGCTTGGGGAGCGGAGAGAAAAGAGGCAAAGTGTGGGAGACAGAGACTTGAGGAGACATTTATCACAGCTCGTTGCCAGCTGGAGGGAGGCAAACATCATGCTCATGAATTCAGTGTTGGTGCCACAGAGCAACAAGGGGAGGAGCTTGGGAACCGTCAGAGTGATGGACCAGCTCTTCAGACATCTTTCACTCTGCCTCACTCACAGAAGGATTGCCATCTTTCTATTGCCTCTAGTCTTCTGCAGACATCAGATTGATATCCGTTGGGACAAAACTTTGCTTTTTAACTACACTGGTAGGAGTGGAGATATTCTGAAGAGGCTCTTGTGCCCCTCCCTTTGGCTATCAGACCTTCTGAAATGATGGATCCCAAGAAGTTTGAATTTACCCCGGAATCTCCTGCTGAGAGAAGGAAAGGCCAAAGTTGGTGTCAGCCAGAAGGGAGCTTGTCTCATGAGAGAAGACTTCACACAGTCCTGTCAACTTGTCAGATCACCTTGCAGGAGAGAGGAACCCGGACAGTGATGGGTTGAAGCTGTGTGGAGGGATTGCATCTCAAGTCTCAAAAAGCTCTGCTTAGCTTCTACACTTCTCGCCTTCTATTCAAATTTGAATCTCAAGTCAGACCCCTGAGGATGGACTGGGGTCAGGTTAGGGGCTACTGGCCCTCTTTGTTCCTTTCTTCAGGGAATCAACTTCCTTTCTCTGCTTTTTACTATTATCTTTTCAATTGATCACTTAAGGCAAGATTGCTCAACCTCTTTTGTTCCGGCGGCATGTCCTAAGCTTTGACCCTGACAACTCTAGACACAGCTTTCCCTTCTGAGACAATGAGTGGGGTCTTGTAAACCATGCTTTTGTAACCCAATGAGTCTCCCAGAACAGACTTCAGTAAATGTTTGTTAAGTTGAATAAAAGGACTGGGGATATAGCTCAATGGTAGAGTGCTTGATTCTCATGAGACTTGGGTTTAAATCCCAACCCTGGAAGTCTGGGGAGAGAAAAAGGAGTGAGATCTCTTTAATACACAGATTGCATTCTCCTGTGAAACACAAGGAGAGAGGTTCAATGGTAGTGGACTGAACAGTTTTATTATCTAAAATGACCTTGACTGTAAAAGCAGTGAGTCTAAAAAAAAATGAACGAGAGATAAGAAAAAGGAAATTAAAAAAAATCAGTGTGGGAAGAATTTATAAAACTAGGAAAAGCAGGTTTAAAGGGACAGACAAGGAGGGGACATGTTTTTCCATATTGCTTCTTGCAGTGATATTGTTTCATAAACATCCCACGGTCACAGCATTGTCTGCATTAATATCAAAATACTGGATGGAGGCTGTAACCTGAAACACACAGTGGAGATGTCTCACGAGTATGAGGCTCAGACCCCCCACTCTCAGGGTCTCTGTATACTTAAAACAGTCTTTAAAGGACCGCGGAGCTGGCTCCAGATTTTATAAGTATGAGGAGTTAAGTGAATTGGGATCCTAGCACCCATGTGACATTACAAGCAGGCATGGCACTGGCAGGGGTAATCCAGCGCTGTCGAGGCAGAGACAGGCGATCCCTGGGATTGCTGTCTATCTACTCAATCTAAATTGGTGAGCTTCGGGTTCGATGGGATATGTCTAACAAAACCATGGCTGGGGCGTGGGGAGGGATGGAAGAAGATACTTGCACATGCACGCGTGCGCACACACACAGACACAGACACCGACACACACACACACACACACAGACACACAGACACACAGACACACACTTAAAAGTCAATTAATTAGAACATACAATTGCTCGATAGAACTCCAGAAAATTTGATAATAACTTAAATGTCTTTTATTGTCAGAAACAATCAAAACAGCAAAAGTAGAGAGCTAACTCTGTAAACAGGACCCAGGAAGAAACAGGTATCGATATTTTATCAGCTGAACTTCTTCCTTCTTTAAAAATGACTGTGTTTTATCTGTCTGGAAATGCTTTGCCTTATCTACCATCCCAGGCAAGAGTAATAAATAGAACAGCGATAAACTCAGTAATTACTGATGCTGTGGGTTCTGGAAGGCTTCCAAGGCTGAAGTTCACAGGCAGCGTTATCATCTGAGGCCATCTAACCAGGTGCAGTGTCTTTTCAGGATGAATTTTCCGAGGACCTTGGTGTAACTTCCTTCTCTTCGGCGCCCCCTCATGGGAGATGGTATGGCCTGACGGTAAGCACAGGGGCTGTGGTAGTCAGAAACCCCGCCACGCGGGTTAACAGCATAGTCCAGTGCACGCCATTAGACTGATTTAAGCAAACCTTGGGTTTCTTCTGCCTAATATTACTCCACAATGCTCACAATCCCAAGACACACATTTAGATTCTTCCACTAGTTTTGTGACTATGATAAACTTGTACTTTCTTTAGAAATGTGTGAAAGAGTAAATACTTATTTAAGTCACAGGGAGATTATGCCTTTGTAAAATAGTATGTGAAAAAAGCCTGATATGTTGAAGTCAGCCGTGTGTCTAGGTCTGTCTTTCTTTCTTTCTTTCTTTCTTTCTTTCTTTCTTTCTTTCTTTCTTTCTTTCTTTCTTTCGGTTTTTTGAGACAGGGTTTCTCTGTATAGCCCTGGCTGTCCTAGAACTCACTTCGTAGACCAGGCTGGCCTCAAACTCAGAAATCCGTCTGCCTCTGCCCCCCCCTCCCCCCGAGTGCTGGGATTAAAGGCGTGCACTACCACGCCCGGTGGGTAAGTTTTGTTTCTTTATTGCAGCCTGCCTGACCCAAGCAGGAAAAGGAGCTCATCTGTGGGATATAATTCTGACAGGCCCTCCCCAATATTCTAGTAGCATGGGGTGGTCTGAACTGTACATGAGTTCTCTGAAAAAGGAAGAGGCACGCGTCTCTGACCGTGAACTCAGAGCTCATCATGGAGTCCTGCTCTAGACGGAGAGACATTCACCTCTCTCCCACTTGCATGTAAAGATGAAAGGAGGGAATGGAATCATCTTGTAGAGGAGTTGGATGTTTGTTTTAACCTAATGAAAAGATCACACATTCTGAGCTCTCCAACTGCAACTTATTCCCCGTTGAGCACATCGATCCAGGGCTTGTCTCTGCGGTCATTACACGCAGAATTAGACCCCGTTTGCAGCTTTCAGTTGGCTGTGGTTTGTGGCCAGGCTGAGTGTGCCGAGTGTTCCCACAAATGGTGCTTTGTATGCAGTGGGTCTGGAGACTCCAGAATGAAAGTGCTATTTGTTTATTTATTAACGTTTTTTTTCCCTAGTGGGGTTCAGCTAAGGCTGTTCATGCTTTGTGAGAGGCCAGAGAAAGTTGATGGGAAGGCAGGAGTGCAAACATGTCCCGTGGCACAGCACACTCTGCCATGGATGGCTTTAGCCACAGGGGTGTTCTGAGGGTTATAGCATAGTCCACTTTCTTCTTTTCCCTGTCTCTCCCTGGCAGGGGTGCTGGCTGGTATTTCTCCTTGGGTGTTATTTTTCACAGTGTGGCTGTGATAAACCAGATGGGGGAGGAGTCGAGAGAGGGGAAAACATGATCCAAATTAATTTTTAATAGAAAAATAATAAAAGACACCCCCCCAGCACACCAAGGGCACCCATTTTCCCTGTCAGCCGCTTTCTATCAGCTCCAAAGCATATGTATCCACTGAGGTCCATGAGAACTCCTTTCTCTCCTCACATGCTTGCCTGGCTCCTAAGACCCCAACTTGTATTTCAGTGGCCACCAGCTTACCTCCGTGAGTGCCCTGTCACATCACAGGGCTGGAGTCTTTTACTTTTGAACTATTTTTTCTTATCTCCAATATTTCACCAGCTGGAGACCACATCCCTGACCAGAAGATTTTGGAAGACATTTCAGATACAAATTAGAACAGTTTACTGTCAGAGATAGGCAGAGTTCTGAGTTCAAGGCCAGTCTGGTCTACAGAGTGAGTTCCAGGATAGCCAGGGCTATACAGAGAAACCTTGTCTTGAAAAAGAAACCAAAAACCAAAACAAACAAACAAAAAAGAACAGTGTCTTAGTCAGAGTTTTTATTCCTGCACAAACATCATGACCAAGAAGCAAGTTGGGGAGGAAAGGGTTTATTCGGCTTACATTTCCATACTGCTGTTGATCACCAAAGGATGCAGGACTGGAACTCAAGCAGGTCAAAAAGCAGGAGCTGATGCAGAGGCCATGGAGGGATGTTCTTTACTGGATTGCCTCCCCTGGCTTGCTCAGCCTGCTCTCTTATAGAACCCAAGACTGCCAGCCCAGAGATGGTCCCACCCACAAGGGGCCTTTCCCCCTTGATCACTAATTGAAAAAATACCCCACAGCTGGATCTCATGGATGTACTCCCCCAACTGAAGCTCCTTTCTCTGTGATAACCCCAGCCTGTGTCAAGTTGACACATAAAACCAGCCAGTACAATCAGTTTGCTGTCATCAAGAAACATGGAATTATATTGTCTGTCATAAAAACTCAAGAAATGACATCTTACTCTGACTTTACTATATACATTTAAAAAACAGACTACATTTATTATGCAGAGTGACCAGCTTCACCATGATGTTTTCATACATATCTACTACTGTCCTAGTTAGGGTTTTTCTGCTGTGAACAGACACCATGATCAAGGCAACCCTCATAAGAACAACATTTAACTGGGGCTGGTTTACAGGTTCAAAGATTCAGTCCATTATCATCAAGGTGGGAACATGGCAACAACCAGACAGGCATGGTGCAGGAGGAGCTGAGAGTTGTACATTTTCATCTGAAGGCTGCTAGCAGAATACTGACTTCCAGGCAGCTAGGATGAGGGCATTAAAGTCCATGCTCACAGTGACACACCTACTCTAACAAGACCACACCTACTCAAACAAGGCCATACCTCCAAATAGTCCCACTCCCTGGATCAAGCATATACAAACTATCACATACTACATACTTTTGTCATATTAATCCCCTTCTGGCCTCTCTTGTCCCCCAACTAGTCCCATTCCAAATATTGCTGCTTTTACTTTCATGTCACATATATATTTTATGCATGTATGCATATGTGTGTATGTGTCTGTGTGTGTACGCAATCTAAATTCTCAGAAGGGAAACATTGTATCTTTCTCTTTCCTTCCTTCCTCCCACCTTCCCTTCCTATTGTTAATAAATTAATTATTATTATTGTTGTTGTTTATTACTTATTCACTTTACATCTGGCTCACTGCCTGCCTCCTGGTCACCCCTCCCATAATCCTTTCCTCCCTTCCTCCTCCCTTTCTCTTCTGAGCAAGTAGGGGCCCCCTGGGTATCCTGCTACCCTGGTATATCAAGTCTCTGTGAAGCTAGGCACATTCTCTCCCACTGAGGCCAGATAAAGAACATATCCCTTGGAAAAGCAACGGCTTTTGGGATAGTTCCCTTCCTACTGCTCCAGTTGTTCAGGACCCACATGAAGACCAAGCTGTACATCTGTTACATATGTGCAGGGAGGTCTAGGTCTTGCCTGTGTCTGTTCTTTTGGTTGACTGTTCAATCTCTGAGAGCCCCAAGGGTTCAGGTTAGTTGACTCTGTTGGTTCTCCCTAGCTCTTGAGACAACATCTTATATAACTCCAGGCTGGTTCTCAATATTGTTACTTAGCCTAAGATGACTTCAAATTTTGATCTTCCTGCCTTTATCTCTCCAGTGCTGAGAGGATGGGTGGCTGAACCTAGTTTGTTACGGCTGATACCAGGCTCTGATCTTGACAAGTCTGGTACTGCCAGGTCCATAGCAAGCCAGACACAGCAATGTAGTTTTGTAGTATGCTAGTTCTAGCATATGAACTCAGGGTTCCCTATGGTCCCAGAACCTTAGCTGCCTCCTCCTTTCCTGGAAAGTAAGTCCCTCTGATCCTATTAGCATACTTCCAGGGTAAGGAGCTTTCAATCTGAGCCCAGAGGAATTGTGGTACCAGAAGGCTGCAGAGCATTTCATGTTAACAGATCCGGCCCCTCCTGGAGATCAGTGTAGGATCTTTGAGTGTGACCTCTGCATCCGACTGATGACACTGAACACTGAACCTGGGCTTCACCATTAATAAACCTGACCATTTTGTGTTATAAGTTCAATTTCTTCATCTTTATCTTTATATTTTAAAAATTGATTCTTTGAGAATTCATACAATGTATTTTGATCAAACTAACCCACACAACTCCTTCCTTTAATTTCTCCTGGGTCGACTTTCCTCTCTTCCACTCCTAACTTCATGACCTTATATTTTTTGTTTGTTATGTAAAGCCCCATTGATTTCACTTTGCATTGTTCCTATACTCTTGGATGTAGGAGCATCCATTGGAGTGGGGTCAACTTACCAGGAACCATACCCTTAAAGGCAATAGATTCTCCGACCCTTAGCAGCCATCAACTCCTCAGTCCTCATGCACATCTTCCCACTCAATGCTAGAATGTGGATTGGCTTGGTCTTGGGCAGGCATGAAGCTGCAGTGAGTTCATGAGCACAGAGGTCCTGTTGTGCCCAGAAGACACTGTGTCATTCTGTGCTTGTCTGGCTCTTTAGTGTTACCACCACCTTTTCCACAATGTTCCCTGAGCCTTGCAGAGAGAGTGTGATATGAATGTTCCATTTACAGCTCTCGGCACATAGACAAGCTATGAGTGTCTGTGTTAACCACTGTCCATTGTACATAGAACCTTCTCTGGTGGGGTCTGAGAGCTGTATTAACCTATGACTGTAGAGATATGGATTTAGGGCATTGTTTGATACTATTCCTATTTAGCAGATTTATAGTAGTAGGTTTACCCCTGGGGCTTGGGAGCTCCCCAGCCATGAGTAATTGGTCAGATTTACAGTACCAAGAGTGTGTTTCTTCCATGAGCAGGCTTTAAACGCAATCAGGAAGTGGCATAACCACTGTGCCACTCATGGGCATATCTTGCCATTTTTAGTCATTATTGAAGCTCATAGAGTCCACACTTGAGTATGACTGTTGATTTTTACTTTTCCTCCCAGCAGTCTGCCTAGCATCTCCAGTCGTAGGAGAGCTACCCAGCAGAGAGGAAGCTTCCTGGTCAGAACTGACCTGATTTCTTCATGTCCTGTGGCCAATGTGTGTCGAGTCTTCCATTAGAGGATCTTAACCATCAAGTTCTGGTGGACAACAAGGAACTATGGCAATAGCCTATATTGCTTTGTGGGTCTCCAGAACACTTCTAACAACGCTGGAATTTTTATTTGACAACCTATAGCTTCTAAGATGAACGCAACCCTCTGTTGGGTGCCTCCAATTAAACTGTTTTATATGAATGAACAAAAGAAAAATATATAGGGCTTATAAAATAGTAGGTTTCCATATGGCTCTTGAAAATGACCCTGATGTTAACTATTCCTCCCCACTACCCTTCTCTCTCCCCACTTGACTTTCCCTCCTCATTATTCTTCTATGCTGTCATATCACCTGTGTTCATATGCCCCTCCCCCATTAAGATCCTTTTTTCCCTCTCCTCACCAATAGTCTGTTTCTAGCTTCCTATAGGTACTATAGGATTCTATAGGTACTCCAAATTAAACATAGACCTAAAGTTTTATCCAGAGATCCACATATGTGGCAGAACATGTAAACTTTATCTTTCTGTGTCTCTGTTATCACATTCTGTATAATCTTTTCCAGCTTCATACACTTACATAAAAATTTCATTATTTTATTTTCTTTATAACTGAATGAAATTCCACTGTATACAGATACATTTTCATTATTCATTTACTGGTTACTGGAAATCTAGGCTGTTTTCATGTCCTAGCCACTGTGAATAGAGCAGCTATGAACATACATGGTCATGCATTTCTGCAGCAGGAAATAGAGAATCCTTTGGGTATATTCCTCTGAATGGCTGTAGTGTTTGACTAGGAATGCTCCCCATAGGCCCGTATAGTTGAATGCTAAACCTCCAGAGAGTGGTACTACTTGAGAAGGATTCAGAGGTGTGGCTCTATTAGAGGAAGTGACTCACTGTGGTGGGCTTTGAGGTTTCATAAGCCCAGCCCAGGCCTAGTGTCTCTCTCAGCCACCAGATAAGGATGTAGCTCTCAGCTACTTGCCCAGCACCATGAATATCTTTCTTCTCCCTGCCACCATGTTCCCCACCATGATGGTAAAGGACTAAACCTCTGAAATGGTAAGCAGGCATCCTTTTAAAGGTTGTCTTTTATAAGAGTTGGCATGGTCAAGGTGTCTCTTCACAGCAATAGAACAGTGACTAAGATAGTGGGACCTATTTGTAATTTTTCGAGGAAAAACCACACTGTGCTGCATGTACAGTGCTACACTCATTTGCACCCACACCAACAGCGCCTAATGGTTCCCTATCCCCCAATCCTTTCCAGAATTCATTGTATTTTTATCTCCTAATCTTCTCCATTATAACTGGGATAAGATAAAAATCTGAAAGTAGCTTTAATTTGCATTTCCCTGACAGCTAAGGATGGTGAACACTTCAAAAATATTTTTTAGCCATTTGCATTTCTCCTGCATTTCTCTGTTCAGTAATACAGACCATTTTTTAAAATTAGGATGTTTATTTTCTTGGTAGTTTTTTAGTTCCTTATATATGTTAGACACTAATCCACTAAACCTCTGTCAGATGTATACCTATTTAAGGATTTTCTCCATTTGTTGGGCAGTGGTTTGTCTTTTGGTCAATTAATAGTTTCTTTTGTAGTATAGAAGCTTTTTAACTTCAGAAAGACTAATTTGTCGATTTTGCTATTATGTAATAATATCTACAGTCTGACCTCTAAAGACCCTCCCTGAACCTATGCCATGAAGTGTATCCATTGCTTTCTTCTAGAAGTTTCTTTGTTCGTTTTGGGATTGATTTGTGTGCAGGGTGAAAGAGAAGGATCTCTGTAAACTTCAGCTTCTTCATTAGAGAAGAGAAGAGGCACAAGAGACCTCCTTCATAGGAGCCTTCAAGGACTATCTGAGATTGTCTTTGGACAGTATTTCATACACTGTGTTGTTCTGTGTACAAAGAAACTCGAGAAGAAGTGGCCACAAAGCTATCACACTACCCAAACTCAAACCCTTGCTATACTCCCAAATTTCCCTTCATAACATGGAAAATTTGCTAGAAATTTATTTCTTGTTTAAAAATAAATACCTGGAGCTGAGTATATGGTTTAGTTGGAAAAATGTTTGCCTAGCAACCATGAAACCCTGGGATTTCATCCCCAGCACCAAATAAACCAGGTATGGTATTTCCAGGTAATTCTAGCACTTGGGTGGTAGGGTCATAAGGTTGGAAATTTGAGGTTATTCAGGGCAAATATTGAGTTGTATATAGCTCTCTGTCTCTCTCTGTCTCTGTCTCTGCCTCTCTCTCTCTCTCTCTCTCTCTCACACACACACACACACACACACACACAAACACACACACACACACACACACACACACACACACACACACACACCCCAAGAAAATAACAAGAACAACAACAGCAGCCTGTCTTGATTAAACTACTAGAATGCTTTAACCTTCCTCTCTGCCTTATTTACTATGTTAATTTGGTCTTCAGTGAACTGGTTTTCAAAAATTCTCTCCAGTTTTCCATCTTCTTTTTTCATTAAATTTTTATTTGGAGATAATTGTGTTGGCAAGCAGCAATAAGAGATAACACATAGAGTGTCTACATTTTATGTCTGTACTCTGTATCTGCCTATATAGTCTCCTTCTCTCTCCCTCCCCGCTCTCTGTTTAGATAGTATAGTTTCTCTTACTGTCTTTAGCTCACAACTTTTCTGCCTCTGTATTCTTCTGCTGAGTTCATCTGCTAAGTTTTATTTAAGTAGGCGCAATTTCCAATCTGAAAATTCTCACCTAATCCTCTAGAGCATCTTCGCTCTATTGAGGTGACTCCTTTCCTGGTTGAATGATTCTGTATTTTCATCGTTTCTAAGTTTTCATTGATGAATTAAACCATACAACTCTCACTGCTTTGTGTGGGTGTCTATTTTTCTCACAATTCCAACTGAGATTTTCCTCTTTTTTTGTGTGTTATATTTTTGTCAGATTTTATGTAATGATTTAAAGAAAAGATAAAGCCTGGACATATTGAGAATCTAGGTCTTATGCATTCCTTCTCTTTCCGCTGTACAGGGTTGAGCGCTTACCACTTGGCTTTCCAGGTAGTGACAGATACCATTGTTTTGAACATGCCTGGTGTTTACACTTGAAGGAGTTGTCTTTTTCTTATAACTGAGTAGGGTTTGGACTTTGTCTCCCTATGAGCCCTTTGCTGTGTGAGTTTGTAGGAGGGGGGTGGTGTGCTGTGTTACTGTTCCCATGTGCACTGCAAACAGCTCAAATGACTACTGGTTGGTTTTGATATTTATAGTCATTCACAGCCATTGTAGGATTCCACTGGCATTGTGGATTAGGAGACTGATTGGGGACTTGCCAGGGAGCTGGTTTAGGCTTCCCAGTTGGCATTCACCCACACTAGAGGCATGGAGAACGAATCTGACTGCTGCTCAGGTTGATGATAGTTTGGCTCCTGACTGTCCTCTTAGACGCCATCCAGTGATTGAGGTCAGGTCCCTTGTTAGAGTCAGAAAGGATGGAAGCTCAGCTGCCACCAGACCTTTGCTGATACATGTTTATTTTTCTGTTTTGTTTGACTAGATGGTGGAGTAACTGAAAATTGTATCTTCAGTCAGTTTATCTGTCCCCTTGGCTCTTTTACCAAGGAAAGCATGCCTTTGTAATGGCTTTGATATTTTGTCTACCCTTGCTCTTTCCAGACCGATGGCTTCCTCAGCACTGTGTATGGGGTCCCAGAAGCAACAAGAAAACTCAGGCAACCCACAACTAAATATGCCAAGGTTCCTAGGCCACCTCCTTTCTTTTGTATGCTCTGCAGAGTCTTCTTATGTTTGTTCATTTGTAATTTCCAGAGTCTTTGGCTTTATTTTCATATGATATAATATCTGAGTTAATTAGCTCATAAAGAGAAAAATTTATTTTTGCTCATTGTATTAGAGGTTACAATCGGTAATATATTGGCCTTGAATTGTTTTGGGTCTAGGATAAGGCAGCATTCCCTGGTGGGAGTATGTGATAGAAAAGATCACTTACTTCATAGACAGGAAGCAAAAGGGAGAGGAAGGGACTTGTGTGTCCAGTTTCCTTTGATGGCACACCTCCTATAACTAGAAATCCTCTCACTAGGTTTTACCCTTTAAAGGGTCCATTTCTCTCAACAATGACAAGCTAGGGACTAACCCTTTAACACATGGCCTTTAGTGAAGACATTTAAAATTTTATTTTATTTTTTATTTAGGTATATGTTTGTATGTGTTGGCTGTACCCTTCATGGTTTGGTACTGGAGACCTGACTGGGGTAATGAAGGAATGAAGCAAAGACAGACACACAGACATATGTACAGAAAAGCTGGGAATGCATCAAAGTGCACACAACCCAGGACCTCAGTACTTTTATTATGTACAGCATGGGGAGGAGTTAGCCGGTCCTGGTAGGAGGTTTCTATAGGGTTGTATTCTCATGCTATAAACACAAAGAAAAGGAAGCCAAAGCTGATGCTCTTTGTGCACTCTGTTAACATTGGCACACAGACCAGAGGAAGACTTTACCAATTTCTAAGCCTGACCCAGGCAAAGCTTTGCCAATTCCTGTGTGTCTCAGGCATTGAAATTCTTCTCAATAACGTACATGGTCTTCATCTGCTCCTTACATAAGCACTCAGGGCTGCCTCTGATTGGCACATGCTTGAGAGTATATGCATAGAAGTATGCAGATAGCTGATGAGGCCAGAAGGGGGTTTTGGATCCCCTGGAGCTGGATTTGCAGGTAGTTGTGCCTCTCCTGTTGTGGGTGCTGGAAACTGAACTTAGGTCCTCTTTGAGAACAGCAAGAGCTCTTAACCACTGAACCATCTCTTCAACTCTTGGCAGGGGGTTGCATTTAAGATGCAACCTATATTAAGACATTTTTAGTGGAGGAAAGGGAAACTGCATGTCTATTCTGCTTGACCCAAACTGAAGGCTTCTTCTTTCTTTAACAAAACAAGGACTTGATTTTATCATGAACTCTTCCCAAATAAATATTAGTATACCCTGACAGGCATAGTTATAAAATTTATATTCTCCATATGTATTATTTGAACACTTTCCTAAGACTTGTGCTGTTGGACAGTTAGGAAGTCATTAGTGACTGTTGTGGTGACAAAGCAGACAGCATTGTAGGAGTGTTGTGTATCAATTTCCTTTGAGTCTTGGCTTTCATCCTGAAAGGAAGATACTTAAACTCAAGAAGTTCTAATTGAGGGCTACTTAGCATTCGGGAAGTAAACAATTTGTAAGTCTTAGAAAGTTCCTGAAACTCGCCCAGTGCACAATGCCCCTAGCTGAAGACATAGAGCTCAGTCAAGCTGTTTTGAAGAAACTCTCTGACCTTTGAGTTACCTATTAGTCACACAGAGAGCTCCAGGATTCCAGTTTCTGTGAGCCAACATGCATCTCTGTGGGCTTTTGTGATACATTTGCTTTTGAGTTGTTCCTGATTATATAAGCCACCCCTCACCATTCTCCTGTAACTTCAATAAACACATTAGTTCGCCAAATGAGATTTGGGTGGCTGAATTTCTTTGGTCTGTTGTCAGTTCTCTATGCAGAACAGAGGTTTGTGTTGCATCTCCTCAGGAATAGTGTTAGCTAAAATAAATTATCTTTGACCAAGGTGAATTGTGCAGGTTATCTCTCGTAGACACGGATAGTTAAGAATTAGCTGGAGAGTTGTTGAGTCTAAGAAGCAGATTTAAGGCTTGTGTGGACGTGTTCTCAAGTAGGAAATGAGCCTTTCATGGGATTGAATAGTAGGTTCATACACATGTGAGTCTATAAAAACTAAACCAAACCAAAGAAAACTTTCATCAAGAATTTTCCAAGCTTTTGCTTGTGGTAGTGTATTCTTAAGTATTATTACCAATACTGTGTATTAGTACTTGTCTTGTTACTGTGCCAAGATACTCCTATAAAAACAACTGAAGAGAGGAGAGGCTTATTTTGGCTCACAGTTGAGGTCAGATAGTCCATCATGACAGTAAAGACAAGGCAGCAGGAGAGGGAGGTGGCTGACCACATGGCATCCACAGTCAGGAAGCAGAAAGATGAATGCTAGGGCTCTGCTCACTTTCTCTATTTTGTTCAGTCCAGGATTCCCAAAGAATGATGCTGATCCTCGGTTAACTCAGTGCAGATAATCACTGACAGGCGTGCACAGAGACTCACCGTCAAGGTGATTCTAGATTTTGTCAAGTTCACAAACAATAGGAACTCTCACATATGCCTTCTCTACTAATAGTGATATTAACTCTTGAGGTAAGTGCCTAGACCACTGTTCTCTTTGTTTCAAAACAAATTATGTATGCTTCCTCCTTGGATTTGCTACAGTCCCATAAAATTCACATTCCTGGTTATAAATGCACATTCCTGGTTATAATGCTCCAATGCCTTATAATAAGTTCAGTGTTTTTTGGAGAAGTCTCATTTTGTTTGTTCTTTAAGTTCGTTCAACAGCATGAATCCCTCATATTCCAGCTGGGTTGGGGGGAGTTCTTGTTAGCAATCTGTGATGCTCAGCTTTAATTGTCAACTTGGCACAACCTAGAATCACCTTAGAAGAGGGGTCCCCAGGGGATTATTTATAGTAGTTTGGCCTGTGAACATGTGTTTGAGTGATTGTTTTAATTACGTTAACTAATAAGGGAAGCCCCAGCTCACCATTGACAGCACTCTTTAGTGTAAGCAGTATGTCCTGAACTATTCAATAGTTGGGAAAGTAAGCTGCGCACAAGCAGGTGAGTGAGTGTGCATGTATCTATTTCTCTTTGCTCTTGGTTGTGGATATGATTTAACTGCTTGTTTGAAGCACCCACTACCTTGACCTTCCAACTGTGGTGGACCATAACCTGAAATTGTAAGCAGAAAGAAATCTTTTCTCCCTTAGTTTGCATTTTTGTTTGGCTATTCTATCACAACAACAGAAATGAAACCACAGCATCATCCATGCTGGTTTTGCTGATGAATTGCCACGAAAACTTGATACCTTGGACAGACAGAACTGCAGCGAGCAACCTTTCCTCTGGGGAAAATGTCAGAGACTGCCCTTCATGACTGAACACTTCAAAGTTGGACTCTCCTGGGACTGTGAGTTTATAATTTATATGTCACTTCAGGATAGCTGCTGGATATCTGGCTTCATCACCAGGGATGGCTGTCAGGAAAATTGTGACGCTTGGAGTGATATATTTCAGTTATTCTCCACATTCTTTCATTAACTAATTTATTTTATTCTATTTGTGTGAATGTGTGTGTCCATGTGTATATGGGTGTGCATTGGGGGCAGACTCAGTTGTCATTCATCAGGCTCTGCTTTCTTTGTTTCACATTGATCTCCTACTGGTCTCAAACTTACCTTGTAGACTAGATAAGTTGGCCAGTGAGTCAAGGAATCTATTTTTCTCTGCCTCACTGATGATGGGATTACAAGTGCATACCACTACGTCTCCCTTTATTTACTCATTCATTGGACCATTTATTCCATTGTTTACTTCTCTTACTGAATTACTGTATTGTTTTTAGGAAGCATAGGGAACCCATGCATGAGAGCTTCCCTTTGTGCCCCAAGAGAATGGCAGTGGGTAGGGAAAACAGAGGCCATTGCATGTGGTGTCGTGCTGGAGAGGAGCATGTGACCACCACAGAGCATAAGATAGACCAGGGACAGAGTCAGGGAGGGCTTCCCAAAGGAGTCAGCACCTGGAACTGGGTCTTGCTGAGAAAAAGGGTTAGTGTTATAAAGAGGGCATGGGAGAGTGGGACTGACTGAACAGACTGGATGGTGGGACCACAGAATGGGGATGTGTGGTGTGTGCTGAGCAGTGAGATTAGAGGGGCAGATGGGCCACTGAGCCTAAAGTCAAGCCTCAACACAATGAATGTTCATATGAATTTTGCTTTTTAAGTGTATGTAAGTGTGTGAGTATGTGTGAGTGTGTGTGTACGAGTATGTATTAGTGAGTGAATATGTGTGTGTGTGTGTGTGTGTGTGAAAGAGAGAGAGAGAGAGAGAGAGAAAGTTGATGTCTTGATGCTAGGTGTCCTCTTCACCCACTTTCCATCTTATTTTCTGCAACAGCATCTCTCACTAAACCTGGAGTTGTCTGATTCAGCTACAGTGTCTGGCCAGTGAGCCACAGGGATCTTGTTCCTATCTCCCCAGAGCATCATCCCTGGCTTTTATTTGAAGTTTTGTTGTTGCTGTTTGTTGTTGTTTTGTTTTGTTTTGTTTTGTTTTGTTTTGTTTTGCTTTAAGCATAGTTCTGGAGCATTATGCTCAGGCCTTCATGCCTGCAAGGCATATTGCTTTCCTGCCTGAGCTATCCCCCCCAGCCCAGTAATCATGATGGATTTTTATTCGGGGTAGTAGCATAATGTCCCAGAGAGAACATTCTGATCTATGGAAGAGGAATGACTTGTTGAGGGAAGAACCTTTGTCTTGGCTATAGTGACTGTCCTTGCTAATCTTGGAGAAAGTCAGTGTGTCCATTATACTGAGACATTAATGACTTTGTATGAACCTAAAAGCAGAATTTTGTTTGTCTATTTCTTCCAAAAATGAGACTGGAAAAAGTAGAAGACAGCTGGAATATTGTGATGGACCTTTGAGGTGCACTGCTTAGATGGACATCCATTTACTGATGCGGTGTTTCCTTCTTACAGACCTCAGATAGCTGAGAGCTCCTGCAATCAGTCTGATCCCTTTCCATCCATTTGTGTAAATAACAGTAAGGGCCTTTCTTGAAGATCATAAAGAATGAAAAAATAGCTGCTTTTCAATGTTTGGAAAAATGATAGGAACTGGTTCTGAAAAAGGTAGGAAATGAAAGCTGCTTCCCATTCATTTCCTGCCTTTGACTCCGAAGCCATTAAAATGTAAATCAAACTTTGAAACTCACAGTGAAACAGAAATGAGGAAACATAGGACAAAGAGTGCTTGAGAAAAGAGAAACAGCTACAGTTTTAGAAAGGATGAGAGGTAAGGGTGGGGGTATTTCCCCCAGGAAACAGTATTGCTTTCATAAAAAAGAAGAAGAAGAAGAAAAAAATATGAATTCTCTGGCTTCCGATGTCCTGGGGCTGAGTTTAATTAAGGCAAGAAATGGCACCGAGAAATGATAAATACAGCCGAGGCCAGATCTGTGAGATGCTGCCCTGGAGACCCGAGAGACACTCAGGACTGGTAATCATCATTACATGAGGGATGAGGCACATCAAGGAGGGAAGGTGTCATGTGGATAGTATAATGAAGCACCAGATGGGGGGTGATAGCAACATCCAAACACCTTATATAGGACCGGAGTGAGGATGTGGGGAGCATACTTGAGCACAGGTTCTCTGAGGTTTGACAAAGTAGATCTTTGATGTGTTCCCCTTTATCAGCTGGGGGATGGGGATGGAACAGGTTGTACCCTTGATGAAGAGCTACTCAAGTTTCCCTGGGGAAGATGAATGAGGAACTGAGTGAGGAAGTAGTATTCATAGGGTAAGGACAATGTTTTGGATGATCTTGAGGTAAAGTATACATGGATAGAAATATAACTAGAGTAGTAAGAATTTTGGTGGCAGGGTGAGGGAGATTGGTCTGTGCTTGCTGTGTAAGTATGAGAACCTATATCTAGAACTATAGAACGTATGTGAAAAGCTGGGTGGGGATGGTGACTTACTTGCGATTCCTGTATTTTGAGAGATGGAGTCTGGATCTCAGGAGTAAGATCACAGTGTGTAGGCTCTGGGTTCAGGAGAGACCCTGCCTCAGTAAATAAAGTGGAGACTGAGGAGGGAAGACATCAGACTTCTGGTCTACACACACACACACACACACACACATATTCATGGACACATACACAAGCATACCTTCACACATATGCTCACACACACAAATGGCCCACATACATGTAAACAAAAAAGCAAAAATAAACATGTCTGGAGCACATGGCAGGCTGTAGAAGGTAAACTTGTTTGTCCTTTTGGGTCTGGAAGACTTTGGTGAAGGACATAGCTTCTCTATTAGTCAACAATGGGGCTACATCTAGATGAATTCCCAAATGAAGTACTTAAACACCACCTGGCACCCAGGCAATATAATGTATAAAAAATTAAAAGTCTGTTGTCTGGGCTGGAGAGATGGCTCAATGATTAAAATTGCTTGTCATCAAAGCATAAGAATCCATTTTCACATCTCCAGCACCCATGTGAAAAGCCAGGCTGTACATGTATCTGTAACTTTAATTCTGTGGGTGGCAAGGGTCTAGAGGATCTATGCAGCTTGATGGTCCTCAGGCTAGCTTCAGGTCCATGGAGAGGTGCCATCTCAAGAAAGGTGGACAATGATAGTGCAGGATACTGACATTGCTCCTCCTTGGATCTGCATACATATGGATATAAATACCACATGTGTATAGGCACACAACACATTCTACTACAATAGATGCTGTCTGCCTGAGATAGTTCAACTGTCCTGATCTCTGTCTCTCTGTCTCCCTGTCTGTCTTTCTCCCTCCCTCTCCCCCTCCATTTCTTTCTTTTTCTCCTGCTAACTTGATATAAGCCAGGGTTTACTGGGAAGAGAGAACCTCTATCAGATTGCCTTTAGGCATGTCTCTAGGGCATTTTCTTAATTCATGATTGATGTGGGAGGGCCCAGTTTATTCTGAGTGCTGCCATCTCTGGGTAGGTGAACCTGGGTTGTATAAGAAAGCAAGGTGATAAAACCCAGTCTGACCAGGGTCACAAGTCCCTTCCAGTCAGTGCCAGCACCGGGTCACCTTGGGCGAGGAGTCAGCGTTTACCCCCAGGGTCCCTAGAGGACTCTCCATGAAATCTTAGGACCTCTGGTGAGTGGAACACAACTTCTGTTCCAATTCAATCATGTGGGACCTGAGACAGCATTAGGGAGGCAGAAAATGTGGCCTGACCAGGGTCACAAGTCCCTTCCAGTCAGCAGCAGCACTGGGTCACCTGGGCACAGAGTCAGTGGACACCACCAAGGTCCCTAGAAAAGAGCTTCTGAGACAGAACCCGTTTCGGGCTCCAGACATCCGGGCACGTTCTCTGCCAGAGGAGAGGTGTCCGCCCTGCCGGGAGGGCTTTGCCAGAGCACCTGGGGGGAGCCATCTTGGTTCCCAGATCCCTCCCAGACTAGTCTGCACAGGTAAGAGTGTGGAATACAGAAGCTAACAGCTTCTGTGATAGGTCAAAGCAACACAGCTTCTGGGACAGGTCCTGTTTCAGGCCTTCATCTCCTGCCAGGAGGCAAGTGTCAATGCCAGATATCTGTGCAACTTCTCTGCACTTCTCTTCTCTTCTCTGTAAGAGGAAAGCTTGCCTGCAGAGAGTGCTCTAACCACTGAAACTCAGAGGAGAGAGCTAGTCTCCCAGGTCTGCTGATAGAGGCTAAAAGACTCATGAGAGGAACAATCTATAACCAGAGACAACTATAACAACTAACTCCAGAGATTAACAGATAGCAAAAGGCAAACATAAGAATCTTACTCACAGAAACCAAGAACACTCACCATCATCAGAATGCAGCACTCCAACCTTGCCCAGTCCTGGGCACCCCAACATACCTGTTAAGCTAGACCCGGATTTAAAAGCATATCTCATGATGATGGTAGAGGACATCAAGAAGGACTTTAATAACTCACTTAAAGAAATACAGGAGAACACTGCTAAAGAGTTATAAGTCCTTAAAGAAAAACAGGAAAACACAACCAAACAGAATTCTTTAAAGAAAAACAGGAAAACACATCCAAACAGGTGATGGAAATGAACAAAACAATATTAGACCTAAAAAGGGAAGTAGACACAATAAAGAAAACCCAAAGTGAGGCAATGCTGGAGATAGAAACCCTAGGAAAGAAATCTGGAACCATAGATGCGAGCACCAGCAACAGAATACAAGAGATAGAAGAAAGACTCTCAGGTGCAGAAGATTCCATAGAGAGCATCAGCACAACAATCAAAGAAAATGCAAAATGCAAAAAGATCCTAACTCAAAACATCCAGGAAATCCAAGACACAATGAGAAGACCAAACCTATGGATGATAGGAGTAGATGAGAATGAAGATTTTCAACTGAAAGGGCCAGCAAATATCTTCAGCAAAATTATAGAAGAAAACTTCCCAAACCTAAAGAAAGAGATGCCCATGAACCTACAAGAACCCTACAGAACTCTAAATAGACTGTACCAGAAAAGAAATTCCTCCCGAAATATAATAATCAGAACAACAAATGCACTAAATAAAGATAGAATATTAAAAGCAGTAAGGGAAAAGGGTCAAGTAACATATAAAGGCAGGTCTATCAGAATTACACCAGACTTTTCACCAGAGACTATGAAAGTCAGAAGATCCTTGACATATGTTATACAGACATTAAGAGAACACAAATGCCAGCCCAGGCTACTATACCCAGACAAACTTTCAATTACCATAGATGGAGAAACAAAAGTATTCCATGATAAAACCAAATTCACACATCATTTTTCCACGAATCCAGCCCTTCAAAGGATAATAATAGAAAAAACAAAAAAACTAACAAACAAAAAAATACAAGGACGGAAACCACACTCTAGAAAAGCAAGAAAGTTATCCTTCAACAAACCTAAAAGAAGACAGCCACAAGAACAGAATGCTAACTCTAACAACAAAAAAATAGGAAGCAACAATTACTTTTCCTTAATATCTCTTAATATCAATAGACTCAATTCCCCAATAAAAAGACATAGACTAGCAGACTGGCTACACAAATAGGACCCAACATTTTGCTGCTTACAGGAAACCCACCTCAGGGAAAAAGGCAGTCACTACCTCAGAATGAAAGGCTGGAAAACAATTTTCCAAGCAAATGGTCTGAAGAAACAGGCTGGAGTAGCTATTCTAATATCGAATAAAATCGACTTCCAACCCAAAGTTATCAAAAAAGACAAGGAGGGACACTTCATGCTCATCAAAGGTAAATCTTCCAAGAGTAACTCTCAATTCTGAATATCTATGCTCCAAATGCAAGGGCAGCCACATTCATTAAAGAAACTATAGTAAAGCTCAAAGCACACATTGCACCTCACACAATAATAGTGGGAGACTTCAACACACTACTTTCATCAATGGACAAATCATGGAAACAGAAACTAAACAGGGACACAGTGAAACTAACAGATATCTACAGAACATTTTATCCTAAAACAAAAGGATATACCTTATTCTCAGCACCTCATGGTACCTTCTCCTATAATTGGTCACAAAACAGGCCTCAACAGAAACAAAAATATTGAAATTGTCCCGTGCATCCTATCAGATCACCATGGACTAAGGCCTATCTTCAATAACAACATAAAAAATAGAAAGCCAACATTCAAATGGAAACTGAACAACACTCTCCTCAGTGATACCTTGGTCAAGGAAGGAATAAAGAAAGAAATTAAACAATTTTTTGAGTTTAGTGAAAATGAAGCCACAACATACCCAAATTTATGGGACACAATGAAAGCATTTCTAAGAGGGAAACTCATAGCTCTGAGTGCTTCCAAAAAGAAACTAGAGAGAGCACACATTAGCAGCTTGACAACACACCTAAAAGCTCTAGAACAAAAGGAAGCAAATTCACCCAAGAGGAGTAGACAGCAGAAAATAATCAAACTCAGGGGCGAAATCAACCAAGTAGAAACAAGAAGAACTATTCAAAGAATCAACCAAACGAGGAGCTGATTCTTTGAGAAAATCAACAAGATAGATAAACCATTAGCCAGACTCACTAGAGGGCACAGGGACAGCATACTAATTAACAAAATCAGGAATGAAAAGGGAGACATAACAACAGAATCTTAAAGAAAACCAAAACACCATAAGATCCTTCTATAAAATGGTATACTCAACAAAACTGGAAAATCTGGATGAAATGGACAAATTTCTAGACAGATAGCAGGTACCAAATTTAAATCAGGATCAAATGATCTAAACAGTCCTATATCCCCTAAAGAAATAGAAGCAGTCATTAATAGTCTCCCAACCAAAAAAAAAAAAAAAAAAAAAAAAAAGCCCAGGACCAGATGGGTTTAGTGTAGAGTTCTATCAGACCTTCAAAGAAGATCTAATTCCAGTTCTGCACAAACTATTCCACAAAATAGAAGCAGAAGGTACTCTACCCAATTCATTCTATGAAGCCACAATTACTCTGATACCTAAACCACAGAAAGACTCAACAAAGATAGAGAACTTCAGACCAATTTCCCTTATGAATATCAATTCAAAAATACTTAAAAAATTCTCGCTAACCGAATCCAAGACCACATCAAAACAATCATCTATCCTGACCAAGTAGGTTTCATTCCAGTGATGCAGGGATGGTTTAATATATGGAAATCCATCAACATAATCCACTATATAAACAAATTGAAAGACAAAACCACATGATCATCTTGTTAGATGTGGAGAAAGCATTTGACAAAATCCAACACTCATTCATGATAAAAGTCTTGGAAAGATCAGGAATTCAAGGCCCATACCTAAACATGATAAAAGCAATCTACATCAAACCAGTAGCCAACATCAAAGCAAATGGTGAGAAGCTGGAAGCAATCCCACTAAAATCAGGGACTAGACACGGCTGCCACTTTCTCCCTACCTATTCAACATAGTATTTGAAGTCCTAGCCAGAGAAATTAGACAACAAAAGGAGATCAAGGGGATACTAATTGGAAAGGAAGAGGTCAAAATATCACTTTTTGCAGATGATATGATAGTATATATAAGTGACCCTAAAAATTCCACCAGAGAACTCCTAAATCTGATAAACAGCTTCAGTGAAGTAGCTGGATATAAAATTAAACAAGTCAATGGCCTTTCTCTACACAAAGGATCAACAGGCTGAGAATGAAATTAGGGAAACAACACCTTCACAATAGTCAGAAATAATATAAAACAATTTGGCGTGACTCTAACTAAGGAAATGAAAGATCTGTATGATAAGAACTTCAAGTCTCTGAAGAAAGAAATTAAAGAAGATCTCAGAAGATGGAAAGATCTCCCATGCTCATGGATTGGCAGGATCAATATAGTAAAAATGGCTATCTTGCCAAAAGCAATCTACAGATTCAATGCAATCCCCATCAAAATTCCAACTCAATTTTTCAAAGAATTAGAAAGGGCGATCTGCAAATTCATCTGGAATAATAAAAAAACCTAGGATAGCAAAAACTCTCCTCAAGGATAAAAGATCCTCTGGGGGAATCATCATGCCCAACCTAAAGCTGTACTACAGAGCAATTGTGATAAAAACAGCATGGTACTGGTATAGTGACAGACAAGTAGACCAATGGAATAGAACTGAAGACCCAGAAATGAACCCACACACCTGTAGTCAGTTGATCTTTGACAAGGGAAATAAAACCATCCAGTGGAAAGAAGACAGCATTTTCAACAAATGGTGCTGGCACAACTGGTGGTTATCATATAGAAGAATGTGAATTGATCCATTCCTATCTCCTTATACCAAAGTCAAACCTAATTGGATCAAGGAACTCCCCATAAAACTAGAGACAGTGAAACTTGTAGAGGAGAACGTGGGGAAAACCCTTGAAGATATGGGCATAGGGGAAAAATTCCTGACTAGAACAGCACTGGCTTGTACTGTAAGATAGAGAATAGCCAAATGGGACCTCATAAAATTGCAAAGCTTCTGCAAGGTAAAAGTCAATAAGACAAAAAAGGCCACCAACAGATTGGGAAAGTATCTTTACCTATCCTAAATCAGATAGGGGACTAATATCTAATATATATAAAGAACTCAAGAAGGTGGACTCCAGAAAACCAAATAATCCCATTGAAAAATGGGGCTCATACCTAAACAAAGAATTCTCACATGAGCAATACCGAATGGCTGAGAAGCATTGAAAAAAATGATCAGCATCCTTAATCATCAGGGAAATGCAAATCAAAGCAACCCTGAGATTCTACCTCACACCAAACACAGGTGACAGCAGATGCTGGTGAGGATGTCGAGAAAGAGGAACACTCCTCCATTGTTGGTGAGATTGCAAGCTTGTACAACCACTCTGGAACTCAGTCTGGTGGTTCCTCAGAAAATTGTACATAGTAATACCGGAGAATCCAGCAATACCTCTCCTGGGCATATATCCAGAAGATGTTCCAACTGGTAAGAAGAACACATGCTCCACTATGTTCATAGCACCTGTATTTACAATAGCCAGAAGCTGGAAAGAACCTAGATGTCCCTCAACAGAGGAATGGATACAGAAAATGTGGTACATTTACACTATGGAGTACTGCTCAGCTATTAAAAAAATGAATTTATGAAATTCCTAGGCAAATGGATGGACCTGGAGGGCATCATCCTGAGTGAGGTAACCCAATCACAAAGGAACTTACACAATATGTACTCACTGATAAGTGGATATTAGCCCAGAAACTCATAATACCCAAAATATAAGATACAATTTGCAAAACACATGAAACTCAAGAAGAACGAAGACCAAAATGTGGACACTTTGCCCCTTCTTAGAATTGGGAACAAAACACCCATGGAAGGAGGTACAGAGACAAAGTTTGGAGCAGAGATGAAAGGATGGACCATCTAGAGACTGTCACACCCGGGGATCCATCCCATAATCAGCCTCTAAACGCTGACACCATTGCATACAGTAGCAAGATTTTGCTGAAAGGACCCTGATATAGCTGTCTCTTGTGAGGCTGGGGCCTAGCAAACACAGAAGTGGATGCTCACAGTCAGTTTATTGAATGGATCACAAGGCCCCCAATGGAGAATCTAGAGAAAGTACCCAAGGAGCTAAAGGGGTCTGCAACCCTATAGGTGGAACAACTATATGAAGAAAGCAGTACCCCCCCCCCCCTGAGCTTTTGTTTCTAGCTGCATATGTATCAGAAAATTGCCTAGTAGGCCATCATCGGAAAGAGAGACCCATCGGTCTTGCAAACTTTATATGCCTCAGTTCAGGGGAACGCCAGGTCCAGGAAGTGGGAGTGGGTGGGGAGGGGAGTGGTGGGGAGGGTATATCGGACTTTTGGGATAGCATTGGAAATGTAAATGAATAAAATAACTGATTAAAACAAAAGAAATGAGGTGATATAGCTTTAATGATCTTTTTTCATCTGGGCTGAAAGCGCTCCCTCCAAGAGCCCAAGACCACCTTCGAAAAAATAATTCCAGACATGAGAAGCCATTTTGTGAGTTTTTGACATGCTGTCCAAGAGACTCCCCAAACTATAGCATATTGATGTTGTTCTAGGTTGTCCCTGAGTAGTGGAAGGTAAATCCCCATTATTGAAGATACCACGCACATCAAAAATAGCCCAGAGACCCCTTAGCTGGAACTTAACAGAATGTCTCATCCCTTAGGACTACTTTTTAATGGTACAAGAAGGCATCATTCCCAAAGGAGGGAGGTAACTAATAGTCTTACTCAGTGACCATATGTATAAAAGAAAGCAATGACCATCATGGCATGATAACCCCATGGGTAGATAGTGACATGCATACCCGGATAGCAATCATCAGCTTTCTAATTGAATTTAAGTCCCACTTAACAAGAGAGATACCATGTCTGGTATTGGAAACCTAGCTAAGTACTCAGTGCTAGTGAAGTCATGGTTTTTGAAGGAGACTCTATAAACTTTAATCTACTAAACCAGCACAAATTATAATACAAATCTATAAATATTTGTCCTTATACCCACAGGTCAATGTAGTCTTCATCCCCATCATGGAAAACATCTTTTGCAACAGCCAGAAACCAATACAGAAAACCACAACCAATCAATAAGCAGAGTGTGGTAACCTAGTCCTAATAAATACCTGTACAAACACTCTGTCACCCTAGAAAAATGTTTTTAGAAAAAGAGGCCGAAAGATTGTAAGAACCAGAGGATCAGGGAGTTTGCTAAGAGAAACTGAACCTCTGAAATCTCACTAAGGGCCACAGAAGGTATTGTCAGATAAGGATGTCTAAAAGATGATGCAGGGCTGTGTGACTAGAGCTCTTTAAGGCTGCAGCTTCTTGTTCCATGAAGTGATAGCTTCTATAAGGTCTGCAACCTAACTTGAATTGAATAAGGTTGGCCATTGTGGACATGCCAAAGTGGATGTGAACAAGACCGCAAAGTGTCAACTCTTCACGAAGAGCTATAGGCACCTGAGGGAAGCTGAGAATGGGAGAGGTGGTTTCCTCAGGGAAAACCACACCAGTGCTAAATGGTCAGTCCCCAAAACATACATACAAGTAACATGTGAACTGAACAAATTATATTTAAATGTATATATATACATATGATTATTTGTGAATATATGCAATAACAATTAAAAAGGAGATCATGAATATGAAGAAGAGTAGAGAAGGGTATGAAGTATTTAGAGGGAGGAAAGGTAAGAGAGAAACATAATTATACTATAATCTAAAAAATGAAACAAACAAAAAGCAGGGCGAGCAAGCTACGAGGAGCAAAGAAGACTTCCTCCATGGCTTCTGCTCCAGCCTCTGCCTCCAGGCTCTTGTCCTGACTTTCTTCAAGGATGGACTACAATGTGGAAATGTGAGTGAAATAAACCCTCTCATCTCATCAACATTGCTTTTAGTCAGTGTTTTATCACAGCAATAGAAATCAGAGCAAGACAGGGGCTATCTAATGACCTAACTTGAGATAATAATAAAAGTAAAACACAGCGTTGGGTACATTTGAGCCCACATCAAGGAAAGGGTAGTGAAAACAGTGAGGCACCGATGAAGACATGCATGGAGGAGTGACAACCCAAAGCTTAGCTGTGAATCAGGGACTAGGAAGGAATGGAGCCATGATCAGGCTAGGTGAATGGAAGGCAGTGCCTAGGCTCCAGGGAGGCAGGCACTTAAGTCTCTGCTCTAAGTACTAGATGAATTTTAGATCAAGGTTTCTGTATGTCTGACAGCAAGGTGCTAAGCAGGTGAGAGCAAAATGTCAGTATGACAGCATGACAGGGTCCTAATGGGAGACAAAGAGCCTTCAGTCATGTGAGACAAAGGAATACCTTTGTTGTTACTGGTTTCTGAGGGAGGGAGAAAGTTCTACATCATGTGACTGAGTCTGCATGGTAAGAGTCACAGAGGCACTGGATAGGGGTGTCAGGAGTCAAAACAAAACAACAACAACAACAACAACAACAACAAACAAACTACTGGATGGCAGCAGGGTCTGGGCTTGCCTGCTGTACTGGGGATGGGGAAGGACTACAGGGTCACAGAAGGCATTGTCATTTAACCATGTCTGAAAAGATGGTGCGGGGATCTGTGGCTAGAGATCTCAAAGCTACAGCTTCTAGTTAGCTAAATGACAACTTCTGTAAGGTCTGCAACCTAACAACAAGCCTACTGTCTAGGATTGTGCCTGCCGGAAGGTAGATGCTCTATTTGGCATGAGTGACTGCAGTGTGGAGCACTAGAATGGATGTTAGTACCAGGTATGAAGGAACTGGGTCAGAAGAGGCATTTTTTTTTTTTTTGAGGAAAGCAACCCCAAAAGCTTACAAAACTCCTACAGTAAGCTTCCTCAAGGTTTTGTAAGCAGAAAACCTTGCATTTTGATGATAGAAGGAACTCAAGACAGAATAAAGCAAGGGGGGATGAGGGATGTCCTGAAGGTCCAGGATTATTGAACTAGACCATGGAAGGCAAAAGAACAAACAGCGGTCAGTGTTATTCCATCTGTGCTGGTTTGAATAGCCTTAGCCATCATAGACTCATGAGTTTGAATACTTGGCCTATAGGTTGTGGTATTATTAGGAGGCATGGCCTTGTTAGAGTAGGTGTGACCTTGCTGGAGGAAGTATGTCATTGTGGGGGTGGGCTTTGAGGTCTCCTATGCTCAAGTGCTGCCCAGTATGAAATCCAGTCCCCTTCTGCTGCCTGCAGATCAAGATGTAGACCCCTCAGCTCCTTCATTCCAGCACCATGTCTGCCTGGGTACCATGCTTCCTACCATGATGGTAATGGACTAGGCTTCTGAAACTGTAAGCCAGCCTCCATGAAATGGGTTCCATTATTAGAATTGTCATGGTCATGGTGTCCCTTCTCAGCAATGAAACTCTTAACTAAGACACCATCTTAGGCTGTCATTCCTTCCATCTGGTTACCCTTTACCTACTTGGGATAGTTAATATTGTCAATATGACAGGATGAAGAATGCCCTGGAAGATGAACCTTTGGGTGTGTCTGTGACTGAGTTTCTAGAGTATGTTAATTAAAGGGAGAAGATTCATGCATCCTGGATGTGGGTAGCACCATCTCAAGGGCTGGGGTCCTAGACTAAATAGAAAAGAGAAGGTGTCATTGACCCATCTTTCTGATTGTTGATGCAATGTGAACAGCTGCTTCACACTATTGGCATCATGCTCCCTTCTCTATAATGAGCTGTGCACCCCCAAACTGTGAGCAAAACCAAGCCCCTCCTTCCTTAAGTGGCATTTGTCAGATGTTTTGTCACAGCAGTGAGAAAAGTAACAAATACTCAGCCCATTCACACAGTGATTGCTGTCTGATATTGGCTTGCTTGTGGAAAGAGTCAGGATGGAATCAAGTGAGCTTAGGGCACAGCTGAGGACTCCGGGTGGCACTGAAGAACTCTTACCAGCAGCAGTCATTCAGTTCTGAGATCTGACAGTTACTGAAGCAAGTTAGAGAAACTGGTCTAAAAGGACTGTCAGTGTCTTCTTTAGTATGCCCAATGGTTCCATGTGAGCCTGAATGCCCCGGGGAGAGGTGGAAGTGAAGACGTTGTTAAAAGGTCAAAGCTGTTGCAGAATAGACCTGACAATGATGGGAGAGAGAACAAAGTCTAAATACCCAGAGCAAGTAGGTCCAAGCTTTCCCTCTTGAGTATAACAAGATGGGAGGTATAGTTTTTGCTTATTTTTAATTACTTTTTTCCCATTGCCCCTGTGCGTGTGCATGCATGCACATGTGCTGGGGTATTTAGTTGCTTATTGTGAGGTTTAAGGAATATGGAATGTTATGACAGTGATGTATAGAATACTGCTGGTCTGGATAGAGAGGTGTGTATTTGTGTATGTGTGCTTGTGCATGCATATAGATAAGAATTTTACAAAAGGGCTCTTGGGCTGGGGAGATGGCTCAGTGTAAAAAAGCATTCACTGTGCAAGCATGAATCTAGCAACCAAAGACATGGGCACATCTCCAACCTGAGGACTGTTAGAGCCTGAAACAAGAGAATTTCTGGGGCTTGCTAGCTACTAGATTCTGGTTCAGTGATAGAACCAGTAGTCTTTATTCTCAAGTGAATAAAGAATAGACTGATAGGGCAAGATACCTGCTACTCTCTTCGGCTTTACCCTGTATATGCGTGGGTACACATACCAGCACACATATGTGTACATATGATGCAAAAATAATGCAAAACATGTACACACACACAGATCTCTAAGTTCAAATGCTGCTAAAATTCTTAGAGAGCCTCCCTGTGGGTTTCCATGGAAACAGCTGAGGCCAGCTCTGAAACAAATGGCAGGAAACTGAAGAAAAGGGCAGACCATCTCATTAAACATCTCTTTATAATATGGCCATCCTAGTACATCTGTGAGGACAAGCAGGCTAAAGACTGATCAAAATACTCAGAAATACGTTAGATTTTTAGTAAAAAGAGGAGGGTGGTCATTCTGGTTTTGTTTTATATGGCTTTCACATGCAATAGAGGTTACTCCTAAGATTTTTCCCTTTGATTTCTTACTTTGCTCTGGTCTGTGTACCAACCAGTTCTTGTTAAATATTTATGGACGAGATTAAAGACTTTATAAAACTTAGCAGCTGGCAGCTGTCCTCGCCTAAAGGATAAAGCAGAGAGTTTTCATTTTAATTGGATAACCGTGTGACCGAAATATCTAACCCCAAGGGAAACACAAGAATTAAAATATGTAAAGCAATTTTAAAAGGAGAAAGTGGCCTTTTATGTCTTGTCTACTCGATTTCCTTTGGTGGTTTCGTGTGAAGGTGAAATGACAGCACAGTGTTTTACAGCTTCTATCCCCTGAATGCCTCCTCATAGCATGCAAGTGGAAAGCACACTGCGCAGGCGCCTGTCGTGACGTGCTGTGTATCCCATTTCACTTCTAGGAAGCTTAGTCACAGCAAACTCATGATCAAGTAAACTAAAATGTGTAGAAAGTAAGGATGTGACATCCTTGGCATCGACACTGAATAAAACCAAAAAGTTGGAAAAAGAAGAGTTTTCTTTTTCCCTCCTTCTCCTTTCCTCTTCCTTCCTTCCTTCCTTCCTTCCTTCCTTCCTTCCTTCCTTCCTTCCTTCCTTCCTTCCTTCCTTCCTTCCTTCCTTCCTTCCCTCCCTCCCTCCCTCCCTCCCTCCCTCCCTCCCTCTCTCCTCCCTTCCCTCTTTTTCTATTTTGTGGTGATTTGAATGAGTGGGGAGGTCCCTATAGCCTCATATATTTGAAACCGGTTTCCAAAGTTGGTGAAATTTTTTTTTCTGGGTAGAAGTAGAAGGTGTGGCCTTATTAGAGGAGGTGTGTCATTGGGGTTAAGCTTGGAGGTTTAAAAAACCCATGTTATTTCCAGTTACTGCCTCTCTCTCTGTCTGTGGTTGTTGTCTTAACATGTTAGGTGTCAGCTCCTGCTCCAGTGCCTGCTGCCAGCCTGCTGCCAGGCTTCCCATTGTGATGGTCATGGACTCATCCTCTGGAACTGTAAGCAAGCACCCAATTAAAATTTTCTTTTTTGTAAGTTCCATTGTCACTGCAATAGAAAGTAACTTGCTGAGGTTAGATATTTCCCTATGTATTGTAATGCTAAATACTGGTCCCTAAGGCTTGGTTGCCCCCAGGGATGAAAGAATCTACACAAGACCCCAAGTGATATAGACCCAAGTGATCCTATGTAACCTTGTCCCATAAGTTATTCCATGATTGATGAATACAAATGCCTACAGCCTATAGCTGGGCAGAAGAGATATAGGCAGAGTTTTTTGGTTCCTGGGCATGAGGTTGAAAGTAGGGACCACTATGGGGGAGATAGAGAGAGAAAGGGGGAGAAAGGGGGAGAGGGAGAGAGAGGATGAGGGGGAGAAGGGGAGGGCATGGAGGAGATGCCAACTGGTGAGCATAGATGAGTTACGAAAACATGGCCATGAGAGCTGATCAATTGGGGTTAAGAGCAACCCAGTTGGAACATAGCAAGTTATAATTTGGGGTTATTGCTAGGGAAGTAAATTCCAAAAGCATAGAGGATAGATATTTGTCTAGCTCTAACATGTAAAGCTTATTATAAATATAAAAATTATGTGTCTTTTATCTGGGAATTGAATAATCAAAGGTGGGGTAGAAACTCCTGACTGAAATTAAATAATTACTACAACAGTAACTAAGATGCCTTCTTCCCCTTCCTCCCTCTTTTCCAATTCCTTCCCTTCACAGTTTTCCTCTTTCTTTTTTTCCTCTCCCCCCCTTTCTTCCTTTCCTTTCTCTGAGTCAGCAATAGCCACATTCTTTGATGCTGATCTGAGAATTCCCATTGATTATAAATAAGTGAACTTTCCTTTTGTAAATGCATTCCCCACGGTGGGGGTGGGGTGGGGCTAGGCAGGAGAACTCCTGAGATTCTGTTAGCCTGTAACCACCAGGTCAGCACTGGCAAGCAAAACATCACATCTAATACGTACTATTCTGTGCAGCCATGAGAGTCCAAGTTGCTTTCTGCAAGAATTTACAGGTGTGCTAGGGGTCTCTGAAGACAGTATTTTCTGACTTGTGCACTGTACATGATCTAGATGTCAGTGTATCAACAGTCACGTGGTAGCACAGGGTGCCCCTTGGGTTAGATCTTGTCTTCATGGTTTTCACACCATGGTGACAAAGTTGAGTGTCTCTGACAGAGACCGTGACCATAAATACTGTGATAGTTACTATATGGCATTTCATAGAAGATTGCCAATCTCTATCTAAACTACAAAATTGGCTGGAAAGAGCCCATCAACATAACTGTTTTTTGTTCACTGGAATGGCCTACTTCCTATTAACATATTGTATTTGTACAAAGTGCTTATTAAGTTTTGAACTTTTCTTATTTATTAATTGATTGATATCTGTATGTATCTGTGTATATATATTTGTGTGTGTGTGTGCATACAAGTACATGTGCATATTTGTGTACATGTTTGTGGAGGCCAGAGGTCAATCTTGGGTGTCATTTCTCAGCTGCCCTCCCCTTCATTTTTTGAGACAGGGTCTCTCACTGGACCAAAACTTAATTGATTTGGGTAGACTGTTAGGCCAGGGAGGCTCAGGCATCTGCTTTGCCAGAGCCGTGATCACAGATGTGTGTCATCATATGGGTTCAGGGGTTAAAACTCAGATCTTTGTGTGATTTAAGCAGGACCTTTACAAGTGAGCCACCGCGAGAGCCGCTGAGGCAGCAGGCTGGGCGGGCCGCAGACAACCGGCCACCGTCCGGACCAGAGGACAGGTGTCCGCCTGGCTCGGGAGACGGCCTCAGCCTCAGCAGCAGCGGTCGCCATCTTGGTTCCGGGACTCAGCAGAACTTAGGAAATTAGTCTGAACAGGTTAGAGGGTGCGCCAGAGAACCGGACAGCTTCTGGGACGGGCAGAAGCACAGAGCCGCTGAGGCAGCAGCCTGGGCGGGCCGCAGACAACCGGCCACCGTCCGGACCAGAGGACAGGTGACCGCCTGGCTCGGGAGACGGCCTCAGCCTCAGGAGCAGCGGTCACCATCTTGGTTCCAGGACTCCCTGGAACTTAGGATTTTAGTCTGCACAGGTGAGAGTCTGCACCACAGAAGCTGACAGCTTCTGGGAACTGCCAAAGCAACACAGCTTCTGAGAGAGGCCCTGTTTTGGGCCTTCTTCTTCGACCAGGAGGAGGTCCAAAAACAAGATATCTGCGCACCTTCCCTGTAAGAGAGCTTGCCAGCAGAGAGTGCTCTGAGCACTGAAACTCAGAGGAGAGAATCTGTCTCCCAGGTCTGCTGAGAGACAGTAACAGAATCACCAGAAGAACAATCTCTAAACAGAGTCAACTAAAACTACTAACTCCAGAGATTACCAGATGGCGAAAGGTAAACATAGGAATCCTACTAACAGGAACCAAGACCACTCACCATCATCAGAACCCAGCACTCCCACTTCGCCCAGTCCAGGGCACCCCAACACACCCGAAAACCTAGAACTAGATTTAAAAGCATATCTCATGATGATGGTAGAGGACATCAAGAAGGACTTTAATAAATCACTTAAAGAAATACAGGAGAACACTGCTAAAGAGTTACAAGTCCTTAAAGAAAAACAGGAAAACACAATCAAACAGGTAGAAGTCCTTACAGAAAAAGAGGAAAAAACATACAAACAGGTGATGGAAATGAACAAAACCATACTAGACCTAAAAAGGGAAGTAGAAACAATAAAGAAAACTCAAAGTGAGGCAACACTGGAGATAGAAACCCTAGGAAAGAAATCTGGAACCATAGATTTGAGCATCAGCAACAGAATACAAGAGATGGAAGAGAGAATCTCAGGTGCAGAAGATTCCATAGAGAACATCGGCACAACAATCAAAGAAAATGGAAAATGCAAAAAGATCCTAACTCAAAATATCCAGGAAATCCAGGACACAATGAGAAGACCAAACCTACGGATAATAGGAGTGGATGAGAATGAAGATTTTCAACTCAAAGGACCAGCAAACATCTTCAACAAAATTATTGAAGAAAACTTCCCAAATATAAAGAAAGAGATACCTATGAACATACAAGAAGCCTACAGAACTCCAAATAGACTGGACCAGAAAAGAAATTCCTCCCGACACATAATAATCAGAACAACAAATGCACTAAATAAAGATAGAATACTAAAAGCGGTAAGGGAAATAGGTCAAGTAACATACAAAGGCAAGCCTATCAGAATTACACCAGATTTTTCACCAGAGACTATGAAAGCCAGAAGAGCCTGGACAGATGTTATACAGACACTAAGAGAACACAAATTCCAGCCCAGGCTACTATACCCAGCCAAACTCTCAATTACCATAGATGGAGAAACCAAAGTATTCCACGACAAAACCAAATTCACACATTATCTCTCCACGAATCCAGCCCTTCAAAGGTTAATAACAGAAAAAAACCAATACAAGAACGGGAACAATGCCCTAGAAAAAACAAGAAGGTAATCCCTCAACAAACCTAAAAGAAGACAGCCACAAGAACAGAATGCCAACTTTAACAACAAAAATAACAGGAAGCAACAATTACTTTTCCTTAATATCTCTTAACATCAATGGTCTCAACTCCCCAATAAAAAGACATAGACTAACAAACTGGCTACACAAACAAGACCCAACATTTTGCTGTTTACAGGAGACACATCTCAGAGAAAAAGATAGACACTACCTCAGAATAAAAGGCTGGAAAACAATTTTCCAAGCAAATGGTATGAAGAAACAAGCTGGAGTAGCCATCCTAATATCTGATAAGATTGACTTCCAACCCAAAGTCATCAAAAAAGACAAGGAGGGGCACTTTGTTCTCATCAAAGGTAAAATCCTCCAAGAGGAACTCTCAATTCTGAATATCTATGCTCCAAATACAAGGGCAGCCACATTCATTAAAGAAACTTTAGTAAAGCTCAAAGCACACATTGCACCTCACACAATAATAGTGGGAGACTTCAACACACCACTTTCACCAATGGACAGATCATGGAAACAGAAACTAAACAGGGACACACTGAAACTAACAGAAGTGATGAAACAAATGGATCTGACAGATATCTACAGAACATTTTATCCTAAAACAAAAGGATATACCTTCTTCTCAGCACCTCATGGTACCTTCTCCAAAATTGACCACATAATAGGTCACAAAACAGGCCTCAACAGATTCAAAAATATTGAAATTGTCCCATGTATCCTATCAGATCACCATGCACTAAGGCTGATCTTTAATAACAAAAAAAATAACAGAAAGCCAACACTCACGTGGAAACTGAACAACACTCTTCTCAATGATACCTTGGTCAAGGAAGGAATAAAGAAAGAAATTAAAGACTTTTTAGAGTTTAATGAAAATGAAGCCACAACGTACCCAAACCTTTGGGACACAATGAAAGCATTTCTAAGAGGGAAACTCATAGCTCTGAGTGCCTCCATGAAGAAACGGGAGAGAGCACATACTAGCAGCTTAACAACACATCTAAAAGCTCTCGAAAAAAAGGAAGCAAATTCACCCAAGAGGAGTAGACGGCAGGAAATAATCAAACTCAGGGGTGAAATCAACCAAGTGGAAACAAGAAGAACTATTCAAAGAATTAACCAAACGAGGAGTTGGTTCTTTGAGAAAATCAACAAGATAGATAAACCCTTAGCTAGACTCACTAGAGGGCACAGAGACAAAACCCTAATTAACAAAATCAGAACTGAAAAGGGAGACATAACAACAGATCCTGAAGAAATCCAAAACACCATCAGATCCTTCTACAAAAGGCTATACTCAACAAAACTGGAAAACCTGGACGAAATGGACAAATTTCTGGACAGATACCAGGTACCAAAGTTGAATCAGGATCAAGTTGACCTTCTAAACAGTCCCATATCCCCTAAAGAAATAAAAGCAGTTATAAATAGTCTCCCAGCCAAAAAAAGCCCAGGACCAGACGGGTTTAGTGCAGAGTTCTATCAGACCTTCAAAGAAGATCTAATTCCAGTTCTGCACAAACTTTTTCACAAGATAGAAGTAGAAAGTACTCTACCCAACTCATTTTATGAAGCCACTATTACTCTGATACCTAAACCACAGAAAGATCCAACAAAGATAGAGAACTTCAGACCAATTTCTCTTATGAATATCGATGCAAAAATCCTCAATAAAATTCTCGCTAACCGAATCCAAGAACACATTAAAGCAATCATCCATCCTGACCAAGTAGGTTTTATTCCAGGAATGCAGGGATGGCTTAATATACGAAAATCCATCAATGTAATCCACTATATAAACAAACTCAAAGACAAAAACCACATGATCATCTCGTTGGATGCAGAAAAAGCATTTGACAAGATCCAATACCCATTCATGATAAAAGTTCTGGAAAGATCAGGAATTCAAGGCCCATACCTAAACATGATAAAAGCAATCTACAGCAAACCAGTAGCCAACATCAAAGTAAATGGAGAGAAGCTGGAAGCAATCCCACTAAAATCAGGGACTAGACAAGGCTGCCCACTTTCTCCCTACCTTTTCAACATAGTACTTGAAGTATTAGCCAGAGCAATTCGACAACAAAAGGAGATCAAGGGGATACAAATTGGAAAGGAGGAAGTCAAAATATCACTTTTTGCAGATGATATGATAGTATATATAAGTGACCCTAAAAATTCCACCAGAGAACTCCTAAACCTGATAAACAGCTTCGGTGAAGTAGCTGGATAGAAAATTAACTCAAACAAGTCAATGGCCTTTCTCTACACAAAGAATAAACAGGCTGAGAAAGAAATTAGGGAAACAACACCCTTCTCAATAGTCACAAATAATATAAAATATCTCGGCGTGACTCTAACTAAGGAAGTGAAAGATCTGTATGATAAAAACTTCAAGTCTCTGAAGAAAGAAATTAAAGAAGATCTCAGAAGATGGAAAGATCTCCCATGCTCATGGATTGGCAGGATCAATATTGTAAAAATGGCTATCTTGCCAAAAGCAATCTACAGATTCAATGCAATCCCCATCAAAATTCCAACTCAATTCTTCAACGAATTAGAAGGAGCAATTTGCAAATTCATCTGGAATAACAAAAAACCTAGGATAGCAAAAACTCTTCTCAAGGATAAAAGAACCTCTGGTGGAATCACCATGCCTGACCTAAAGCTTTACTACAGAGCAATTGTGGTAAAAACTGCATGGTACTGGTATAGAGACAGACAAGTAGACCAATGGAATAGAATTGAAGTCCCAGAAATGAACCCACACACCTATGGTCACTTGATCTTCGACAAGGGAGCTAAAACCATCCAGTGGAAGAAAGACAGCATTTTCAACAAATGGTGCTGGCACAACTGGTTGTTATCATGTAGAAGAATGTGAATTGATCCATACTTATCTCCTTGTACTAAGGTCAAATCTAAATGGATCAAAGAACTTCACATAAAACCAGAGACACTGAAACTTATAGAGGAGAAAGTGGGGAAAAGCCTTGAAGATATGGGCACAGGGGAAAAATTTCTGAACAGAACAGCAATGGCTTGTGCTGTAAGATCGAGAATTGACAAATGGGACCTAATGAAACTCCAAAGTTTCTGCAAGGCAAAAGACACCGTCAATAACACAAAGAGACCACCAACAGATTGGGAAAGGATCTTTACCTATCCTAAATCAGATAGGGGACTAATATCCAACATATATAAAGAACTCAAGAAGGTGGACTTCAGAAAATCAAACAACCCCATTAAAAAATGGGGCTCAGAACTGAACAAAGAATTCTCACCTGAGGAATACCGAATGGCAGAGAAGCACCTGAAAAAATGTTCAACATCCTTAATCATCAGGGAAATGCAAATCAAAACAACCCTGAGATTCCACCTCACACCAGTCAGAATGGCTAAGATCAAAAATTCAGGTGACAGCAGATGCTGGCGAGGATGTGGAGAAAGAGGAACACTCCTCCTTTGTTGGTGGGATTGCAGGCTTGTACAACCACTCTGGAAATCCGTCTGGCGGTTCCTCAGAAAATTGGACATAGTACTACCGGAGGATCCAGCAATACCTCTCCTGGGCATATATCCAGAAGATGCCCCAACTGGTAAGAAGGACACATGCTCCACTATGTTCATAGCAGCCTTATTTATAATAGCCAGAAGCTGGAAAGAACCCAGATGCCCCTCAACAGAGGAATGGATACAGAAAATGTGGTACATCTACACAATGGAGTACTACTCAGCTATTAAAAAGAATGAATTTATGAAATTCCTAGCCAAATGGATGGACCTGGAGGGCATCATCCTGAGTGAGGTAACACATTCACAAAGGAACTCACACAATATGTACTCACTGATAAGTGGATATTAGCCCAAAACCTAGGATACCCAAGATATAAGATACAATTTGCTAAACACATGAAACTCAAGAAAAATGAAGACTGAAGTGTGGACACTATGCCCCTCCTTAGAAGTGGGAACAAAACACCCTTGGAAGGAGTTACAGAGACAAAGTTTGGAGCTGAGATGAAAGGATGGACCATGTAGAGACTGCCTTATCCAGGGATCCACCCCATAATCAGCATCCAAACGCTGACACCATTGCATACACTAGCAAGATTTTATCGAAAGGACCCAGATGTAGCTGTCTTTTGTGAGATTATGCCGGGGCCTAGCAAACACAGAAGTGGATGCTCACAGTCAGCTAATGGATGGATCACAGGGCTCCCAATGGAGGAGCTAGAGAAAGTACCCAAGGAGCTAAAGGGATCTGCAACCCTATAGGTGGATCAACATTATGAACTAACCAGTACCCCGGAGCTCTTGACTCTAGCTGCATATGTATCAAAAGATGGCCTAGTCGGCCATCACTGGAAAGAGAGGCCCATTGGACACACAAACTTTATATGCCCCAGAACAGGGGAACGCCAGGGCCAAAAAGGAGGAGTGGGCGGGTAGGGGAGTGGGGGTGGGTGGGTATGGGGGACTTTTGGTATAGCATTGGAAATGTAAATGAGCTAAATACCTAATAAAAAATGGAAAGAAAAAAAAAAAAAAACAAGTGAGCCACCGCCCCAGTCCCAATTTTTGCAATATTATCTAAGAAGAAATATGTGATATTTTTCCCAAACACACAAGACAGCTGCTCAGCCACTTTCTCTGGGTAATTTTTTCTTCTCTTAGTTTCATATGTGTGGTTATCTACAGTTCTGGAGGAATGGGGTAGGGGTAGTATAATGTATAGACCAAAGAGTTCAGATATATTTCCTCTTGTTGAATTGAGCTTTGATTTGAACGTGTCACTACAGTTTATGTTTTGGAAACTCAGTTAGTTCTTAGAGCAAAGATGCTGAAGAGTGGGATGCTTGCATGATAATTTATCTTTGCCACTTCAGTGGCTTAGTTCTCTTATCACAGGACTGAAATTATTACCATGAGTATAGGTTCCTCTTCCACTCTCTTCCGCATACTCTCTTGTCTCTACTCTTCCATCACAGGGTGATGATCAAGGAGACCTTCAACAAAGGCAGACCCTTGACTTTGGGCTTTTCCATTCACCAAAGCTATACTAGTAGGTCTCTCTCTTTCTTTCTCTCATATATATAAAACTACCCTATCTCAGGCATTGTTTAAATAGCACAAAACAGACAGACACAGTGAGATGATCTCTCAAATATTTATAGATCTCCAAACCAGGTACTGGAGAAAACTCTTGACTGTCTCAAAATGCAAACAAAATTAATTATTGGCAAAAACAGTGGAAGAAGCAAGAATTATTAATCCCTGCTGTTTTTAGCTCCATGAAAATGTATTTATTCCTTTTGAAAAACAGAGATATGAAAAGATGAGGCCACTGGCAGGTATAGAGAAGGGTGGTTTTGAGCTTAGTCCTGTTGGAATTCAAAGCTCATATTTGTATATTCACATGTATATGGATATACATTCATGCAGGTGCATGTGCCATGTGTGCACGTGCATGAAGGGATCAGAGGTCAATTCTGGGTATCATTCCTCAAGAACCAGCCTCATTTTTTTTAAACACAGGATTTCTCACTGGCACCTTGGATTCTCTAAGCAGGGTAGGCTGGCTGGCCAGTGAGCTCCAATGATCCATGTGGCTGGGCCTACTCAGATCTGGGATTAGAAGCATGCATCATCATGCCCAGATTTTTTTGCACAAAGTTCTTGTGCTTGCCCCTCAAGCATTTCACTGGCTGACCCATTGTCCCTGCGAAAGCTTACATTTTAACAAAGACAACTTAATAGTTACAAGGAAAATTCTCTTCCAAGTAAGGAAGACATCCCTTTGAATTTTTTAGCAAGGTCTGCCAGCCTGCTTGGCTATATTACCCAGAGCACAGTCTGGCAAATATTTGCTCCATTTCTTCCAAGCTCTGTTCTCAGCACTGGGTGTCTCCTTGACAAGATTCCATTTGTCTTTTAACCTGCTGTTTCTTCTTCCCAAGCACACCCTCTCATGTCACTATGTTGTCAGGGTCTCAGATATCTGAAAGGCTCTTAGGATACAGAGAGGGATCTGGAGTCCTTGACATCTTTCTTGGCCACCCAAACTTAGGGTTCCTCCCCCTCCATCCTATCTGCTTCCTAGCTAGTGTTTCCTTGGTGTCTGCATCAGTTCTATTCTGCCACGGAGTCTTGTGGATTGTATTCTTCTTTTCTTCTTCTTCCTTCCCCTCCCTCCTCTCTCCTCTCTCTCTGGATTCATGAGTGTATACAGGTCTGTCTGTGTGCATGTGGTGGAGTCCAGAGGATATCCTCAAGTGTCACTGTTTTAGTGCCTGTCCACCTTCGTTTCTGTGACAGTATCTCTCAGTGGCTTGGCACTTGCTAGCAGCACAGCGATCCACCTATCTGTTTCCTAGAGCTGAGATTGAAAATGCATGCTACCACACTTAGCTTCTTTTTTAAACATACATTTTATGATTGAACTCCGTTCCTCATGCTTGCAAGTGGTTTCCAGTCTGAATCATCTTTACAGCCATGCTTCATACATTCTGAGATCAAGAGTGGGGTCTCAGACCTTTCTACCCTTAAGTATGTATCTTACGTGTGGTTTCCTGTGAACACAAGGGACTTTAGTTGAAAAAGGAGTATCTGGAAGATAATTTTGTTCTAGCTATTCATCTCATCACCTACTCTGATAGATAATCTTGCTTGTTAACTTGATTGGATCTGGAACCACTTCGGGGTGGATCAGTGAGGTAATAATAAGAGAAGAAAAGACTCTTACTTAGGGTGTGTGCCACATCTCTGTGTATGATCTATAACATAAATAGGTACCAGGGAAAAAGAATGCTGTTTTGCCTTCCTGGAGTACATGAATCTTCCTTCACAGCCATCCATCCTTGATATTAGAGCTCAGCTTCTTGGACATAAATAACTTCTGTGAAGAAATACAGAACACAGGCAAACAGGTAGAAGTCTTTAAAGAGGAAACACAAAATTTCCTTAAAGAATTACAGGAAAATAGAGCATACAGGTGAAGGAATTGAACAAAACCATCCAGAATCTAAAACTGGAAATAGAAACAATAAAAAAAATCACAATGAGAGACAACCCTGGAGTTAGAAAACCTAGAAAAAAGATCAGGAGGCATAGTTGCAAATATCAGCAACAGAATACAAGAGAGAGAAAAGAATCTCAGGTGCAGAAGATACCATAGAAAACATTGACACAGGTGTCAAGCAAAATGCAAAATGCAAAAAACTCCTAACCCCAAACATCCAGGAAATCCAGGACACAATGAGAATATCAAACCTAAGGATAATAGGTATGGAAGAGAGCAAAGATTTCCAACTTAAAGGGCCAGTAAATATCTTCATCAAAATTATAGAAGAAAACGTCCCTAACCAAAAGAAAGAGATGCCCATGAACATACAAGAAGCCTACAGAACACCAAAGAGATTGGATCAGAAAAGAAATTCCTCCTGTCACATAATAGTCGAAATACCAAATGCACAAAACAAATAAAGGCTATTAAAATTAGTAAGGGAAAAAGGTCAAGTAACATATAAAGGCAGACCTATCAGAATTACCCCAGACTTCTCACCAGAGACTATAAAGCCTGGGCAGATGTCATACAGAACATAAGAGAACACAAATGCTAGCCCAGGCTACTATACCCAGAAAAACTCTCAATTACCATAGATGGAGAAACCAAGATATTCCATGACAAAACCAAATTTACACAATATCTTTCCACAAATCCAGACCTACAAAGTATAATAGATGGAAAACTCCAACACAAGAAGGGAAACTATACCCTAGAGAAAGGAAGAAAGTAATCTTATTTCAACAAACCCAAAAAAGATAACCACACTAACTTAATTTCACCCCTAACAACAAAAATGACAGGAGGCAACATCACTACTCCTTAATATCTCTTAAAGTCAATGGACTCAATTCCCCAATAAAAAGAAATAGATTAACAGACTGGATATGTAAATAAGACCCAACAGTTTGCTGCATACAGGAAAGAGTCTCAGTGGCAAAGAAAGATACTAACTCAGAGTAAAAGGCTGGAAAACAATTTTACAAGCAAATGTTCTAAAACCCAAGCTGGAGTACCCATTCTAATACCAAATAAAATCGACTTTCCACCAGAAATTATCAAAAAAGATAAGGAAGGACTCTTCATACTTGTCAAAGGAAAATGCACCAAGATAAACTCTCAATTCTGAATGTCTCTGCTCCAAATGCTAGGGCACCCACATTCATAAAAGAAACTTTACTAAAACTCAAATCACACATTGCACCTCACACAATAACAATGGGAGACTTCAACACCGCACTCTCATCAACGGACAGATCATGGAAACAGAAACTAAACAGAGACATAGTGAAACTAAAAGAAGATATTAATTTAACAGATGGATTTAACAGGTATCTATGGAAAATTTCATCCTAAATTGAAAGAATATACCTCCTTCTCAGCACATCATGGAACCTTCCCCAAAACTGACTATATAATCAGTCACAAAACAGGCCTCAACAGATACAAGAAGATTGAAATAATCCCATGCATCCTATCAGATCACCATGAACTAAGGCTGGTCTTCAATGACAATAAAAACAGCAGGAAGCCCACATACACATGGAGGCTGAACAATGCTCCACTCAATCATAGCTTGGTCAAGGAAGGAATAAAAACAAAAATTAAAGACTTTTTAGAATTCAATGAAAATGGAAGCAGAGCACACCCAAACTTATGGGACACAATGAGAGAAGTGCTAAGAGAAAAACTCATAGTTCTGAGTGCCTCCAAAAAGAAACTGGTGAGAGCATATACTACCAGCTTAACAGTACATCTGAAAGCGCTATAATAAAAAGAAACAAATACATCCAAGAGGAGTAAATGGCAGGAAATAATCAAACTCAGGACTGAAATCAACCAAGTAGAAACAAAACAAACTATATAAGGAATCAACAAAACCAGGAGTTGGTTCTTTGAGAAAATCAACAAGATAGAAAATCCTTAGTCAGACTTTAACCTCCCCCCACAGCCTGAAGCAGGCTGAGCCAGGCTTGACTTGTCACTAGGAGATCACCTGGGGTGGAGCCTGCCTCCCTGGATCACTCTATTGTTCTGCCACTGCTGCTGCTGCTACCTGCTGCCTAGCTATTCTGGAGCTACACGTGGTCACCTGCAGCTGGGCTCCAAGGATGATTTGGCGGAAATGGGCCCCCCCCTTCTTTATAAGGTGTGTTCCCGACATTAAAGTTGATCTTTGATCAGAAAGTCTTGAGTTAGCTCCATTCTTTCTCTTATCCGTTTAGTTCCCTCTCTTTCAGCTCCAGTCTGCCTCTTCAGCCATACCCGGTTTCTTGCAAGCCGCTGGACGGTCCGCCACATCAGACTAACCAGAAGGCACAGAGGTAGATCCAAATTAGCAAAATCAGAAATTAAAAGGGAGACATAAAAGCAGAAAGTGAGAAAAACCAGAAAAATCATCAGATTCTACTATAACAGCCTATACTCAAAACAAAACAGAAAAATCTGGAAAGTCTATATGGAATGGACAATTTTCTAGACAGATACCAGGTACCAAAGTTAAATCCGGATCAGATAAACCATCTAAACAGTCCCATAACCCCTAAAGGAATAGAAGCAGTCATTAAAATTCTCACAACAACAACAACAACAACAACAACAACAAAAAGCCTAGGAGCAGATGGCTTTAGTGTAGAATTCTATCAGATCTTCAAAGATGACCTAATATCAATACTCTTCAAACTAGTCCACAAAATAGAAACAGAAGGAAAACTACCCAATTCATTCTGTGAAGCCACAATTACACTTATATCTAAACTACACAAAGACCTAACAAAAAAAGAGAACTTCAGTCCAATTTCACTTATGATTATCAATACAAAAATAATAAATTTCGATCAAACCAAATCCAAGAACACATCAAAACAATCATCCATCATGATCTAGTTGGCTTCATCCTAGGGATGCAGGGGTGGTTCAATATATGGAAATCCATCAACATAATTCACTAATAAGCAAACTCAAAGGAAAAAATGATCATTTTATTAGATGCTGAGAAAGCATTTGACAAAATTCAACACCCCTTCATGATAAAAGTCTTGGAAAGATCAGGAATTCAACATCCATACCTAAACCTAGTAAAAGCAATATACAGCAAACTAAATGGACAGAAACTTGAAGCAATCCCACTAAAATCAGGGACTAGACAAAGCTGCCCACTCTTTCCCTACCTATTCAATATAGTATTCGAAGTTCTAGCCAGAGCATTTAGACAGCAAAAGAAGATCAAAGGGATACAACTTGGAAAAGAAGAAGTCAAAATATCACTACTTGAAGATGATATGATAGTGTAATTAAGTGTCCCAAAAAATGCCACCAGAGAACTCCTAAACCTGATAGACAACTTCAGAAAAGTGGCTGGATATAAAATTAACTCAAACAAATCAGTAGCCTTCCTGTACTCAAAGGATAAATAGGCTGAGAAAGAAATTAGGGACATGACACCCTTCATGATAGTCACAAATAATAATAAATACCTTTGGGTGACTCTAACCAAGCAAGTGAAAGATCTATATAACTTTTCTGAAGAAAGAAGTCAAAGAAGACCTCAGAAGATGGAAAGATCTCCCATGCTCATGGATTGGCAGGATTAATATAGTAAAAATCGCCATCCCTCCTCTCCTCTCCCCTGGCTTCTATGAATACCCTTATAGAAGCCAGGGGAGAGGGGTGGGATAAGGGGTTTCCAGGAGGTGGGGAGTAAAGCGGGTAAGAGAATGACAGTTGAAATGTAAAGAATGAAATAAAGGAAGAAAGGAAGGAAGAAAAAAGAAAAAATCCAACTCAATTCTTCATAGAGTTAGAAAGAGCAATTTGAAAACTCATTTGGAATAACAAAAAACCCAGGATAGTGAAAACTATTCTCAACAATAAAAGAACTCTGGTGGAATAACCATCCCTGACTTCAAACTGTATTACAGAGTAATAGTGATAAAACTACATCATATTTGTACAGAGACAGGCAGGTAAATCAGTGGAACAGAATTGAAGACACAGAAATGAACTCATATAACTATGGTCACTTGATCTTTGACAAAGGAGGAAAAACCACCCAGTGGAAAAAAAAGACAACATTTTCAACAAATGGTGCTGGTTCAACTGGCGGTTAGCATTTAGAAGAATGCAAATCAATCCATTCTTATCTCCTTGTACAAAGTTTGAGTCCAAGTGGATCAAGGACCTCCTCATAAAACCAAAGACACTGAAACTAATAAAAGAGAAAGTGGAGAAGAGCCTTAAGCACATGGGCACAGGGGAAATTTTCCTGAACAGAACACCAGTGGCTTATGCTCTAAGATCAAGAATAGACAAATGGGACCTCATAAAATTGCAAAGCTTCTGTAAGGCAAAGGACACTGTCAATAGGACAAAATGGCAACCAACAGATTGGGAAAAGATCTTTACCAACCCTACATCCAATAAAGGGCTAATATCCAATATATACAAAGAACACAAGAACCAAATAATCTTATTAAAAATGGGGTACAGATCTAAACAAAGAATTCTCAACTGAGGAATACCCAATGGCTGAGAAGCACCTAAAGAAATGTTCAACACCATTAGTCATCAGGGAAATGCAAATCAAAACCACCCTGAGATTCCACCTCACACCAGTCAGAATGGCTAAAATAAAAACTCAGGTGACAGTAGATGCTAGCGAGGAAGTGGAGAAAGAGGAATACTCCTCCATTGCTGGTGGCATTGTAAGCTGGTACAACCACTCTGGAAATCAGTCTGCTGGTTCCTCAGAAGATTGGACATAGTATAACTGAGGGCCCAGCTCTACCACTCCTCGGAATATACCCAAAAGATGCTCCAGCATATAACAAGGGCACATCCTCCACTATGTTCATAGCAGCCTTATTTATAATAGCCAGAAGCTGGAAAGAACCCAGATGCCCCTCAACAGAGGAATGGATACAGAAAATATGGTACATTTACACAATGGAGTACTACTCAGATATTATAATCAAAGAATTCATTAAATTCTTAGGCAAATGGATGGAACTAGAAAATATCCTGAGTAAGGTAACTCAGAAAAGAACACAAATGGTATGCACTCATTGATGAGTGGATATTAGCATAAAAGCTCGGAATACTTAAGATACAATTTACAGACCAAGTGAAGCTCAAGAAAAAGGAAGACCAAAGTGTGGATGCTTCAGTTCTTCTTAGAAGGGGGAACAAAATACTCACAGGAGCAAATAAGGAGACAAAGTATGGAGCAAATACTGAAGGAAAGCCTATCCAGAGACTACCCCACCTGAGGCTCCATCCCATGTACAGACACCAAATCCAGACACTATTGTGGGTGCCAAGAAGTGCTTACCAACAGAAGCCCGATGTAGCTATCTCCTGAGAGGCTCTTTCAGAGCCTGAACAATACAGAGTTGGCTGCTCACAGCCAACCATTGGACTGAACATGGGATCTCCAATGGAGGAGTTAGAGAATGGACTGAAGGAGCTAAAGGATGTTTGCAACCCATAGGAAGAACAACAATATCAACGAACCAGAATCCCCAGAGCTCCCAGGATCACCAACCAAAGAGTACAAATGGAGGGACCCGTGGCTCCAGCTGCATATGTAGCAGAGTATGGCCTTGTTGTATATCAATGGGAGGAGATAACCTTAGTCCTGGGAAGGCTTCTTGCCCCAGTGTAGGGTAATGTCAGGGCAGGGAGGTGGGAATGGGTGGGTGAGCACCCTCACAGAAGCATGAGGAGGGAGGATGAGATAGGGGATTTTTGAAAGGTAAACTAGGAAAGTAGATAACATTTGAAATGTAAATAAATAAAATATCCAATAAAAAATTGGAAAAAAAAAAAGAACTCTGCTTCTTAGGCCTTCCAGCAGGGACTTCAAATTAGTGGTTTTCCAGGAATCTTTTGGGCCTTCAGTATCTGATTGACATCCCCCGACATATCTACTCTTGTGGACTGAGCATCTACTGGGCTCTCAGTCTCTTCTGTTTGCAAGCAGCCATTGTTGAACTATCCAATCCTTATTGTGAAGCCAAAAAATATTTCTCTAGTTATATATATATATGAAATACTTAATATAAAATATTAATATAATATAATTAACATGCCTATTATATATATATACATTCATAGTGACAGTTCTGGTCCTCTAGAGAACAATGACTAATAGGAATATTTTCTGAGTGCCAACTCTGGTATAGCCTGCAAAATTAAGTTGAGTGAATACACAGACACTTAATATTTGTCTTAGCAGAAAAAGGCAAGTTTGTGAGCCACTCACAGTAATTTTAAAGGGGTGTTTTAGTTTACTGGAGAGATGATTTCTCTGTGTTCCATGGGTGGATCTTCTTATTACACTGTATCCCTCAAAGCTCACAGCCTTCTTTTAGGAGTGATTCTCAACCTTCCTGTGCTGTGAACTTAATATAGCTCCTTATGTTGTGGTGACCCCTAGCCATAAAATTATTTCATTGGCACTTCAAAACTGTAATTTTGCTACTGTTATAAATTGTAATGTAAATATCTGAGATGTAGGATATATGATATATGATGCTCAAAGGGGTTGTGACCCACAGGTTGAGAACCACTATATTAGACCCTTGTTGCTATATTTGCATTGTTCAGGTGAGATAACTTCGAAATTCAGTTGTGACTGGACTACTGATTATGTAGCTCCAGTCTCCCAAACTGTCCTTCTTGATTTTCAGAAAGGCTGAGGACCTGGACTTCTGCAGTGAAGTAGTACATGCACTTGATAGATTTGTGTTCCAGCTTCCAGTTCTTTCATGTATAAGACAAGCAACTTTGTCCATGGACTTAAGTGTCCTGGAGCTCACTTGCTTCATTTGGAAGACAAGAGTAAGTTACCAGAGATCTTTGAGTACTAGATGGTGCTCTTGTTTCATTCTTATTGCTGTGAAGAAAGCAGCACAGGAGAAGAAAGTATTTATTTGGCTTATTCTATCATTTTGGAGAAGTCCAAACAGGAACTCAAGGACCTTGAAATCATCAAATACACAGTCAAGAGCAGAGGGGTTAAGCACCTTGTTGCTTGATTGCTGTTTGCTAGCACTTAGCTAGCTTTCTTCCCTCTTAAACATTCCAAAGCCCAGACCATGAAACAGTACCATCCACAATCACGGTGGGTCTTCCCACATCATCCAATAATCAATGACAATTCCCCATCAACAAGCTCACAGGCTGATCAGCTCTAGATAGTTCATCAATAGTGGTTCTCTTCCCAGGTGATTTTAGGTTGTGGCATACTGACAGTTAAAACCAGAATATGGTTTTATATTCATGGAAAAGTACATACACATGAATACTCAAGTATATATATTTTCACATACATTAACTATGACAGAAATCTTTATGGAATCTAGAAAACAAGAAAGCTATCTAAAGTTGTTATTGTTATTATTTTGTGTGTGTGTGTGTGTGTGTGTGTGTGTGTGTGTGTGTGTGTGTGTGTGTCTAACCCTGTAGCCTGGGCTGGTTTTAACTTAAAATCTTTCCACATCAGCAAGTTTTTAATTAATTAAATTTACTTTTTGACATTTCCCCATATGTATAAATTCATTTGAATTGCTTTCACTTCTTTCCCCTGTCAACTCCTCCTTCTACAAACCACCAGTCACTGACAGAGCAGTGCTGGGTGGATAAAGCAGATGATAATGAACCTATTGAGAAACAGCTGCCGATGCTTGCTCCATGTACAATGTAGGTCAAGGTTGGACCAGGATATGGCTGTTCTTTTCATCTGAGCTGGAGGTGAAGACTAATGATACAAATTGTGTTGAGTGTTAGCTAGGTGACAGACACTGTTCCAAGCACTTTAGAGGAATTATCCCATTGGATTCTTGCAACTTTGTCTATTTTTTTTAGATATGTAAATACTTATAGGAAAGTTGCATGACTGTCAAAATAAAAAACAAACAAACAAACAAAACAAAACAAACAAAAAACTATTGGAGAAAAGAGGCAAACCTGAAAGCCCTTGACACTGAATCTTACTGAGACCAACTTAAATGCTTGGCAATTTTTTTTTCCTCAAGAATTCTTTCCAAAATCTCTAGGAAAAAAAAAAGCCCAGATTTTAATGATGTTTTTTTTTTTACTTCGGCATGATGCTTTAGATGCTCATCTATTGCATGTGTTGTACAAATACATTCATAGGGGAATGCATACATACATACACAAGCATGTGTAGAGGCTGCATGCTACAAGGTGGTGTCTTCCTTGAACACTCTCCAATGTTACTTTGGGAAACAGGGTTTTTTTTTTTTTTTTTTTTTTTTTTTTTTTTTTCACTGAAGCTAATGCTCATTGGTTGGCTAGCCAATGAGAGCTACAGATGTTCCTGACTTGACTTTCCCAGCACTGAAATTACAGATATGCACTGCTATGTGTAGCTTTCATGTGTGTGCGGATGGTCTGAGCTCAGGTCCTCATGCTTGTTTGGTAGTACTGTACCAACTGAGCCATGTTCCCAGCCTCAGCTTAATTTTCTTAGGGAGACCTAATCCAATTTGAGAGAAGATAATACACAAAATCATTTAAACACTAATTCAATAGCTGTATAATTGTCCCTCACTAACAAAACCCTGCCTCACTATGTATTGTATGAACCTTTATTTCCTAGTGGAAGGTGAAGGAGGAGGTGGGAGGTTCAAAATGGGGAGGCAGAGAGATGAGCTGTGAAAAGAAGTGGATTTTCTCTGATGTCTAATCCACTAATTACTTCAAGCAAAGTTGGCTTATGTTTGTAATTCAATTTTTAGGTATTTGCATTGAGAAATGCTGTTGGTGAAGTTATGGGCAGGAGGAGGAAGGGGCACATTGCAAACTATTACTGACTGTGAAGCATCTGCGTGGTAGTTTTGTTTGTAAGGGACACATGACCGAGGTGTAGCACTTGGACTACTCAGTTCAGTCAGGGCAGCAGTGGAGGTAATGACAAACATGGGAGCTGACAATATTAAGGACATCAGTGTGGAATGATGTTCACTCTGTGTTCACCAACAGGATCAGGAGCTCTCGCCCAGTGAGTTTACAGGATGCTGACCTTCAGATTTACTCTAGTAATATAAAATCCCAGGAAAGGAGTAAACTCCTTCCATTCTGTCAATATGCACACATTTTGTTTATCTATCCATCTGCTGATAGACATTTAGAATGACTACACTCTTTTGCTGTGATGATGGGGTGCTATGTAAATGTTTGTGTACATGTCTTTGTGTCTTATGTGAAATTATTCCTGGGGAGACATGAACAAGCATTTACTTATCCCAAACAGGGCATTTGACAACAGACCAGAGAAATGGTTGTACCAAAATCCAACTTGGTGAACCAATGAGATTTTTGCTGTTACTTACAGGAGAATAGGTAAAGGGTTACCTAAGGGAGAATAGGTGACTCAAAGGTTGACATAAGGCATCTCTCTTGATCTCTCTTCACCTTGCCTTTGAGACAGGGTTTTTCACTGAGCCCGGAGTGTGTCAATTATACTGGATGGCTAGCAAGCCCCAAGGATCTTCTACTGCCTGTTCCTTGGTGCTGGGATCACAGGCAGGAACCATACATTCTGGGGCTTGGACTCAGGCCCTTATGTTTGAGTGGTGAGCATTTTCCCAACTGTGCTGTATTCTAGCCCCCTAGCTTCATGCTTTCAGATGAGATTAATTCCATGATAAACTGAAGCTGCCTCCAATTGCTCTACATTCCTGTTCCCCTCCCACACCCCTTTACTGAGAATGCATTTCCCACAATTACTGGGACATCAATCCTGACCTTAGGCCCCAGGGAAGCAAAGTGCCCCCACTTGAGCTTTCCCTCTGTTTTCAATTAGGAAGCAGTCTTTAAGATTTCTTCACTCTACCTGCTGAAATGAACCATGTTAATAATTAATCATAAATAAATTCACTGAATCTATTTCTAAGCTAATGTGTTGCTCTTTCCCAATCATAGGAGCCTTAGGTTCACTAAGTATTTATTTTATATTGGGGACTTAGTTAAGTAGCATCACTAACAGGGAACTGCTAGTGTGATTCTGTGAGTGTAGGCAGCATTGTCTGCAAGGAAGAGAGGAAAGGGACCCTTAGGGCACCCTCAGCATCTGCTATGTGTTAACTGCCATCTGCCATCTCCAGAACTCAAGTTGAAGATCAGTCTCTAATGTGTGGAATTAAGAGGGTGCAGAATTACCCCAGCTGTAGAAGAGGGACCGTTAGGAGATGATGAGGGTACATAAAGTTGTCTGAGAGGTGCCTCCATAACTGAGTCTCGGTAACCATATAAAAAGAAGGAGGGCTTATTTTGGTTTATACATGCTGCTGTGGCTTGGGACTCTTTCAGCAAGAGGGTCATCCACAGAGGTAGTCCTTAGCCAGAACAAACCAATCAGAGCTCCTTTCTTACAACCTACCCAGTCTGTGATTTTTTATATATATATATATACATCAGAAAATAGAGTATTGAATACAACTTTTCTTTCTGAATCACTCCTTTTCTTACCATCCTTACCTTCCAGGAAGCCAATTTCTCCCTCCTTGATATCTCCAGTTTATAAATGTCCTGTGGCTTTCCCTGGGGAGACATGAATAAACGCCTGCTCACCCACGTAAAGCACTGATGCTAGACTAAAGAAATGAGTTCACACAAGGCTAGCTCAGTGAACCAGTGAGTTTACTCGAGTTTATTTACAGGAGTGTGAGTTTTTCTTTAAAATTTTTTAATTTTACTTTTTACTTTTTTTTTTTTTTTTTACAGAAGCCTGGGTGATTCAAAGGTACAGTACCAAATGTCCATGGAGCCTGGATGATAATGCAGGAAGGCCAAATTCCTGAAGTTCCTTCTATGACTTACAGGCAGCTCAGCGTGTTTAAGAATCTCTTTTACTCAGCAGTCATTACTATTTATATAACCTTAGGGTAGGGTCTTGTGACTTTTATAAGTTTTAGGAGCTTCCTGAGACTTTAAGTAGTTTTTATTTCCTGATCTCAACGGAATATTTCAATTTGAAAGAGATATCTACACAACAGTACAACTGACTGGTCTGTCTTTACCACACTGATCACACTGAGTTCTGATTATTTGGCTCCCTGGCTATCTTTTTCTACTGGATGCAAGTGTCTAGGGAGTGGAATCTTATTTACTTCTAAATCTTCAATGCCTATCAGAATGTTGTATCACCAAGAGGAACTCAAATAACACATCCGATGAAAGTGTTAATCACGGCTAATTCTTCTATCCCATTTCTTCTTGTACCAGGCAGATCTGTGAATAACACTTGTACCATTTGTGATAAGATGCAATATCTAGAGTATTAATCAGTTGATTTCATCTGTAATATTCAAAATTTAAAAATATATCCTCAGCTTAGAGAAATCAAGCAGCAAAGGCCAGAATGGAAATGGAAATATGGTCAGTGTCTGGGACAGAAGAGATTTTGTGGTAAGGTCAAGACATTCTTGAGATAAAATTGGGGGATCCAAGGAGAAAGAAGACTGGCTACTTTTCTCTGGTAGTTCTTTAACAGGAGACAAGATCCATAGTGCAGGGATCATAGATGCTCAATAGGGAATACCATCTGGAGATGCAGGGAGTCCCAGGGAACTAGGTATGCCCAGAGGCAACAGATACCTTCTAAATATGCACAAGGGATCCAGGAAGTAGAATAAGGTAAGGCAGCACATATGAGCTTGTAGACTGAAGACTGATCAGTTGGTATCAATATCATTCTTATTTATTTATTATTTTATTATTTTTATGTTTTTATTTTTTATATTTTATTTATTTCTTATATTATGGGTATTTGCCTGAATGTGTTTCTATGTATACCATATGCATGCTGGTGCCTGCATAGGCTAGGAGGGAGAGTCAGATGCCCTGGAACTGGAGTTATAGACAGTTGTAGACAGGTTCTGGGAACCAAACTGGGCTCCTCTATAAGGTCTTCTGTTTTAACTGCTAAGCCATTTCCCTTGAAATATGGAAAACTCAAAAATAGAATTGTTCATCTAATCTTGTAACATTAGGAGTCAAAAAATATGAAACTGAATATTTAAAAATACTTCAAGTTACATTAAGTACACAGGTCAACTTCAGGCTAGAAGTTTGTAAGAACTGAAAACACAGGCTGAGGAGACAGCTCAGTCAGCCAAGTACTGCAGCATAAATATGAGGACCTAAGATTGCATCCCCAGTATTCACCTAACAAGTTGGACATAGTAGTGTGTGTGCATCTGTAATCTGGGGAGGTGGAGGCAGGAGGATTCCTGGGGCTTGATAGGAGTCAGCTGATCCAATCAGTGTATGCTATAAGACCCTGTCTCAAAGAATAAGGTGGAGCTCTGATGCCCCCAGGCTGCTAGACATTAGCCATGGTTGTCCTGAGGGAGCCAAGGCAATGGCTAGAGACCTAGGTACCAGTGATGCCTAGACCTGGCTTCAAACTCACCTGGCTCATCTTTTGGCCTCAACCTCCCTAGTGCTGAGATTTTGGCTAGGGTCATATGCTCAACTTCTGAAAACACTGGAACTTCTATTAGCAATAAAATCTGTCTTCTTTTGGTGGTTTTTTGTTTGTTTGTTTTAAGAGATGGAGAGCAACAAAGGAAGACACATTCTCTGCTCTCCACATAGACATTAAAGGGACTCTAGCCAGTCCAAGTGGCAAACATGGCTCTGGCAGGCCTTAACCTTCTCCCCCAATTCCCTCTGCCTTGCTAAATTTGTTAGATTATATTCCTAAAACTAGCCACCCAGTTCTATTGCCTTATTTGGCCACTTTCTCCTTCTGAGGTTGACTACCAAAGTCCAGCTATTAAAGTATTGAAGTCCAGAAATCAAAAGCCCCATTTGGCTCACTTAATTAACATGTGCAATTAAAATTAAACACCTCATCCTAACACTGGATTCCCCTTTGCACCTTTATAAACCACCATTTGCCTATGTGCCATGTTTGTCTCCTCTCTATCCAGAGACAGTTCTTTGTCCCACTTTGGGACAAATACTATTCCTACCACTCTCTGTCTCCTGCTTTGCCTATTATTTTCTGCTTTCTGACCCTCTGGGGCAAATAAATCTCCTTTGTGCTGAGAAATTGGTCTTGGGAATCCTGAAATAATACTATTCCTTTCAGACATGCATCCCTCCCCTAATATTGAAACCCTGGAAAACCCAGCAAATGAAACTAGAATCAGCAATAAGAAAGGTGTCAGAAATTTAGGTTAAAATTGGGCAGGGGTCTAGTATACTCTAGGACCCAGGAAAGTCAGAGTCTAACCCCTATGGTGTATACTGAAAGCCAATAACAACACAGAAACTGAGCATGGTAGGTGGATTTGCCACCTGAGGATTTTTAAACCTCCAAATAAACACCTACTAATATTCTATAAGCATAACAGCATAGGACAAGACATTTTCAATGGCAGCCATCACACCGACAAAGAGGCCTACCCTGGTGCTGTCCGTGGTGGGGATATTGAAATTTCTGTTGCTGTAAAAACTGAAAGCAGTGCCAAGCACTTACTTGCCTAGAGTCAGACAGGCAGCTGGAAAACTTTGCTTAATAAGTCTAATCATTAACTTTTCTCCCTGGGTTCTCTAGGGCAGATTCAAGAGTGCTTGGAGAAATGGATGCCAACTTATACAGATAAACACCTGTATACTGCATAAACACACAGAGAGTAATAGCCATATGCTGTCTTAAACATCGATGCCACCAAAAAGAGTCCTTTATCTCACTCATTTATTATTTATTTATTATATCTACCCACCTATCTGTGTCTGTCTGTCTGTCTGTTTGCCTATCTATCTATCTATCTATCTATCTATCTATCTATCTATCTATCTATCTATCATCTATTTATCATCCATCTCTCTCTTTCTCTCTCTCACCCAATCATCTATCTACTTATTTATCTCTTATTTACTTTTACCTATCAACTATTCTTCTGTATCTTTGTGATTCTCTGAGGAGCACCCAGGACATGTCTATCCCAGTACTTACAGAGTTGTGAGCTTACAAGAAAGGTGATATTATATCTGCTCAAAAGAGAATTGAAGAAGAAGATGGTTTAAAAACTTGATGATGTCTAGAAAGAAGTAATATTTCTATATAAGTGTCCTTAACCACGCCTACTCTTCCCTCTATAGACAGTTATGAAGTGAAATTTATTCACATGCCTTTCACCACCAGCACTTGTTCAGTTCTGCTGTGTGTGTGTGCCTGTGTGAATGCATGAATGTGAATCCAGTTGTCAGTGTTGAGTGTCCTATTCAATTGCATCTCCACCTCATGTTTTAGGGTAAGGATCTCTGACAGGACCTGGAGATTACCCATCCAACTACACTAGCTGTCCAGTAAGCCCTAGAATTCTCTTGTCTCTTCCCTTTGCAGTACTGAAGTTATGGGTTTGATACTAAAATTATGGGTATGTATGTATATGTATGTATGTATGTATGTATGTATGTATGTATGTATGTATGTATTTGTTCACTTTATCATAGACACCAGGGAGTCAAGCTTAGGTCTTCATGCTTTCACTGAAAATGCCAGATTGACAGAATCATCTCCCAGTCCCTTTCAAGTCATTAACTACATTATTAGAAAGAACCATAAGGTCAATTCTTTTTTTCCCCATTTTTTATTAGGTATTTAGCTCATTTACATTTCCAATGCTATACCAAAAGTCCCCCATAGCCACCCACCCCCACTCCCCTACCCACCCACTCCCCCTTTTTGGCCCTGGCGTTCCCCTGTACTGGGGCATATAAAGTTTCCGTGTCCAATGGGCCTCTCTTTCCAGTGATGGCCGACTAGGCCATCTTTTGATACATATGCAGCTAGAGTCAAGAGCTCCGGGGTACTGGTTAGTTCATAATGTTGTTCCACCTATAGGGTTGCAGATCCCTTTAGCTCCTTGGCTACTTTCTCTAGCTCCTCCATTGGGAGCCCTGTGATCCATCCATTAGCTGACTGTGAGCATCCACTTCTGTGTTTGCTAGGCCCCGGCATAGTCTCACAAGAGACAGCTACATCTGGGTCCTTTCGATAAAATCTTGCTAGTGTATGCAATGGTGTCAGCGTTTGGATGCTGATTATGGGGTGGATCCCTGGATATGGCAGTCTCTAGATGGTCCATCCTTTCATCTCAGCTCCAAATTTTGTCTCTGTAACTCCTTCCAAGGGTGTTTTGTTCCTACTTCTAAGGAGGGGCATAGTGTCCACACTTCAGTCTTCATTTTTCTTGAGTTTCATGTGTTTAGGAAATTGTATCTTATATCTTGGCTATCCTAGGTTTTGGGCTAATATCCATTATCAGTGAGTACATATTGTGTGAGTTCCTTTGTGAATGTGTTACCTCACTCAGGATGATGCCCTCCAGGTCCATCCATTTGGCTAGGAATTTCATAAATTCATTCTTTTTAATAGCTGAGTAGTACTCCATTGTGTAGATGTACCACATTTTCTGTATCCATTCCTCTGTTGAGGGGCATCTGGGTTCTTTCCAGCTTCTGGCTATTATAAATAAGGCTGCTATGAACATAGTAGAGCATGCGTCCTTCTTACCAGTTGGGGCATCTTCTGGATATATGCCCAGGAGAGGTATTGCTGGATCCTCTGGTAGTACTATGTCCAATTTTCTGAGGAACCGCCAGACTGATTTCCAGAGTGGTTGTACAAGCCTGCAATCCCACCAACAATGGAGGAGTGTTCCTCTTTCTCCACATCCACGCCAGCATCTGCTGTCACCTGAATTTTTGATCTTAGCCATTCTGACTGGTGTGAGGTGGAATCTCAGGGTTGTTTTGATTTGCATTTCCCTGATGATTAAGGATGTTGAACATTTTTTCAGGTGCTTCTCTGCCATTCGGTATTCCTCAGGTGAGAATTCTTTGTTCAGCTCTGAGCCCCATTTTTTTAATGGGGTTATTTGATTTTCTAAAGTCCACCTTCTTGAGTTCTTTATATATGTTGGATATTAGTCCCCTATCTGATTTAGGATAGGTAAAGATCCTTTTCCAATCTGTTGGTGGTCTTTTTGTCTTATTGACGGTGTCTTCTGCCTTGCAGAAACTTTGGAGTTTCATTAGGTCCCATTTGTCAATCCTTGATCTTACAGCACAAGCCATTGCTGTTCTGTTCAGGAATTTTTCCCCTGTGCCCATATCTTCAAGGCTTTCCCCCACTTTCTCCTCTATAAGTTTCAGTGTCTCTGGTTTTTTGTGAAGTTCCTTGATCCACTTAGATTTGACCTTAGTACAAGGAGATAAGTATGGATCAATTCACATTCTTCTACATGATAACAACCAGTTGTGCCAGCACCAATTGTTGAGAATGCTGTCTTTCTTCCACTGGATGGTTTTAGCTCCCTTGTCGAAGAACAAGTGACCATAGGTGTGTGGGTTCATTTCTGGGTCTTCAATTCTATTCCATTGGTCTACTTGTCTGTCTCTATACCAGTACCATACAGTTTTTATCACAATTGCTCTGTAGTAAAGCTTTAGGTCAGGCATGGTGATTCCACCAGAGGTTCTTTTATCCTTGAGAAGACTTTTTGCTATCCTAGGTTTTTTGTTATTCCAGATGAATTTGCAAATTGCTCCTTCTAATTCGTTGAAGAATTGAGTTGGAATTTTGATGGGGATTGCATTGAATCTGTAGATTGCTTTTGGCAAGATAGCCATTTTTACAATGTTGATCCTGCTAATCCATGAGCATGGGAGATCTTTCCATCTTCTGAGATCTTCTTTAATTTCTTTCTTCAGAGACTTGAAGTTTTTATCATACAGATCTTTCACTTCCTTAGTTAGAGTCACGCCGAGATATTTTATATTATTTGTGACTATTGAGAAGGGTGTTGTTTCCCTAATTTCTTTCTCAGCCTGTTTATTCTTTGTGTAGAGAAAGGCCATTGACTTGTTTGAGTTTATTTTATATCCAGCTACTTCACCGAAGCTGTTTATCAGGTTTAGGAGTTCTCTGGTGGAATTTTTAAGGTCAATTCTTAACATGATTTTTCTGAACCAGAGAGGCAGCTGACCTGCAGAGAGCCTTGTGTGTATGGACAAACGGGGTGCACCCCTGCTCCCATATGCAGAGGTTCCCCTGTTTTAGAGAGAGTCAAATCGTTCTGCCTGTCACCCTGATGTCACAGATCAACTTAGAAAAAAAGTGACCTTCTTGAGGGTCTCTCAGCTTGGTGTTGAAGGACCCTGGTTTTTGTTTCTGCCTGAGGGATGTACCTTGTCTCAGGAGCTCAGCCTGGGGCTTCCTGGATGAGGGGGCAGAAAACCGCACAGCTCAATAACTCTTTCTCAGTCAGCTCTCAATTTGGGACTTTGGCAGCAGTGTGACTTCTAAGAATACCAAAACCCTCTGCCTTAAAGTGAGGGCATAGATATATTTTCCTAAGCCAAATTGAAATGGATTTCGGATTATCTCTTATTGTCTAGTAAGGTCCCCCGTGTCACTTGCTTTGACCTCTCCCACTCTCCCAGGAACCTGAGTCACCTCTCTGTGTAAAGATGCTCTTAAAGCCTTCTGTCTTTGACCAAAAAGACACATAGCACACTGCACCAAACACTCCTTCCTCTTGCCTTTGTCTGAACTCCAAGGTACAAGCAGGTCACCCTGCCCTCAGTTCTCTCAAAGGATGAAACCTATAAGCATTCATTTTATATTTTTATTTTGTAAAAATGTAAGAAATAAAAACATTACAAATTATACCTATTTACCTTCTGTCTAGATGATGATGATGGTGATGTGGGTTTTGTTTTTTGAGACATGATCTCACCATGTTGTCAAGACTGCTCTTAAACTCTTGAGCTCAAAGGAGCTCTGTCTCAGAAAATAAGGTTTAGAGAGCATGATTGAGGAAGACACTCAGGGTTGACCTCTGATCTCCATTTTCACAAACACACATGTGGATCCCCCAACATACCCACACAAAACCACACATGAGTATGGTAGTATGTACCTGGAATCCTAGCACTATCGAGGTAGAGGAAAGAGGATCAGAAGTTCAAAGCTAACCTGGGCTACCCAAGGGACTATCTCAAAAGATATTTTAAAAGAAATAAAATATAGAGTTCTTTTTGCATGCTTCCCAGTTCCAACCTTCTTTCAAAGGCAAGTATTGTGGTATCTTGTTACTATTATGTAACTGTTTCACATTGATTACATATCCATATACACATAAAACACAAACTTGAAAGACAATAATTCATTATGTGTGAGTTAAACTTAATATTTAGCATAAATATGATCTGTGTTTGCTAATGATATAAAATCTTGTTTATATCAAAGTTTAAAGTTAAACTTACAATTAACTTAGTCAAAATTAAATGTGTATATAAATATAAACCAACATTTATATACTTGCTACACATAAACGCAGTGTATGCATATATTACAAATTGTGCTATATATAATGTATACTCTTATTATCATGGTATAACTTTCCTTTGCTTTAGCCTCATTGAATTAGAATGGCCCATTGCTATGACAGAATATCAGATGAGAAGCAACTCAAGGAAGAAAGGTTGGTTTTGGTTCATGGTTTGAGGGTACAGTTTGTCACAACTGGGGAAGGCATGGCAGCAGGAGCATAAGGCTGATGCTCACACAAGACCACAGTCAGGAATCAGAGAGGTAAATGCTGTGGTCACCTTATTTTCCTTTTTTTTTTTTTTTTTGAGTCAAGGACCCCAGTACCATGGGATGGTGCTATCTATGGTTAAGGTGGGTCTTCACATCTAAACTAAATTCCCCATCCCTAGCCTCAGACTAGCCCATAGGCCAATTTGATCTGGCTGATTGCTCAATGAGAGTCCTTTCTCAGGTGTCTCTGAGCTATGTTAGGTTGGCAGTTAAAGCTGACTAAGATTTGCCCCTTTGGTGATCCTAGATCCTGCCCATTTGACAGTCAATATTAACAATCACAATCATACCTTTTTTGTTTCTGTTTCTATTCACTCTGGTGCCTGGCACATTTCTTCCTTCATTTGTACTGCTCTGGTATCTTCCACTGCAGGTATATGCCATCGTTTATGACTGTAGCTTGTATAGGATAGATGTTAGAAAGTTCTCATAACTGCTGACAGTGCCACCACATATCTTTCTATGGAAGTCTCTTATGGTCACGTATGAGGGATTTTAGGATAGACACCTAGAGGTAGATATTTCTTTTCTACCAAGGGCTGTCAAATGTTTCTCCAAGAGGCTGTGCTTGAATGCCCTGCAGACTGGCAGAGAGTGCAGCTTCCGTATTTCTGTGTCCCCGCTGGCATTGAATCTTGTCTATCTTTAAGTTCATTGCCAGCTGGGTGGATGTGAAATGACATTTCACTGGTGGTTTGTCTGTCTTCCTGACTATTCATAAAGTTGACAATCTTTCATGTTTATTGGTCCTCTGGGTTTCCTCCTCTGTGTGATGCATTTTCCTCGCTTTTGTCTATATTTTTTCCTTGGGTTATTTATCTTTTCCTTATTAATTTGTAGTAGATTTCTACTACTTCGTTTTTAAGAATTCACAATGCCCCCCTCCCCCTCCCTGCTCCCCGGACTGATTTGTTTTGAGTTGGTTCATAATGCCTTATAGTGTAGATTTAAAAACTTTCTTTGAGAATTTCATACACGTATACAATGAAATATGATGATACACACTTTCACTTCCCACCACCACTCCCCTTGGGTCACCTTCTCATAAGTGTGCTTCTCCTTTCTTGTGCGTCTAGTGCCCATAGAGGCTAGAATGTGTCAGGTTCCCCAGAGGTGGAGTAATAGGTAGATGTGAGCCACTCAGTTTGGGTACTGGAATTGAACTTGAATCCTCTGGAAGAGCAACAAGTGCACTTAATTGTTAATTCCCCTTACCTCCACTTGTAAAATGACTCACCAAGTACACTTAATTCTTCCATTAGCACATGGGTAGGTGGCCATCCAATGGAGCGTATACTAGTGGCTATTAGGTAGATGTCTTAATTTTTTTCATAGCTATACTTAAAATTAATTAATTGATTGATTTATGTGTGTGCATACGCATGTGTGTCATGACTCATGAATGGAGGTCAGAGGACAACTTGGGGAACTCAACTCTTTCCTTCTACTGTTTTGGTCCCAGACCCAGGGATTGAACTCAGGTTGTCAGGCAGGGTGACATTTCCCACTGAATTCTCTCCCTGGCCCTGTAGTTGGTTATCTGTGGTATCCTTACATTATTTGCACTGTGTATATTATTTAAGGAATCTTCCACCTGCACAAGCACAGGAACCACATACATACACTCTCCCACACCCCAGTACATGAACCATTCACTGCCCTCATTCTGTTCTCAACGAACACAGGTACTCTCTGTCAGGATCTGATGCAGGATTTAAGAAGGAGAAATTGCTCCTACCACTATAAGAAATTTAGCACAGGGAATTGGGAGCCATTACGACCCTGGGAAGGATGAAAGGACTGGCCTTCAGTAATGGTTCCTATAACAAGATAGGAGCCCAAGTTTGATATCAGCATTGGTACAGCCACAGCAAGGGTCAAGGGAGTTCAAGAAGAACCGACGTCAGACCCTGTCAACCTGACTGCCATGACACAACTGTCCTAAACCAGTAGTTCTCAGCCTTGCTAAAGCTGCAACCCCTCAATACAGTCCCTTATGTTGTGGTGACCCCCAACCATAAAATTAATTTTGTTGCTACTTCATAGCTGTACTTTTGCTACTTTTATGAATCATAATGGAAATTTCTGATATATGAGGGTCACAACCTACAGGTTGAGAACCACTGTTCTAATCTCATGTCTCCAGAACTCTGTAGACAATGAAAATCTCCTTAGCTGTCCATCTCTCTAATATCACACAAAACTCTAGCACAAATGAGACAAAGAGTATTATTTTACACACACACACACACACACACACACACACACACACACACACACACACACACACAATTTGTGATTGGGCTGAGTGGTACAGATGTGTATGAGGACAATCTTATTCCTTTTGTTTGAGGTTGTATCACTCATTAGCATGGAACAATCCCACACAGATGAAGCTAGTAAGCTAATGAGCTTCCAGGGCCCTCTCTTTCTTGGCCTCCCACCTCTAAGTAAGAACAACCATGACCTTATTGTCATGTGCTTGACATTTTTATGTGGTCTCTAGGGATTTCAACTCAGATGTTTATGCTTCTATGGAAACAGTTCACCAACTAAGGCTTCTCTCTAGCCTCGGAAATTGTATTTAACTTATTAAGGTAGGGTTGGGAGAGAAGGAGTGTGAAAAATGGATGCCTCGTTTCTGGAGAAGGCAAAGCAAGTAGAGAGATATGGTTTGCAAATGCAAGCTTTGTGGTTTCCCATTGGAAGGGAAACCAACTGGAAACTAGGTATGGATTTTCTCTGGGAAACTGCTTTCAGTTAGCAAGAGAACCTTATGCACTGGGGAACAAAGAAGAATCTGAAGCTAGCTAAATACATGCATGCTCTTGAGAAATAACAAGCATGCACATACTACCCTCACCCCAGCTTTAATGCAGACACCACACCTCGGCTTCACTTGTTACTTAGGTTTTCATGGTGTAATTACTTGCTGAGTAAGGACTGGTCCTGTGCATGTGAGGTACCAAGTGACATCCCTGGCCTCTGGCCACTGGATGGTAGGAGTGCTCCTTTACCCTCCAAAAATGTTATAAAACCCAGTGTTGCCAGATAAGGTGTAGGAGATGTGACTGGGCATGCATGAGGATAATTGAGGTAGTCAATCTACATAGATAGTATTTCCTCATGTGAAAGAGTATTTATAATAGGCATTTTGGGGTGTGTCAAGGAGATCCTGTAGCTTTGGTATAGCAGGATCAGACCTTTCACACAGTCCCAACGTTCACAAATGATGTATGTTTTGAAGTGGGCCAACTCAGGGCCTGCCTACTCTCCCTTATCCTTATCACCACGGTGAACTTTCCAGCACTGCTCTGTCTAGGCCACCCAATGCTGCCATCTCTATGACACAGACAACAACAGGATAACTGGGAGGAGTCTCTGTGAAGATCCAATATTAATGGACCTTGAACCACATGGGTCATTGCAATTAACATTTGTAAGTGAAGGGGTGTGCATCGTGGGACACACTGTAACATACCACAGCTTTCACAATGGGATGTTTTCATACTTTGTTTTGTTTGTTTTCTTTTTGCTTGTGTGTTTTTTATTTTCTGTTGGAGGGGTGTTGCAAAGGTAGAGGGTGGATACGAGGGGACCTGGAGATAAATGGGACCGGGAAACATGATGTGAAACTCACACACACACACACACACACACACACACACACACACACACACACACAAACCAGTGAAAATTCTTTTTAAAAAGAATAAAAATGCCAAGCTTACATCTTGACACAAGTACATGGTTGTATATTAGTTAGCTTCAGAAGATGTGTAAACATGTATCATAGTAGACTTAGGATATTGCCACTGTTATTGTTTGTATAAAAAGTACATTTCACAATCTGATCCTAGTATTTAACTTTTAATCTATTTATTTTCTAAAAATTTAATGGATAGGCAATACTGGTATACATTTATATGGTAAAATACAGTATTTTGATACATATATAGTGTGAAATGATCAAATTAGACTGGTAAGCAGACCTAGCACCTCAGATATTGGTTGTTTCATGTTTAACTGCTGTATATTTATTTGTACACATTGCTAGGTCTCATAAAGACATTTTCTTTAACATATACTATGCATTTTGACAATATTCAGTCCCATACTTTTTCTTGTATTTCTTCTGTCCATCACACTTCTGTTAGTTATATATATTATATATGTAACATATGTGACATAAACAGACATGTACCTATTTTTTGTATCTATAAAATCTAGGATTTATAAATGAGAAATTAAAGCATATAGCATTTTTCTTTCTGAGTCTGTCTTATTTCACTTAATATGATAATTTCCTGTTGTATCTATTTTCCAGGCAACAGCATAATTTCATTCTTTTTGTAACTGAATGAAACTCTATTGTGTACATATGTTACATTAAAAAAAATCCATTCTTGTGTTGATAGACACTTAAGGTGGTTCCATCACTTAGCTACTGTCAATAGTGCGGCAATAAACATTGACGATTAGGCATCTCTGTGGTTTGTTGATTAAGAGTCTTGCAGAGAGTTTTTATTTTCATTCCCTGTTGCTCTGATAAAATAACCAGACAAAAGCAACATAAAAGAGACAGGGCTTATTTGGCTCATGATTCCAGGTTACAGTCCATCATTTCACAGAAGTCAAACCAGGGACATAAAGAAACTGGACACACCATATCCACAGTCAGAAGCAGAAAGCAAAGCATGAGTACTTACAGGCTCAAGCTGCATTCTCCTCCATTTTTAGAGTTTAAGATCCTCTGTTTAGGGAATGGGCCACCCACAGTGGCTGGATCTTCCTACTTCAATGACCATAATTAGAATAATCCCTCCCACCCCCCACCCCCCCCCCCCCAGACACAGCCAATGGCTACCTGATCTAGACAGTTTCTCATTAAGACTCTATCCCAGGTCATTCTCCATTGTACCAGGTCAACATTAACCATCATAAGGTATACACTCAGGCATGGTGTAGACAATCACTTGGTAGCACTAGTTTACTTATGTGAAGAGCCTCTATACTAATTTCCTTAGTGAGTGAATTAATTTATATTCCCACCAGCAGTGTATATCCCCTTCCCTGAATCCTCCCTGCCCAGCATTCTTTATTTGTTTCTGATGGGACTATGAATGCATTCCAGTCCAGAGAAGATAGATTAACTAGGTAACCATGGTTATTTCTGAGTATCAGCACTACTAGGGGTTTGTTCTTTTCTTTCTTTCTTTTTTTTTTTTTAACATGTTCAATTTAATACAAAAAACCGGTGCATTCAATAAGTGCCCATGTGATAATTGAAAAATTGCTGTGGTCACTGGGGAGAGAGTAGGAGAGAATTATATTTCTAACCACTTGCTTGCCTCTGGCATGGTCCCACATACCTCCCCATCCCCATGCTCCCTTACCCACCTGAATATCTGTGATGGTACTTGATAGACCATTCAGTGCTGGCACAGCTGGAGTCACTCTTGGTTCCAGGACCTGCCTGGCTTGGGTGAATTATTTAATCTCTGCAAATTTATGTTTTTCTACCCTTGCAAAGTAGAGTTAACCTTTCAGCGTGGCTGCAAGGGCCAAAGGGGGTGATTGACGGCGCATATTGACGGCACATCTGACCATGATTAGTCTCTGGTGTTCGGGCCTTTGTGGGGGCTGCCCCTTCTCTTTCCCTAACACATCAGCTCCAGTTTGCTTGTGGTGATGACCCTGCTGCTGCCCCTCCGCTCCGTCTTCCTTAGGAAGGAACATCAGAGCAGAAGGAAAGGATGATGCCTTCCAGCACCAGGGAGATGATGAGGAATGCTGAGGGCCCCGTGCTTCGGAGGAGCTGGCTCTTCTTTTTCCGTGACAGGGCTGCTGACAGGCCCTTTAGCAGTACAGAGGCTAATTACTCGCCAGGAGTGAAAGAAAATGTGCGCTTTGGTTGTTCTAGAGTTTCCCAGTGCAATAAATCACAGCCATGGCCCTGGCTTCGTTTGATTTAATAAAGATTTTCAAAAGAGAGAAAAAAGTTTTCCTTGGTTTTATTGAAGACTGTTGGTCATTTGTGCCTCCCATTTCATCAAGAGCTTCTCTCTCTCTCTCTCTCTCTCTCTCTCTCTCTCTCTCTCTCTCTCCCCCCCCCTCTCTTCATGCACTCACAGGAAAATGGAAACTATCAGGTGTCCTGCTCTGAGCTTCTCTTCCTTGTTATCTGAGACAGAGTCTCTCACTGAGACTGGAGCTAAGCTGGCACCCAGCAAGCCCAGTTACTTCCTGTCTCTGTCCCCACCCCCAGCCCTGGGTTCACAGGCACTGTGTGTAACCTTGCTTCCTTTAAGTGGGTGCTGGAGATTCAAGGTCAGGTCTTTGTTGTCCTCTGATCCATCTCTCCAGTCCTTGTTGAGGACTCTTAATTGCATGGGACCCACTCCCACAGCGAGTGACACCTGACACTTCAGAGGTTCATTGTCCACGGTCACACTCATGTTCCCATTTCCCTAGGGGACACTATCAGACTTGTTTCCATATCTAGAAGCCCCAGTGCCTCTGTGTTAACCATTGCTTCTGGTTCCTCAGGTGGGGCTCTACTTCCCCAGGCAACTAATTCCTTTGGCCACTTGGAGTGCTGGCTTGTCTGTGACCCCATCAGTGTCTCCTAAAATAACCCTGTAGTTGCTGGTGGGTCCCTGTACAGCGGTAGGCGAGGAGCTTCAGAGATGTGTAATACAATGACAATTCAGAATGGAGGAGCTTGAAACTTTGAAGTGGGTTTTGTTTGTTATAAAACCAGAGAGCTCCCAGTTAAGACTGTCTGAGAAAATAGGGTTTTACCTTGTCTCTCCCTGACTAATATTAAAAGCTCTGGCTCCTTTAAAAAATCCACAACAGAGAATGCCTAAAAGGAAATCCCTGCTGTCCTATGACTGTGAGACCTGTGGGAATGTTTAGCTTTCTTCTTCCCTCCTACCCTCCCTCCCTCCTTTCCTCTTACCCTTCCTCCCTTTCTCCGTCTGTCCCTCCATCTCTCCCTCCTTCTCCTCTCCCTTCTTCCTTCTCTTCCTTCCTCTGGTCTTTTGATAGCACCTGTGTATTTTATGGGCTACAATGTGATATCTTGACATATAATTATTTTGTCAGAATATTTGCCCCCTTAGTTTGTTATTGTTTCTGAAGGCAGACTTCCTCACTAGAAGGAATGAGATGCCAAGTCAGGGTTCATGTCCCTTCCCCCCCCACCCCCCCACCCCCCGCCCCGGCCCCTGTTTACTGGATCTAATTGTCAAATAAAAACTGAGTATGTACTTAAAGAATACAAGTTTATATTTTGTGCACATTTAAAAGTGATTACTGCAATCAAGTTAGTTAACCTACCTAGAACTCATGGTTGATGTATTTGCCTCTTAATTCCCCCTACCCTGGTTTCTTCCCTTTTTCCCTCTTTGTCTTCATTACATTACTGGTAAATGTCCTGCCACAGTGTATTTGTTACGATGGTCACATGCACGCTAGATTCCTAGGGCCCACTTACTACATACCTATAACTTTTTCCTTTTTTAATGATCCCTCCCTCATCCCTGTAGCTCCTGGAATCTACTGTTCTTTTCTCTGCTGCTGTTATTATTTTCAAATATGAGTGATATTATACATCATTTGTCATTTTCTTTTAGGGGCAGTGCTGGGACCTTGACCCAGGGTCTTGTGCATGTTAGATGGGTGCTTTTCTACTGACTTAACACTCTCACTTTCTAGTCTATTTTGCTTTATTTTGAGGCAGCTATGTTGCTTGGGCTGACCTTGATCATCTCTTTCTTCCTTCAAGTCATTTGGTCTTGAAAGTATCTGTCATCTTTAGATTTCTCTATAATAGTGATGCTAGAAAATTCCGGTTTTCCATGTGATCGGATAGCTGGCAGATTCATCCTTTAGCCTGGGAGATAAGACGGGAGTTCCTAATAGAGAAGAGATCTAAGGCAAGCGTGAGTATGGATAATAAGCCTGAGTATCTGTGATCCCTTTATGCTATACCTGGTCCTAGTACCTCACTTCTAATCATTTGTCTTCTGTGTCCAGTAGTGTTCAGAGGTTCTCTGTTCATGCTACGTGTCTGACCAGTTTTAATGCCATCTCATAAATCAATTCATTCTACTGATCTCTAATACCATATTATCATCAAAGTCATCATTGTCTTTGTCGTCGTCGTCGTCGTCATCATCGTCGTCATCATCATCATCATTTTTACTTTTTGCTAGGAATTTGTACCAACAGAGGGTCTTCTGGAACAGGAACCTGGGTTTTCTATACCAAGACTGTCTAATTAACTTAGTCCTAGGAAAGTCTAGGGGAAATAAGTTTTACAGAAGCTCATCTCTAAAGAACTGACATTTCTAGAAATGTTGGTGTAAAGATGAAGGATAGCATCTCAAAGGATTCTAGTCCTCCATGGCTGCCAGAGAGACTTGGTACAGTGGCTGCTTCAATCCCATCCTAAGACAGGAAGGCCTTACATGGTTCTTTCCCCTGCATCTCTGTGTGGTTTCTCAGGGTGTCTGAGATGAAATGAAATGCAGATACCAGCAATGAATCCAACCAGGACTTTTTCAGAGGGCCTAATACTTTTCTTGTAGGATGCAGTTCCATTTAACCCTGCTCCCCTACCCCCAGGCAATAAAACTGGATCCCTTAAGCTGATGGTACATAAGCCAGTCTTTATACACACAACACAGATCAGTTTGCAATCTGAGGAAATGGTTCAGTAAGGAAAGTGCTTGCCTTGCTAGCACAAGAACATGTGGTACTAGAGAAAAGAAAAAAGAAAAGCCATCTGTTGTGGTCCATGATTATATTCCCAGCTCTGGGGAGGCAGAGGGAGGTAGATTCCTAAAGCTCACTAGCCAGTTAGCCTAGCCAAATGGGTAAATTCCATCCAGGCCAGTGAGAGACAGGATGGATGGCTCCTGAGACACATCTGCGCTTGACCTCCGGCTTACACACACACACACACACACACACAAACACACACACACGCACCTCAGTGCACCCACAAGCACACCTCCCCCATGTCACCCCGTGTACATACAAACATGAATACACGCATGCACCCCCTAGATGAATAATGGACAAAAGCAAAAACCAAGTGAGTCCAAACTGAGACAATGTCTATAAAATATGTCTTATCTTTCAACTGGGGAGTTGACTTTCTGTTCTGCTCTCTTGATGGTTACTTCTGCTGGAGCCATGTGCTTCAGGCTTTGCATGTCGTGCTGCCTGTACTATGACTCGGCTGAGGTGGTAGTAACAGCTGCTGCAGAAGGTCTGTTTGCACTGCCTTATGCATTTGGTGTATGCCTGCTTTTGAGACTTTTCTCCATGGAGGAGATGAGGCAACATCTACCCTCCGCCTTATAAGGTCTCAAATGGCAAATCAAAGTTTCATTGCACTGAGTTACCCTGACAAAAAGCCAATAGGTTTATTGAGCTTAACCACAGAGCATGGGTTGGGGCTTACAGACAGTCGTGTGAGTGTTCTCAGAACATACACACTGGAAAGTCCTACCATGGATGATGGATTCCCCATGGACACATATATCGATGCTGAAAGGAGAAGTATTGGCTTAGGAACCTCAAGACTATGTTCTCAGACCAAGTTTTCAAAACAAAGGAGATTTATTTGCCTCAGCAGAAGAGAGGGCAGAGAATAAGAGACAAACATAGGAGATAAAGGATGAAGAAGGGGGAGTAACAAGGGAGAGGGAGCAGGGATATTTGTTCTGGAGTGGGATAAGAGACTGCGTCTGGATAGAGAGGAGACAGGTGTGGTGGCTTTTAAAGGTAGAAGGGGAGTTGTTGTGTTAGGATGAGGTGGTTAGTTTCAACTGCGCATGTTAATTAGGTGAACCAAGGGAGTCTTCTGATTGCTGGACTTCAATGTGTTGATAGTTGGACCTTGGTAGTCAGCACCAGGAGGAGGAATTGGCCAAATATGGGAATAGATCTTGGGGGCTCGATTTAGGAATATAATCGTTTTTATTTAGCAAGGTGGAGGGAGTAGGGTAAAGCCTGCCAGAGCCATGCTTGCTATGCTCTACCTAGCCAGAGCCACTTCAGAGCTTTTTTTCCTTCCACCACCTTGCGCCTCTTCTAGGCATTTCAGCTTGCTTATAAGCCATTGTCAGCAATCCTTACAGCTTGCCTAGGTGAGAATCTGGTCAGTTTCAGGGACTTCCTGAAGCTATATTTGAGCTTTCCTGAGCTAAAGGAGCCTCCTTGCAGGATGGTTCACTTTTCCTTAGAACATCCTGTTGTTTTTTTCTCCCTGTAAACACTCTTCCTTCCTCTCTCTCTCTCCCCATCCTGGGGCCTCTAGTCCCAGCAGGACTAGGCACATCCTCTCCCACTGAAGCCAGAAGTCAGGCAGAGGTAGCAGAAAGGGGATCCAATAGCAGGGAACAGAGACAGAGACAGCTCTCACTTTGCTTGTTAGGTGACCCGCACGATCACCAAGCTACACATTTGCTACAAATGTATAGGGGGTCTAGGTCCAGCTCCTGCATGCTCCCTGGTTGGTGGCTCTGTGAACCCCCATGCTCCCAGGTTATTTGACTCTGTGGGTCTTCCTGTGGTGTCCTTACCCCTCCAACTTGTTTACTCCTATCTCCCACTCTTCCACAAGACTTCCTGGGCCTGATGTTTGTATGTGGGTCTCTGCATCTGCCTCCATCCACTGCTGTATGAAGCCTCTCAGGAGACAGTTTTGCTAGGTTCCTGTCTGCAAGCATAGCAGAGTATCATTAATTCATAGTGTCAGGGGTTGGGTCTCTCACATGAGATGGGTCTCAAGTCAGGTTGGCTGTTCCCTCAGTCTCTGCTCCATTTTGATCCCTGCACATCTTGTAGGAAAGACGACTTTCTGTTTGAAGGTTTTGTGGGTTGATTGATGTCCACTTCCCCATCAGGAAGTCCTACCTGGCTATAGGAGGTAGCCAGTTCAGTCTCTATAACTCCCTCTAGTAGGAATCTCAGCTAGGGTCACCTTCATAGACTCCTCTTATGCTCCCCCATCCCAGGCCTCCAGCTAGTCAGCAGAGAGGGGAAGGGCTAGCAGAGGGATGGAATTGAGAATGGACATCCCGTGTCTTAATTAGCTCCCATCCAAGATAAACATCTATAAAATACTAACTCAAAGTACTTTCATTGAGAAATGGAAGAGAGCAGGAGATATCTCAGCTGGTAAAGTGCTTGCTACACATACCTTAATTGATCTTTCAAACCCATGTTTTTAACATGTAGGCATGGTGGCACTGAGGAGAAAAGCCGGTTCTGGAGGCATACTAGCTGGCTAGACTAGGCAGATTGGGACACTCTAAGGCAGTGGCAAACCCTGTCTCAGGAAGATGAGGCAGGGGTTGGAAGATAGCTCTGTAGTTAAGAGTAGTTGTAGTTCTTATGAGGACCTGACTTTGATCATCAGCACCCATGTTTATGCTCACAATCATTAAAACCCCACTTCCAGGGTATTCGGTGCCTGCTTCTGATCTCTGCGGGCACCAGACACTCATGTGATACACAGACGTATATGTGAGCAAAACACTCACATACATAAAATATAAATATATCCAAAAAATTAAAAAGGAGGAGAAAACAAGGTGAACAGCACCTAAGGAGTTATACCAGAAGTCAAGTTCTGATCTCTACATGTGCGTGTACACACTCACTCATACAGACATATACATACACACTCATGCACACACAAACTCATACACTATACACACACCCACACTTGCTCATTCACACACACGTATAAACACACTCATGTATACACACATGCACACATTCACATGTGCACTCATATAGACACACACACATATGTGTGTGTGTGTGTATATATATATATATATATCTTAATCGCGTTCTCACGCCCGGCCAGGAAAGACGCAACAAACCAAAATCTTCTGCGGCAAAACTTTATTGCTTACATCTTTGGGAGCCAGGAGGGCAAGCGCCCAGCGCCCAGCCCCAAAAACGAAAGCCCCTTCTATATTTTTAGGAGCCAGAGCTCCGGCGCGCCAAAGCGCAGAGCGTGCTCTATTGTTTACATCTTTAGGCAGCGAGAGAGCGCAGGGCGCGCAGAGCCAGAGAGATGCCAGCGAGAGAGAATGGCGGAAAACCCGTCCCCTTTTTTAGGAGCGTTATATTTCGCCTAGGACGCATCACTCCCTGATTGGCTGCAGCCCATGGCCGAGCTGACGTTCACGGGAAAGGCAGAGTACAAGTAGTCATAAAATACCCTTGGCACATGCGCAGATTATTTGTTTACCACTTAGAACACAGGATGTCAGCGCCATCTTGTGACGGCGAATGTGGGGGCGGCTCCCAACATCTCCCCCTTTCCTTTTAATAAGAGCAAATAGGCCACCCAACTAATGAGAGTGGAGATAGAGGTCAAATCCCCAGTGTGTAGGTAAAGGAGCCATGTACAGGATTAGCTCTTAGGCTCACAGGCTTTTACCCAGAGCAACCCTGACCTGCTCCCGTGTCGTTTTGCCTGGAGAGAAGGACACTTGGACACTCAACCTTCTTGAAAGATGACATGTCTCCCTAGAATAGGCTCATATATGCCGCAGAGCCTTTCTACTGCAGTGCTTAGCCGTGCAACTCTCTCGGGCTGCTGAAGCACACTCACTCTATCCCGTGCAATGAGACTAGCCTCGTGAGATGTAAGAGCTGAGTGGCCAGCGACCTATTGCCTAAGCATAGATAACCATATATCAGGGGGAGCACCATGTTCTAGAGCTGCAAGCGCCTGGGCAATAACCACCTTGTCTCTCCTAGTTTAGGCCTTAAGCTTACAGACCAACCAAAGAAGCAACACTAATCCACAGCAAAGTGTATCTCCAAATAATATCAATCCCACCCATTCTTTAAAGAAAGAAAATGCTGAGGAGATCCAATTGGGTAATCCTTTGGTCAGGGACAGGTCCAAGCGCGTGGAGTTGACCTGAAGTCTCAATTCCCGAAGGATCTGTTCAAATTCAGCCGTCTAATTCTGTAACATATACTGAAAAAGACTTTTTGACAAATTAGCTGCCCTAGTAAAATTCTCATACTGAATGGAAGTAACACACAATCTCGGAAACTTTTGTTTACACCCCAGCTGAGCTATTTGCCATAATACATCTAGTTGTATCTGGACAAGATCTATGAGTTGATTAACCAGCATGAGACCTCCCTGTATCTTGACATTAGCTGAGGCCTGTTTATCTATGACTGTAGTCACTGAGGCTGACAAAGTGTTAATGGTGTCAGTCGTCTGGACCTGTCCAGACAGAGCCAAGGCTGTCTGAATTAAGGCCAAACCCAGTTCCCAGTTAGTGGTAAAAAAGCAGGAGAATACTTGAGCATTATACATCACCGTCATTGGGAGTGGAAATGTCGACATTATCCCCCAACGCTGCTCTCTTTTTATTATTGACGCCCTGGACATCACCAAGACGAGGGACATTAGTATTCCCTTGGTCAGTCTGGATTTTTCGGGTGAGTCTTTCTGGTATCCAAAATGGGTTGTCTTCATTCTGTGGGAAAACACAGATAGCTCCCCTGGATCTTATCAAAATAGGATCCGGGCCATACCATTTATTATCAAGGACATTTTTCCATTTAACCATCTCATTGGGCCTATCTGGCTCTGTACAATGACGTTCAGCCGCAGTATGGCCATGAGCATCAATATTTAAAAAATTGAGTGTAAAGAGTGCCAAAGACACAGACACTCTTGGTGCTCGGGGTAAAATCTCTTTAATTCCCCTCTTTTGTTTTATAAGATAGGCTTTGAGGGTGCGATGCGCACGCTCAACAATACCCTGTCCTTGAGGGTTGTATGGAAGTCCAGTCAGGTGGGTCACGTCCATCTGACGGCAGAACTGTTGGAATTTTTGAGACGTATAAGCTGGTCCATTATCAGTCTTAAGGAGTTTGGGTTTCCCCCAAGCACTCCATGCCTCAAGGCAATGTTGAATCACATGTGAGGCTTTTTCTCCGGTTAACGGAGAAGCAAACATGATGCCAGAACATGTGTCAATGGACACATGGAGATATTGAAGTTTTCCAAAGGAAGAAACATGTGTAACATCCATTTGCCAGACCTGTAGAGGTCGAATACCGCGTGGGTTAATTCCCACATGAGGAACTGGCAAGAACTCACAGCAGCTTTGACATTGAGTAACAATGTCACGGGCTTCTTTTCTTGTCAAGGAGAAACGACTGCGTAATGTTTCAGCCGTCACATGAAAATTGTTATGAAAATTTCTTGCAGCCTCTACCGGGGATGATAGGGCAGCAGCCACCACTTTAGTGGCCTTATCTGCCAAATCATTTCCCAGAGCCATGGGGCCAGGTAGGCCTGAATGGGCTCTAACATGAGTAATATAAACAGGAAATCTTCTAGATAACAAAACTAATTGTATCTGCTGAAAAATATTGGCAACTCTACTGGAAGGCTTAATCACTCCAGCCACTTCTAAAAGATTTACTGCATTAACCACATAACAGGAATCTGACACAATATTAAGGGGTTCTAAAAAGGTTTTTAAAACTTCTAAGACCACTAAACATTCTACCACTTGAGGTGAATTTTCATTATATTGTTTGGATACCACTTTACCATTAGCCACATAGGCACCTATGCCAGTTTTTGATCCATCAGTATATACCACAATCCCATTTTTAAGTGGGTTTCTTCTAAACATGTAAATATTGATTTCTCTCAAAGGAGGAAATATGCGTGACATCCATTTGTCAGACCTGTAATGGCCTGACGCCACGAGGGTTTACCCCTACGTGAGTAGATAAAATTTGACAACAATCTAAAGGCATTATTAAGTAATCAGAATCATTTTCAGTAGAACCAATCTCTCTGGCAGCTCTAGGAATACCAGAGGAAGAAAAAACAGCCATGTAGGCTTGGCAAAATTATTAGTTGAGCTATTTTGTCCCCTTGTGATATAGAAAAGACAACTTGAGGACAAGAACAGAGAACCTGAAGTTCCCCTTTACAATCCTGATCTACAACTCCAGGGTGGACAATAAGACCTTGTAGGCTGCAAGAGCCTGCCTCTGTCATTATTGTCCAGTGGCTTCACCTGCTCGGGAGAGCGCCTTCCAGGCCCTAATAGCCTTTTCATCTGATTCAGAACTATTAAAAACTGGCTCCTTGAGCTCACCTAGTGATGAGTAGAGGCTCCTTCTCCTAGAAGCCTCCGCTGATTGATCTTTTTTCTTTTCTTTTTCCTTCTCCTTCCTTCTAATCTCTCCCCAGGTATTCTTACCTGACCTAAACTTTTCCTCAGGTTCAAGACCCGTGGAAAGGCCTGTATGCTTATTTTGTGTACCATATTTTCTCTTTGCTCCTACTCTCTCTCCCCGCTTTACTTCTGATAGATTGTCCTGAATTTCATCTAGAATCCGCCCTGCCTTAACCACTTGATAACATGTGAAAAGGAACAAAAGGGCTTCTAACACTAGAGAAAGTTCAAGGCCAAACATACCTTATAAAGCTATTTTCCACTTTACTTCTGATAGACTGTCTTGAATTTCCTTAGAAAGTTCAAGGCCAGGCTTACCTCGTAAAGCTATACTTACGGGTTACCGCCGTTCCCCAGCTGAAAAGTTCTGAATTCATGCAGTTGAATCCTTCTTAACAGTCTGCTTTACGGGAACCTTTATTACCGCGACCCGCAGTTCTGGTTCTGGAATGAGGGATCTTCCTTGTGCCGGTCCCGAGTTTTCTTGTATTTTTTCGTCCCGGATTTTTTCTCGTCCCGGATTTCAGCACCAATTCTTAATCGCGTTCTCACGCCCGGCCAGGAAAGACGCAACAAACCAAAATCTTCTGCGGCAAAACTTTATTGCTTACATCTTTGGGAGCCAGGAGGGCAAGCGCCCAGCGCCCAGCCCCAAAAACGAAAGCCCCTTCTATATTTTTAGGAGCCAGAGCTCCGGCGCGCCAAAGCGCAGAGCGTGCTCTATTGTTTACATCTTTAGGCAGCGAGAGAGCGCAGGGCGCGCAGAGCCAGAGAGATGCCAGCGAGAGAGAATGGCGGAAAACCCGTCCCCTTTTTTAGGAGCGTTATATTTCCGCCTAGGACGCATCACTCCCTGATTGGCTGCAGCCCATGGCCGAGCTGACGTTCACGGGAAAGGCAGAGTACAAGTAGTCATAAAATACCCTTGGCACATGCGCAGATTATTTGTTTACCACTTAGAACACAGGATGTCAGCGCCATCTTGTGACGGCGAATGTGGGGGCGGCTCCCAACATATATATATATATATATATATATATATATATATATATATATATATATATACTCACTTCTGCACACACACACTCATGCACAATACATACACACTCACTCATACACATCGATATGCATGTTCATGTATACACACACACACACACACGCACACACTCACACATGCACTCTCGAAAGCACACTCATGTGCAAAGCCACTACCCACAAACTGAAAGCTATGCCATATCTCAGCTCCTACAAAAGGCATTTTATGTTTGGTTTTATTTAATCTCCACAATAGCCTACTTAATCCACATACTTTTCTGAATAGTTTCTGAGAAGCTGAGAAATTTGCTTAAAGCCACATAGTTACTAGATAATAAGCAGGCATTTCAGTAGTGTTCAGTTAGTTGCTTTTTATATGTTTATTATAGCTAGAAAGTTTGAAAATAGAATAAATTCAGAAAAATTAAAGACAAATAACCCTCCACTTCCTGTAGACTGCATACTAGTTTAGTGTACTTTCTTTTAGTTTTTTTTTTTTTGCATGTATCATCTATGAAGTCAAAAATATTTAGTAACTAGAGCTGGGGAGGTAGCTCAAACAAGCATGAGACTATGACTTTTGATCCCTAGCAACCTGCATAAAAGCTGGGTGCAGCAGTGTGCATCTATAAGCGCACTGCTGGGGATTAGGGGCTCACATAGGGAGATCCCAAGGGCTCCAGGACCACCCAGTGCAGCAGAAACAGAGAGCTCCTGGTTCAGTGAGAGATTTTATCTCAAAAAATAACACACAGAGCAACTGATGTTGACCTCTGGCCTCCACACACACTTGCATGGTTGAGCACGACCCCAAACATGTGCACATGCTTTCGTGTGCCACACATCATTTTCAACTTTAATAACTGAACAACCCATAAATGTTGGCCATGCCACAGAGTCTACTTAAAGGAAAAATTTTAAATTACCTTTAAGTAGTAGAGCTGCTAAGTAAGTTCAGCCTGTGCTTGGCAGTAAGGTTCAAAATAAATGTGTGTTCATGGATGAGCCTGCAAGATGGACAATCACAAAATCAGGATGCAGTGTGAAGAATATCTTAATAACAATTAGTCCTGGGAGTTTTGGAGATCATGGGAGATATGCAGTCAAGGGAGAGAGTGATAGTAAGACCCAATTCCATGGAACAAGTACCATCTGAACTGAGTATTGCAGCAAATGAAATAACTCAGTGGAGGCTGGAGGAGTAGGGAGCAGGGGGAGTCAGGGGAGTCAGGGTGATACAGGGGTATGCAGGGATATGCAGGGATATGGAGGAGGAGGCAGGAGGAGGAGGCAGGAGGAGGAGGCAGGAGGAGGCAGGAGTGATCACCCTAAGTAGGGCATATGTATATGCACATAAGCTTCTGAGGACCAGGAAGAATATTTTAGCCTGCAGCATCTGACACCACCCTCATTCCTGAGAAATTCCACACTGGATATATTATCCTTTGCCTCAATAGAAGACACACGTTAGGGACTCATCAGTAGTTTTCTCTTCCACCTATCCCACAGAGTCACTTAGAATTCTAGGCTCATGCTTCCAGGAGAAAGTTACACAGTCTTCGATGTATCCAGTGGGAAATATATTTTTTACCCATGGCAGAAAATCTGTTTAATCATTTGCACATAATAGACCATATGCTAGTGCAGGACTGCAAGGTGACATGATAAAGGCAGAGAAAATGACTTGCCACAGGTTTGGGTGATGAATGTATCAGACAGATCTTCGCCTGGGGAAAGAGTGGAGATTCAAGGGTGCTCAGGTATAGGAAAAAAATCTTCCCCATCCAGAGTGCCATGACCATTACTACAGAGGTTGTGCTGGGCAGGCACAGTTCTTGCTTAATGAAACATTGAAAAGGACAATGTCTCTGCCCTAGTCTCCTCTAAAGACGAATTGAGAAAGAACTGAAGTTATCTTTGTCTGACCAGATCAGTTAAAAAAAAAATCATGAACTTGTAAAAATATCTCTTTGGCATATAGAAATTTCATGTTCTACATGCAGCCATATGTCTCCCCACTTTTGATCCCTCCCCATTGCTCCCTACACCTACCAGACTCCTTGCTGAAGTTTCGTGTGCGAAAGAGTAATTAGTGACTTCAGTAGGAGACCTCCAAGGACAACTTCTTGTATGCTTCTGTGCAAGAGCAATCTGCAGAGCAGAGTCACAGTGGAGACAACTGGGAGAGGCTCAGGAGCTTGAAGAAGGTCACAGCCAGTGAGTAGAGTTGGGATTTGAACCCATGTCTCTTTGATTTCAGATTGCAATACATTCCTCTGCTAAGCTGCAAGAATCTAGGAAGTAATTATTGATTTGGGGCTGTGTGTATCTGTGCATGCTCACGTGGAGGCCAGAGAATTATGTAAAGTATCTTCCTTCGTCATTCTCTAACTTATCATTATTATGCGCTTTAGAGAAGATCTCTTACTGAACTTGGAGTTCACTGACTGGTTAGATTAGCTGGCCACTGTGCTCCTATATCAATGGTTCTCAACTTTCCTAATGCTGAGACGCCTCAGGTTGTGGTGAGGCCCAACCGTAATATTATTTTTATCCCTACCTCATAATTGTAATTTTGCTACTGTTATGAATCATAATTCAAATATTTTTGGAGATAGAGGTTTTCCAAGGGGATGGATAGCCACAGGCTGAGAATCACTGTCCTAAATCTTCTCAGCTCCCTTCTCCCACAGCTGAGATTAGAGGCTCATGTTACTGCAACTGATTTTAGTTTAGTTTTTAAAACATAGGTGCTGGGGATCTGAATTCAGGTCTGCATGTTTGGGTAATAAGTACTTTGCTCAAAGAGCCATCTCCCCAACCCCTTGATATTTTAATAATGAAGTTCTTTTACTAGAAAAAGGAGGAACTCAGTACTGGAAGGTTTGAGCAGCCTGGACCATTCTCAGTGTTGTGATGGCCTCTATGCTGGTATCAGCTTCCTGACTTTTTCTTCTAGCTGTACAGTCTAACTCTGCTTCCCAAATCACACCCACATGTCCTACCCCTGCCCCCAGAGATCCTCTCCTTACCTGTTATCTCAATGCCAAGTTTAAACTTCTCAGTTTTAAACCACTTTCCTCTGCCCCACCCCCCATCTCAATACATGCCAGCTCTATCAGGTTCTGACACGATGCAGGATGGGGCTTTGCTAGTTTCTTTGCCCCTCCTTGAAGAGCAGAGGCACTTAGATTAAGGAAATCTACCCAGAATCCAATCACCTCTCATCCCCTCAGCAGAGCTTCCCACCCTGTGAAACAACATTAACTCCTGCTTGGTTTGTGGGATAGCTCCTGAAAGTTGTCCCTGTTTCAACTGTGGGCTACTTAGCTCATTCTCGACTCAATAGGCCGCACAAAGCTTTTAGAGTGGAGGGGATCATGTGCTTGCTCTTTCTGTTCAGAATCCTCAGATTTTTTCCTATGTAATATCTGAGTGTTTACTGTGAATCCTCTATGTTCCTTTAAAGTCTGTCTGTCTGTCTGTCTGTCTGTCTGTCTGTCTGTCTGTCTGTCTATCACCTATCTATTAGCAATCATTCATGTGTTTGTGCATGCATGCATCCTTGGAGGCCAGAGGACAATCTCCATTTGTCATTTCTGAGGAGCTGTCCTTGTCCATGGCCATCCCACTCTGAATGCACTACATAGAGCTGAGCATGGCCTTGAACTCTCTAACCTCCTGCCGCTAACTCTTCTGCCAGGATTGCAAGCCTGTGCTAACACATAGGGTTTATGTGCTGTTGAGAGTTGATCTCAGGGCCTTGCACATTCTAGGCAAACGCATTACCAACTGAGCCACATCCTAGTACCTGATTTTTTTTTCTTCTAATGACTTTTGCATATAAGTGAATATAGTGAAGAAAAACATTAGGTTGGCTTATTAAAAAAATCAGAGTGAGAAAGTGTTCATATCTAATTGAGACTTTTAGGTTATTTAAAAAAGATTTTTTTCTTTTCCTTTTTTTTTTTTTTTTTTTTTTTTTTTTGTAAAACTATCTAAGAGAATACACACAGATTTGCTCGAGAGAAATCCCTCCAGCCTGGGAGGAAATCACTCAAATCTAAACCATATGTGATATGTAAAGTAGCACTTTGAATATTCATGTTATGATGTGAAAATCAGACCCCCAGAACTATGAGTTCCTCGGAGTGAATGGCAATGAAGACAGCAGTGTGAATGTCACTCCTCTAGGGAACACTGCCACAGCTTTGCTCAACATCCTTTCTCCCCCACAGATTGGCCACTAGAGAAAAGTCATTCTTACAGACACAACAAACATACCTTCGTTCTAATTATCTGGGGCACTTCAGACAGAAGACACATTTTAGCACATCTTTCCGAGTGAAGTTTAATCCTGTAATGTGATCTTATTATTCTTACTGTTCTGGCTTAGCTAGCCTTTTGCAACATCAGCGATTCATTTGTTTCTACTTTTCACCAGCCTGGGCTGAAATAACCTCCAAAATGTATTGGGTGTTTACTTACAACCTCCACATTCACAGTTCTGTCTCTAAAACTTCAGCTATTATGCCAAATGCTTCTCTCTCTGCTTTTATTCATCTGGTTAGTAGCCCTCTCAACAGATTTGCCTCAGATCAATCGAAAGGATGTTCAGTTTCTTTTAGTAGAGAAAGAGAGGGAAAAATTGGATTGCTTTACAGCATGCGTCTTGCCTTACTTTAATGAATGCATTTTATATTCTTATTCTGGCACACCTACTAAGTCCATTTCAGCGTTATTTATCTTCATTTACACTGCAAATGGATTTTTTTCAATTGCAAATCATTTACAAAACCTGTATCAGGGTACTTTTTACAGCTGAATGAATGGGTCCATATGTCCATAAAACTCAATCAGCCTTTGGCTTATATCAACAAGTTTTCCCGTTGGAAGAAGCTAGCTAATAGGGAGGCCCAGAAGAGTGGTGGTTAATCCTGATTCTAGAATACTCTTTTATGGATATGACTGGACTTTTTTCACTGACCTCAAGTTCTAATGTTCTTACTTAAGGAGACAGCAGTATGTGAATGGAGTTCAATTAGTAGAGTGCTTGCCTAGCAAGTAGGAAATCCTAAGTTAGAGAACATCACTGCATAAAACTAGGCATGGCACACACACTTGAGAAGATAGGAAGTTTGAGGATCCAGAGACAAGAGGCATAACACAGCACTCAGAGCTGTACAGGTAGACTGCTCTGAGGCTGGTATAGAAAATACCAAGTGAGACACAAGTGGGAAGGGTCAAATGGTAGGCAGGAGCATTCCTGGTGTTTCCCAAGAAAGGCCAGGCAGGACAGGATGAACAGTTCAGTACTGACTAGTCTAAAACATTTTGGTACCTAGAAGGTCTGTGGATGTCTGAGGCAGCCCTGAGACTGTTAAGGATGAGTGTTCCTTCCTGAGGTATATGGACCAGGTAGAAGTAGAGCTCAGCAGGCCTCACCTGGTTTGTCTATGACAGTTTCCTAGTTGGTCTATTTGCTGTCTTTAAGAATGGCCTTGAAGGGACAGTCTATCTCAGCTGTGAGGGATTTTCAAAGATGTCAGAAGGAGACAGTGCACAGGATATCCATGGTCATCTCTATGCAGTGCCAGCCTCTCAGATCCCACTGTCTCTCAAGGTGTTCTGTGACTTGAATGTCTATCCGATATGGAAACGTTTCAAAATCGTTAGAGGCCATTGAGATGGTCCAATGGGCAAGCCTGAAATTCACAAACATCTGTGCCAAGTTATTCGACCAATCAGAATTTAGGAATAGGGGACTTCCTTAGTAACATGTCTTTGTTGTACACTTATCTTGTTCTCATTGGTTGAGTTATTCAACTATGGGGCAGGGGCAACTTGCCTTGTCTTGCATTCATGTTTCAACTTGCCAACCAGGATGTCAGTTATCTACATGTCTCTTTCTGCCAAGAAGGATGTCGATTCACAGGGAGGTCTTGGGAAGTTAAACTTTATTTGACTTCTACTGAAAGTGGAAGTTTTATTCCAAATAAATTCTTATATTGGTGCAAGTAGCTCTCGTATTTTGGGGTCCATTCCAGGGGCAATTTATAAAGGCAAAGACCATAAAAACTCATACATAGGTGCAGAAAGTGCTGCCAAGTGGTTGGTTCAGAGCCAAGTTTATTGTGGCTAATTATACAAAGCAGTTCTAACTGACTTCTATTGTGATTGTTTTCCAGGAACATCAAAGCACAGAACATACCAGAGGTTGCAATCAACTCGGGCAGGAGGAAGTTTCTAGTAACAGTACATGAGAAAGTTTCCTTGTAACAGTAGTAACAGCACAGGAAAAGCTTTCCTTATAACATTAGTAATAGCATAGAATGGCTGGCTAGACAGGAGGCAGTTACCCAGGACTTAACAAGAGAAAGCAAGTGAAAGCCTGGAGTTCATCACTGTGGAGTGAGGAGGGGGAAGAGGAAGACCTCCTTGGTGGCTTAAAAAGTTGTCTGCAATAGTTTGTGAAGAACTGGGATTAGATCTTCTTTGAAGGTCTGATAGAACTCTGCACTAAACCCATCTGATCCTGGGCTTTTTTTTGGTTGGGAGACTATTAATGACTGATTCTATTTCTTTGGGGGATATAGGGCTGGTACTGGTATAGTGACAGACAAGTAGACCAATGGAACAGAATTGAAGACCCAGAGATGAACCCACACACCTATGGTCACTTGATCTTTGACAAGGGAGCTAAAACCATTCAGTGGAAAAAAGATAGCATTTTCAACAAATGGTGCTGGCACAACTAGCTGTTATCATGTAGAAGATTTTGAATTGATCCATTTCTATCTCCTTGTACTAAGGTCAAATCTAAGTGGATTAAGGAACTCCACATAAAACCAGAGACACTGAAACTTATAGAGGAGAAAGTAGGGAAAAGCCTCGAAGATATGGGTACAGGGGAAATGTTCCTGAATAGAAAGAACAGCAATGGCTTGTGCAGTAAGATTGAGAATCGATAAAAGGGACCTCATAAAGTTGCAAAGCTTCTGCAAGGCAAAAGAACCGTCAACAAGACAAAAAGACCACCAACAGATTGGGAAAGGATCTTTACCTATCCTAAATCAGATAGGGGACTAATATCCAATATATATAAAGAACTCAAGAAGGTGGACTCCAGAAAATCAAATAACCCCATTAAAAATGGGGCTCAGAACTGAACAAAGAATTCTCACCTGAGGGATACCGAATGGCAGAGAAGCACCTGAAAAAATGTTCAACATCCTTAATCATCAGGGAAATGCAAATCAAAACAACCCTGAGATTCCACCTCACACCAGTCAGAATGGCTAAGATCAAAAATTCAGGTGACAGCAGATGCTGGTGAGGATATGGAGAAAGAGGAACACTCCTCCATTGTTGATGGGATTGCAAGCTTGTACAGCCACTCTGGAAATCAGTCTGGCGGTTCCTCAGAAAATTGGACATAATACTACCAGAGGATCCAGCAACACCTCTCCTGGGCATATATCCGGAAGATGTCCCAACCGGTAAGAAGGACACATGCTCCACTATGTTCATAGCAGCCTTATTTATAATAGCCAGAAGCTGGAAAGAACTCAGATGCCCCTCAACAGAGGAATGGATACAGAAAATGTGGTACATTTACACAATGGAGTACTACTCAGCTATTAAAAACAATGAATTTATGAAATTCCTAGGCAAATGGATGAACCTGGAGGGCATCATCCTGAGTGAGGTAACCCAATCACAAAGGAACTCACACAATATGTACTCACTGATAAGTGGATATTAGCCCAGAAACTTAGGATACCCAAGATATAAGATACAATTTGCTAAACGCATGAAACTCAAGAAGAACGAAGACCAAAGTGTGGACACTTTGCCCCTTCTTAGAATTGGGAACAAAATACCCATGGAAGGAGTTACAGAGATAAAATTTGGAGCTGTGATGAAAGGATGGACCATCTAGTGATTGCCATATCCAGGGATCCATCCCATAATCAGCTTCCAAACGCTGACACCATTGCATACACTAGCAAGATTTTGCTGAAAGGACCCAGATATAGCTGTCTCTTGTGAGACTATGCCGGGGCCTAGCAAACACAGAAGTGGATGCTCACAGTCAGCTATTGAATGGATCACAGGGCCCCCAATGGAGGAGCTAGAGAAAGCACCCAAGGAACTAAAGGGAACTGCAACCCTATAGGTGGAACAACAATATGAACTCTAGCTGCATATGTATCAAAACATGGCCTAGTCGGCCATCACTGGAAAGAGAGGCCCATTGGACTTGCAAACTTTATATGCCCCAGTACAGGGTAATGCCAGGGCCAAAAAGGGGGAGCGGGTGGGTAGGGGAGTGGGTTGGGTGGGTATGGGGGACTTTTGGGATAGCATTGGAAATGTAAATGAGGAAAATACCTAATAAAAAAAAGATTAAAAACAGTTTTCTGCAGTGGGAGAAATGATCAGGGATCAGGCATGGTGTAGAACTGCAGAGAAGGCTAAATAGTAAGCCCCAGCTAATTCTTCGTCTTAAAGTCGGGGCCTTATCTTCAACTGAGGAGCCATGAGAGTTAATCTTGGTTGGCATTTTGATTGCCTCTGGAAACAAATAACAGAAACCTTCTAGAAAAGTCTATGAGGGAATTTCCAGGGAGGATTAGCTACAGATTGAAGGCCCTCCCCTATGTGGTCAGCACCTTCCAGTGGTAGCCCAGATGTAGAGGTCTGAGGAGCAGCTGGGCTGTGTGCTTGCCCATCTGTCTCTACTTCTTGATGGTGAATATGTCTTAACCTGTCACCACTGCTGTGATCCTCTGCTGTCAGTCAAAGCCTGATTCTTCAGCCTTCCAAAAACAGCCTGAAGACCAGCATCCCTGCAGAACCCCTCAGAAGCCTGCAGGCTTCCAGCACCAAATCAGGACTGCTGAGGCACCCAGCCTCATGGGGTGAGCAGCTACCTGGGTCTTCATGTTTCCATGTTGCCAACAATTCCATTGTTAGACTACTGGGCATTTTCATATAAGCCAATCTGATAGATTCCCATTTAATATGTATTCATTCTCTATTGATTCTGTTCTAGAGAAACCAGAGTAATAGAGTGGGATTGCTACTACTACTACTACTACTACTACTACTACTACTACTACTATACACACACACACACACACACACACACACACACACACACACACACACACACACGAGGTTTGAGGTCCATCCTTCATCATTGCCCTTTATATTGTAAGATCATGTCCCCTTTCTGCCTAAAAGGTAACACAGAGGCCCCTTCCTGAAAAAGTACTATATTTAGGTGTCATAGTGTCTGCTTTGATCCAGCAGAGCTCAAACAGCAAAGTCAATGCTGAAAAGATAAGTTTATAGTTATTAAGCTCCTACTGATTGATCAAGGATGTGGGACAGGTTCAGGAACTGAACTATGACTCTGAGCCAGAATGCTATAGCGCTTTTAAGAACAAAAATCTCAAAAGTCTTAATCATGTATGCCCAGTTATTCTTACATTTTCTACCAGTTAGGATTCAGGGGTAGGGGACTTTCCTAGAAACACTTTTTTATGGTACACTTATCCTGACCTCATTGGTTGGTTTGCTCAACCTTGGTAGGGCAACTTTCCTAGCATTCATGTCTCAACTTGCAACCAGGATGTATCTCATCCAGAGATGTCTTGAGAACTTGAACTTTGTTTGACCCCTATTCAAAATGTAAGTTTTATTTTAAAGTGGCTTCAGTTTGGTCCCTTCTTACATAGGTTTCAAGAGGAAACTCTGCTATCTCTCTTGTCATCAGACTAATAAATACTGATAAATCTATCATACAGCATGGAGGACTTGGGAGATGGCAGTAAGTAAAGTGCTTACTGTGTAAGCCTGAAGATCTGAGTTTCAATTCGAGGCACATGGATGCATGGTTGTAATCTAAGCAAGGTGAGCTACAGAGACAGAAGGATATCTGGGAACTCACTGGCCAATCAGTCTAGTTCAATTGATGACTCTCAGACCAATAGAGAACATCTCAAAGGAGATAGACAGCCTTTCTGAGGGTGACACCCGAGGATTTCCTCTGACTTCCACACATGTACGAACAGACACATACACACACAGAAAATAACACACACATGCACACACACACACATACACACACACACACACATCACACAAAAGAACACACACATGCGCACACACACATCACACAAAAGAACACACACATGCACACTCATACTACACCAAAGAACACACACATGCACACAGACACAGACACACAGACACAGACACACACACACAGACACACACACAAAAGAACACACACATGCACACATACATCACATAAAAGAACACACACATGTACACACTCACACACACATCACACCAAAGAACACACACCTGCACACAGACACACACACAGACACACACACACAGACACACAGACACAGACACACAGACACACAGACACACACACACACAGACACACACACACACACAGACACACAGACACACACACACACACACACACACACACACACACACACACACACACACACACACACGGTGGCCAGGAGAAGTCAGGTTGGTAGAAGGATAGAAACTAAAAGGGACTCTAACCTGAAAGTGGGAGCTGCAGGAGCTAGCCAGCTCTGACAAACCTACAGCAATGGGATGGGATGCACACATATGGTTAGATCCCGAGTCTACTGACTCAAAGGTGATAAAACACAACGTTGAATAAAGAGAACTGATCAAAATGAGAGTGCTGTCTCCACACTGGATTTAACTCTTCCACGATGTGGAAAAGGACCTCAGGGTACTGTGCTAATGAGATGTGGGTTAACACTTGGAAGCTTAGTGAATGCAGTGGGAAGTAAAGATCCCAGATCTGTGTCAGACAGTAGAAGAAAGGACCAAAGGGTTCAGGAGCCAGGATGTGTTGGAGTAGGTGACCTGTTACAAGCAGAGGAGCTCAGTTGGTTACCTAGAAGAGCCTGTGGGACATAAGGCACCAAATGGAATGTGGACAGGACATTCAGCAACCCCAGGGCACTGGTGGCTATCCTTTATAGTCAGGGCTGATGAGAGCTGATGCTGTGATAGAGCCAAGCTGTCTGATTGCAATGGGGATGATCAAATCCCAAAATAATAGAGATTGGGAAATGGTACTTAATCAGAAGCAAGTGGCTGAAATTATGGCAATGAGAGGCAAGGTTGGGATGACAGTGAAGAGGCAGGACTCGGAGAAAGCCATGGAGATGATTGACAGCCAGCTCCTTCCCGGGGGAAGAAGGAGGGAAGCCCAGAAAGCAACTTCTTAATCTTTGTGGTGTAAGCATAAGTAAGTGTGTGTGTGTGTGTGTGTGTGTGTGTGTGTGTGCCTGTGTGTGTGCATGTGTGTGCGTGTGTGTGCATGCATGTGTGTGTGCGTGTGTGTGTTTATGTATGTGTGTGTTTATGCATGTGTGTTTATGCATGTGTGTGTGCATGTGTATGCATGTGTGTTTGTGTGCATGTGTGTGCACGAGTGTGTGTGTACGCATGCCTGTGTGTGTGTTGGTGATTGTGCCTGTGGGGAGGCTGGAGTTACATCTTGATGTCTTCTGTCTCGGTCCACTTATTTCTTGAGGCAGAGTGTGGTGTTAGTTTTCATTGTCAACTTGACACAACCTAAAGTCACTTGGGAATGAGCAAGTTTAACAAAAGAATTGGCTCAGTTAGATGGAGACGTCTGTGGCCCTGTCCGTGAGAGATTGTCTTGATTGATAATTCATGTGGGAGGGCACAGACCATTATGAGGGGCACCATTGTCGCAGGTGGATCTGGGCTAATCACCAAAGCTAGCTGAGCATATAACCCTGTGAGTGAGACAGCATGAAGTGTTCCTCCACAGTTCTTGCTTGAGTTCCTGCCTTGGCTTCTCTCAGCAATGGACTGTGAAATGCCTTAAGTTGCTTTGGCTCAGTATGTTTTATCACAGGAACAGGAAGCAAAATAGAGTGTAGGTTCTCAATGAACCTGGACCCCAACTGCTCTGCAAGGCTTGCTGGTCACCAGTGTCGAGGCTATAGTGACCCCTATGCCATGCTAGGCTTTTGCTTGGGTTCTAGGGACTTAAACCCAGTTCCTCAGGTTTGTGTGATGAGTGCTGTGGTGGTTTGAATAAAATAGCCCCCATAGATCCATAGGGAGTGACACTATTAGGAGGTGTGGCCTTGTTGGAGTAGATATGGCTTTGTTAGAGGAAGTGCATCAATAGCGAGTGGACTTTGAGATCTCAGAAGCTCAAATCAGACCTAGTGGCTCACAGTCTCTTTCTGCTGTCTGCTACTCTGGATGTAGAACTCTCAGCTCCTTCTCCAGCACCATGTCTGCCAATATGTTGCCATGCTTCCTGTTATAATGATAAGGGACTAAACCTCGGAAGCTGTAAGCCAGTCCCCATTGAATAGTTTCCTTTGCAAGAGTTGCTGTGGTCATGGTGTCTCTTCACAGCAATAGAACTCAACTAAGACAAATATTCTATCCCACAGAGCCATTTTCCTAGCCCAGGTGACTGTATGTCTTAACCTAATTCATTGTGTCATCATTTCCAGGAAAGAAACAAAAGCTTAGAATGATTCAAAGCTACACTAACATTTATTTTCAAATGACATTTAAATCATATATGTATATTCTGAACAATATGATGTTTTGAAGTCTATATATATATTATGAGAGGTTAAAGCTATTGAATGAACACACTTATTCCATTACATAATTATGGCTTTCATGGAGGCAACACTTAATGATCTATATACCTTCTTGGCATTTTCATGAATATGACATATAAATGAGTAACTATACTCACTGTACTGTGAGATAGGCCTATTAAAATTGTTCTTTTTGAATTTTTAGTTTTTACATGTGTATGTATATATGTTCATGTGCAAGTGTGTGTGCATATGCACATGTGTGCTTGTGTATGCATGTGCAGAAGCCAGAGGAAGATACCTTTCAGGATATCACCCACCCTGTTGTATTTGAGACAGAGTCTCTCATTAAAGCTGGAACTTGTTAAATAAGCTGACTAGATGGCTGGCTAGGTAGCCCCAGGGCTCCTCCTGTCCTATCTCCCCAGTACAAGGATTACATGCATTGCTACCATGCCTGTTTTTTTCTTTTCTTTAAACAAAAAACAAAACAAAACAGAAAAACAAAAAACATAGGTCATCATGCTAGCAAAACAAGCGCTTTCCAGAATTGGGTCCTTTGATCTGTCTGTCTTGCCTATATCTGGGTAGTAATTCTTTGGCAAACACCACTACCTGATTCTACTCTTGACCAGCCTGGTTTCTGTTAACTCTCTTCTTTTATGACATCAACTCCACATATGTGTTCTACCATATGCTCTTTGTTTCTCTGGGCTTGGCTCCCTTCTAGAACTATGGTATGGACCCAGACCCTCAGTCTTTTTTTCATTGTGGACACCCTCAGCAGCCACACACAGGACTGTAAAGGATTGGAAAAGGCATATGGCAGCAGACGAGCTAAGCTTAGCACAGGCTGTATTTAAACTACCTTAGGAGTGGTCATTTTGTTGTCACGGTTGCCCCAATCAAAGAGATGGATAGAGGGTCTTGGGGCTGCAGCTGTTTGTCTGATCATTTAACCTTCGGAAGCCGGTTTTATTAAAGTGTTCCTGTTGCCGAAAATGAATTACAAAGCTTTCCCTTCTTCTGTAGGAAATAAGAGTGCCCAGATGAGATTACACGGCTTCCTATGATATCTAAATAAGATTAGTTTGCTGAAGATCACATTAAAATCCCATTAAAGAGACAGTTCCGCTCCAGCCCCCCTCCTCTCCTCAGGCAAGTTCTGAGAGAGTTGATGAAAATTGCTCAGGGATGACACGCAGGCTTTGGATACCCCGTGGAGACCCGGGAGAGGGGGTGGGAATATTACCCTAGCCACACTCATTGCAGGAGCAGGATCTGTGTGCATGGCCCATTACTTACAGATGACAGTTCCTGACTCTAAGGAGGAAAGACTTTAGGGAAGAATTGGTAATAAGATGAACAGAACACAGGATGGAGCCACCGAGGTCAGTCCCAGAGAACATCCAGGAAATCATTAATTCATTTTTTCATGTGACAAGGATAACAATATTAATGTTTAAGTATTTATAGTCTTCCCTCGAGCTTGCTTCCAAGAAAGAGAGACTATTTGCTCTCAGGAGGCTGCCAAGCTTGGACAGACCTTGCATGTGGAATGCAGACATCATTATCTTCTCCACTTTGTCTCTGTGCCGATTGGTGTGTGGATGTTCATGCACATGTATGTGAAATGTAGAGAACAGCACCTCTTCTACCCCCTCTACATGCACACTGATGAATGTGTGTGCATACATGCACACACATTCGGAATGTAGATCACAGCCTCATCTGTCCTACCTTAGGCACCACCCACCTTGTATTTTTGAGACAGGATTTCTGACTGGCCAGGAGCTCATCAAGTGGTCTGTATGGCCAAATAGTGAACCCCTGGGCTCCACCTGTCTCTAGCACCTCAGTGCTGTGGTTGCAGATGCTGATGTCTTCTAGCATTCACAGGTTTGTGGTGCATAGACATACATGTAGACAAACACACATACATGTTAAATAAAAACAACATGACCATGTTTCAGGATATCAAACTCAGTTGGACATACCTCACTTGCCACTTGTATTATTTCTTACAACAAACAAACAAACAAACAAACAAACAAACAAACAAACAAACAAACAGTTGTTCTAGAAGAGCTGAAGAGATAGCTCTTCCTGTAAGAGCCCTGGGTATTCATCCAGAGGACATCGGTTTGATTCCCAGCATCTACCCACATGGCATATCTCTTCTGTCTTTAATTTATCTCCAGTCCTTAAGGATCCGAGGGTCTGAGTATCAAACTCAAGTAGAATGAATATTAACCTCGGTTACACTGATCTTCAGTAGGAAGGGAAGTGACTGATGCCATAGCACGAAGCAGGATCAATGGGGTGGCCAGAGCTTGAGTACAATCTGATGAAGAGCTAAGAGGTGACTTGGAAGGATCTGTGACAGCAGATGATACTTGGGGAAGATCAGACAGGCGAGGGAATCTGCAAGAGACTCACTTGGTCTATCTGTCAGTGCTTCTTTGAAGACCTTTCAGTGGTTATATACAACTTGTCTTAACTTTTTAATGGCTGCAATGCAGACTTGAAAACCCAAATGTTATTTGATCCTGATCCTTATTGATCCATTCAGGGAAGATGCTATGCTTGTCAGTTTTGTGTTAACTTTCCCAGAACCCCTGAGATAACCTATAAAGGCTTTGGTCCGTGGGCGTTGGCTCCTTGTTTTTGGTCCTACGGTGAGACAGAAAAGCCTGGTGATGAGTGTGTGGTAGAGCGCAGCTGCTCACTTTGTGGTAGCCAGGAGGAAAAGAGGAAGCTGGGGCCCTGACTAAGACCATATCCCTTGAAGAACATGTGACCAGTGACCCAAGTTCCTTTTCCATGTCCTCTCATTATAGTCTCTTTGATTTATTCCTTGACAATTTCATAGATATCCACAGTGTATCTTGGTAATATCCACTCCCGACTTAATCCTTACAGCTAGGTCAGTAATGCTGTTCAATGGTTCTTTATGGTTTGTGGGACACATGACAGGCAGAAAAGATCACAAACTCCATCTCACTTTATGCTTATCAAAGGTGTGGACCTTGAGGAGGGCATGCGTCAGGCTTCTTGTTTTCACCACAACCTCACAACTTTCACTAGGTTAATTAATTTGTTTCATTTTGGTGTTAAATTAAATTCTTTTATTAGTTGATGCCTCTGCCTCTGTCTCTGTCTCTGTCTCTGTCTCTCTCTGTCTCTGTCTCTGTCTCTCTCTGTCTCTCTGTCTCTCTGTCTCTCTGTCTCTCTCTCTCTCTCTCTCTCTCTCTCTCTCTCTCTCTCTCTCTCTCTCTGTGTGTGTGTGTGTGTGTGTGTGTGTGTGTCCCAGGTGTCTGTCCTTAGAGGCCAGAGAGAACATTTGGATGTCCTGGATCTGGAATTACAGGCAGTCATGAGCCACCTTACACCTTACATGAGTGCTACAAGAGCAGTTCATGCTCTTAACCCCTGAGCCACTTCTCCAGCAGCTTTGGTACCATCTGCACCTCAAAGTTGTTTAGAGATCGATTGATTTGTTCAGTTTTATTAACTGTATATTAGCCAGGCTTTTCTAAGGGTCACAGAACTTATGGAATGTCTCTACATATGAAGGGCATTTATTGTAATGACTTACAGTCTGTAGTTCAACTATCCCAACAATGGGTAGCTATGAACAGACACCATGACCAAGGCAACTCTTGTAAGAACAACATTTAATTGGGGCTGGCTTACAGGTTCAGAGATTCAGTCCATTACCATCAGGGTGGGAACACAGCAGCATCTGGGCAGGCATGGTGCAGGAGTTGCTGAGAGTTCTACATCTTCATCTGAAGGCAGTCAGGAGAAGAGGGAGAATGCTGGCTTCCATGCAGCTAGGATGACGGTCTTAAAGCACACACCCACAGTGACACACTCCCTCCAGCAAGGCCACACCTACTCCAAGAAGACCACACTGCCAAATAATGCCACTCCCTGAGCCAAACATATTCAAATTACCACACTGTGCTTATATCTTTGGTCCCACATTTCATCTTTTCTACATTAAAATGGACAAACTGCAATTCCTCTCTGCTACTTGTTTTAACTATGAAAATGAATCCTTCCTACAGGTAAATACAAGTGTCTTTAGCTACCTAGGATACTTTCAATGACAGTGCAAAATATAAAAATGAAACACTCATAAGGATAAATAAATGATAAACACTTTGAAAAATCAAAATACAACATAAACAGGTTTGGGGGGGGGGAGATTACAAAGCGAGATTGAGAAACTTCAGCTTCTTTCACAAACTCATTTTCTGAGACATCTCTAGGTGTCACTGTTGAGACACCATCTGGAAAAGAACACTATCCAGATTTGACACTGAGAAGGGCTGCTGGGGTAGAGTTTGAGTGTCTTTGAGCATGCGCGCGCGCGCGCGCGCGCACACACACACACACACACACACACACAGACACGGGTGGGGCTCTTTTGGCAGGTGATGGTACAGGATCAGATGGAGGAACACGGAGAACTTAACTCTAGCATTCTGCCTTTGCATTCTTAGATTGGTAATTTGGAGAAATAGCATTTCCCGGTCTTCCTTTACTTCTTTTCCTAAGGCTGACTCAAGCCAGCTAGAGCTTCAGGTTGTGTGAAGCCTCCTGTGTGTGGATTTGTGGTGAGATATTAAGTCCTGCTCATAAGAACCCAGGAACCAAAAGAACAGCTTTCAGGTCTAACTTCTAACCAGATCTCTAAGTTAGAGCTGGGTTACATTTCAAGGTTGGGGGTCCTGAAACTCTGATTTTGCAAAGATGTCATCTTATAGTCTTTCCCTTTTTTCTTTTGTTTATTTAGTGCTTTGGGAAAGCTCTCAGAAGGGCTAATTTGTCTAATATAATATGTTTGGATGTACTTCTAATTTTCCTTTTGTAAAAAGTCCTTTCACTAATATTTTAATTGATTAACTTAATGCTGTGCTAAATTAATACTTTTTATTAAATACATTTCATTTTCTAGATTTCAAAGGCTGCCCTTGTCCGTCTTTGAGTCTCACTCTGCAATAGCAGTAAAAGAGCATCAGGTGAACTGTGGGGACATTAAGTGTCTAGTGTGGACAGATGACAAAGATTAGGGTTCCCACAGTTGCTCAGAAGCCATGGCCTACTTTACGGACAGTGTTGTCCAGCCAAGTTCAAAAGTGTTTACCCTAAGGGCAAGGTGTATAGAGTGATCCATTTTGAGCATGTGAGAAATGGGTATGGGGGACTTTTGGGATATCATTGGAAATGTAATTGAGGAAAATATGTAATAAAAATATTAAAAAAAGAGAAATCACTTATAAAGAACAAACAAAAAACACAAATGTCTGGAACGGTGGGAAGCTAGGTATTCCTAAAGACCAGGATGAGGATGGGGATATGGAGGCAGTATTTCCATGGTGACTCCTCTTTGATGCCTTCAAAACAAAGAAACTGACCACAGACATTATTCCCTCGGTAAACATAGCTGTTCTCTCTCTCTCTCTCTGTCTTTCTCTGTCTATCTCTCGCTCTATATCTATGTCTATGTCTATGTCTATGTCTATGTCTATGTCTATATCTATATCCATATCTATATACTGTATACACACACACACATACACACACACACACACACACACTCAGTTCACAAATGTACATTTATGTGTCTGTACATGTTTATGAGTGCACATGTATGTGTGTGCACATCTGTGAAGGCTAGAGTTTGACATTAAGTGTCACTTTCCATCACTTTCCAGCATCTCTCAGTGAACCTGGAGCTCACCAATCAACCTAAGTGGGCTGGTCACTGAGCCTAAGGGCTTTGGTCGTTTCTGTCTCTGACTGTTGGGATTACAGGCATCTGTTGTGTTCAGCTTTTACACAGTGCTGCAGACTGAACTCAGGGATTCTTGCTTGCACAACAAACACTTCACTAACCTAGGTATCTCCATAGACTCTGTTCATCTCCTTTAAAACAAAGTGAGGTGTCTGAAGAGAGAAAATCTAAGTTAGAGTTGACAAGTACTTTTTTTTTTTTTTTGTTAGACAGTAATTGTTTTGATGACTTATTTTTCTTGCCTGATGAGAAAATCAAGCAGAAGGATTATATGTGGGTTTCTGGACGGAGGTGAGAAACTCAACTCTGTCAGAAGCGGGTAATAGATGTTTGTGCTAATGGCTAACCATCAGTTAGCCTCTCGTGGTTGATTAGGAAATGGTCAGCACCTCTACTGTGCTGGCTGGCTGCCAGGCATGCTTACGAATACTCTGCACATATTCACCCATTTGCTTCCTGTCAGGTAGATAATGGGGCCATCCCAATTTTATCCCTCAAGAAATGAGGCATGATATGTTAGAAGATTCTGCTAATGTCTCATAGTTAACAGGAAACAGAAGTGAGATTTGAACTCTGGCTAGTCTGGTTAAGGTTACACGTGATGAACTAATTGGATATTAAGTGTTAGTTAATTACACTTTATGACAATTTACATTTTATGAATTATAGAGATAGATGAAAAACATGCATTATTTTGGGGGGTTGGGAGTTGGGAATGGGGGGTAGTCATCTCTGGAAGAGTAGCTGAGGCTGACATGTTTATGCCTAGAGGAAGTAGTGCCAGAAGTAACAGAGCGATTTCATCAGTTTAGTAAGTCTTAATGAGTAACATATATATATACATACATACACACACATATATATAATTTCTGGAGATGGCTACAGTGGCAAGAGAGAGAGGGGGAAGAGGTGGTGTTGATAGAGGGGAGGGAGGAGGGAGGAAGGACGGAGGAGGGGATGAAGGAGGGAGGAAGGAAGCAAGGGATTGAGCTGTGTGTGGTGGCACACACCTGTGATTCCAGGGAGATAGACGCTGACAGATTAAGAGTTCAAGACCAGACAAAGGCACATAGCAATTTCAAAGCTAGTCATTCTATGTGACCCTCTATCTCAAAAAACAAACAAGGGGCTGGATAGACGGCTTAGTGTTTACTGGTATTTTTCCAGAGGACCTGCACTTAATTCCTAGCATCTGTGTGCAGGCTCACAACTGTAACTCCAGTTTTGGGATCCAATGCCTTCTTCTGGCCCCTGTCAGTACTGCTTGTACATGGTGCACTGACCTACATGTGGGCACACACACACACATTAAACAAAATTAAAAGAACAAAAAAGCTAAATAAAAAACAAAACAAAAGGAAGAAAAACAGAAAGGAAAGGAAAGAATGGCAGATAAAGAACTGTCTGTCATCTTAGACATTATTTTCTAAGTCGTTGCTAGGAATAACCCAGATTGTATGGATCAGATTCAAGAGTTTGACAAAATGTACGTAGAAACTGTAAATCTTGCTGTTTTGTTTCATGTGTGTAGAGCTGCAACTGTATCCTGGGGCTGTTCAAATTCAAAACGACATCACTGCTGCCCTAAGGGTTGACAATGCAAACAGTCAGATTTGATTTTTTTTTTTTAAACCAGAAGCAAATGTTGCACATCACCGTTGCTTCTGCTTCTTTCCATTTTAAATTGGTGCTTATTCCAAGAGCACTGACATCCACCCCACTGATTCCACTCCATGCCTCAGTGAGGGAAAGTGGGATATATGCCTAAAATATTTCTTGCTCTGCGGCAGTTATATATAAGAAGTGACATTCCTCAACCGTTCTGCACAGGGCAGTCAGCTACTTGTATCAGCTTTTCCTGTCAAACAGAAACGTCAGGATTAGAGAAACGAGGAGGCTGGCAAGATGGCTCAGTAGGTGAGGGTGCGTGCTGCCAAGCCTGTTCATCTGAGTGTGAGGGTTTGATCCTTGGCCTCCCCATGGGAGGAGAGAACCAGTTGCCCTCCACAGGTGCTGTGTGCGTGTGTGAAAGAGAGAGAACACACCTTCATTTATAACATCATCATCATCATCACTGCAATAATAACAGTGAATACCAGTAACTCGTAGACAGCCACCTCAGAATAAATGCTGGGAGATACCTGGTAATTTCCCTACCAAACTAATGTCTTTTGTGTCAAGAAGTCTCCCAAATGTCACTGTAGAGTCAGCACACCATAGACTTCTGACCCATGGTCTTTATGATGCTCTAGCTAGCTAGCCTATTGTTAAGTAGGTCACTTTCTGCCAGTAAGATAGCAGTTAATCCCCATTCCTAGGGTGAAAAGCCAATAATTGAGCTTAAGTGACTTCCACAGGGCATCTATGGATGTCTGCCTACTGTTATAAGATGGTCCATCCTGCACATACTCCCGAGGACCAGCCCTCAGGTGCATGGAGCTCACAGTGGAAACCTTGGCATGAATATCAGGCCTGGGACAGAGTTGGCTTGGTTCCTGAAGTTCTAACAGCTTGCAGTGTGATAGAAACTCATTCTTGCTTCATCTCAACAGATTCCAACCAACACCGTTGTCGGAGCCTGTGCTCGGCACTGCCACCCAAAGTCAGGGACTATCTGGTTCCATCCTGAAGAAATGCCAGGTGCACCCACTGGATTTTGTTTTATAGATTTATGTACTTCTTCTTTTCAAATGGTCAGTGGGGAATTTTAAAATCTCTGTAAATGGAGATTCAGGGAAGACTTCCAAGCCTCTCATTACATTAGTGACTGGCAGAGGGCCAAAAGAAAAAGAAAAAGAAAAAGAAACCCAACAACTCTGGAGCATAGAGAGTAAAACAGAAAAACAGAATGAAAGAAATCATAATCATATGTGAGACAATCTAACAGCAGAGAGGTATGGAGAGACAGGTTCTTTACAATGGGGAGATGTGTTGCCATTTCACAGAAAGCCAAGTGGCTGTTAACTGGCTGTGTGCACTACACACTCCCTCAATGTATGGTCTACTCCTTGTGTTACCTGGGGTCTGACTAGACCAGGTGTTTCTAAGTTCTTGGCATCGTACTCAAAGAGTCAAAGAAGAGCACAAAAATAGTCAACCATCAAGGGGGTTTCATTCAGAAACAAGTTGAAGTGCAGAGTAGGCATGCTTCAGGAGGAGAGGGGCTCTGAGCAAGCGTGCAGCTCAAAAGCTTCCTGGTGACTCCCTGGGCATCCTTCTTAGGATTCAGGAGGAGGAAGAGGAAGTTGCTGCTAAGGGCAGATTATTGGTGTTTCTCTATTTTTGTAAAAATAGTTTTAATTATATGGAGGTGTGTAGGGATATGCACACCTGAGTGCAGATGCCAAAAAGACCAGCAGAGGGCACCAGATTTCCCCAAGTTGGAGTTACAGGTCGTTGTGAGCCACTGTATGCAGGACAAGCTGGGGATTTGACTCAGGGCTTCTGCAAAAGTGATATGTGTGGGCTTAACAGCTGAGGTATCTTTCCAGCCCTGGTGACTTTCTGTTTTGATTAGGCTTGAGATATGTAAGCCATTATTCCCTGCACACATCCTTTCAGATCTTAATACATCTGATTTTAATCATATGCATGTTCAATTATGCAGAGGCATAGGAAGTTGAGAGGGGAATTTTATTGAAATGCTCATTCTGAGGATATAGGTTGCCTTATTCTGAATGTATCTAAAGCCATCACAGGCTGGATCGGCTTGCTGCCCCTAGTTCCCAGATATGTTCCAGGGTGCATTTGGGTACAAATGAGGAACTACTAATATTTATTCTCCTCCTCTTATCTAATTACTTTGTAGCAGCATTTGAAGATTTTTAAAACATTAAGAGTGTGTGTGTGTGTGTGTGTGTGTGTGTGTGTGTGTGTGTGTTTGTGTGTGTGAACATAATTGCAGTTCCTGCAGAGGCTGAAAGCCAGAGTTGGATCCCTTGGAGCTGGAGTTATAGGTGGTTATCAGCCATCCAATGAACTTGGGACCTCTAAAAGACCAGTGCTCAATCTTACCTTTGAACCATCTCTCCAGCCCATTTGTAAGATTATCAAAAAAAACATCTGGAAAGGAGTAGGACAGACCTGAGGATCACAGGGGCTTAGTCTTAAACAAGTTTCACTGCTACTGTCACACTCTCTATAACAAGAACTATAGAAAAATAGTCTGACAATGGCCTTGACCACCAATGCTGTAGCTGTTCTGGAATTCTCGATTCTCAGATGTTGAACAACTTCAACCAGATTCTGGAGTGGGAGCTCTGTTTTCTTTACACAAAGTCCCTGTCTTTCTGTTTTATCTTGATTGCCTAGAGCCCTCCAGTAAGTTCCCATCACATCTAGAAAGAAGCCCAAGCCTTACTGTCATTAGATCCCAGAGGCTGCTCTTGTGGGGGGCTCAGCCACAGCTCATGTCCTATCTATCACTTTTCTTCAGCTGCTGAACTCCTAGCAAGTAACAACTCCAAGCTTAGGTGGTACAGTAGGGTCAACCTTTTAACTTAATACTGTGTATCTTATCTACAGCCTTCACTAATCTGCTGAACTTGGATATCCTTCCATCTTAAAGATGTAAATGCAAGGACATCCCTTTGTTCTGCAGGTTGTTCTTGGATCTCTTTCCCAGCTCCCCTTGCTTTGAATATACCCTATCACCTGAAATCCATCTCAATACATCTCTTTCTTCCCTCCCTCCCTGCCTCCCTCCTTTCCTCCTTCCTCCCTCCATCCCTCCCTCCCTTCCTCCCTCCCTTCCTTCCTTCCTTCTTTCCCTCCCTCCCTCCCTCCCTCCCTCCCTCCCTCCCTCCCTCCCTCCCTCCCTCCCTCCCTCCCTCCTTCCTTCCTTCCTTTCTTTCTTCCTTCCTTTTTCCCTTCCTTTTTCCCTCCCTTTTTAGGCTTCACTATATAGCCTTGCCTGGATGGGAACCTGCTATGTAGATCAGGATGGCCTCAAACTCACAGAAACATTCCTGCTTCTGTTTTCAGAGTATCAAGGTTTAAGGCATGCACCACCATGCCCAGTAGAATCTTCATGGTCTGCACTGTCTCTCCCCAGGCAACATTTCTGACAGATGTAATAGTACTGATCTCATTGAGCTGTCATGAGATTTGAATTTATTTATAAAAGCCCAGTGCTAGGTGCAGAACAAGTAGTGATGAGTCACAGATGTATCACTTTAATGGCAATCTTGACTGAGTTGTCAATTTGGGTGAGGGTTATGTAAAGGGATCTTTTAGACTTTTTCCTTTCCCTATGTGTCTATGCCTGCTTCTCCAGTTTCTCCTCAATGATACAGGCTCCCCTATTTTACCTTAGTCAATGGGTTCTGGCTCAGTGGAGCACGTGCTGTTAATGTTCTTACTCCCTTTGTTCTCTCACACAATATCTGTTACTGCTGACCTCTGCCTTTATGTCCCAGTTAACTTTGTCAATATGACATAGTCTAGAGTCATATGAAAGAAGAACTTCAAGTGAAGAATTGCCTCTCAGATTGACCTGTGTGTTTGTCTGTGGGGTACTGTCTTGATTGTTAATGTAGGAAGCCCAGAGTATTGTGGGTTGCAGTATCCATAGGCAAGCAGTCTTGAAACTGCATAAGAAAGGCAGATGGGTATAACCCAATCTGGGAGCCAGCCAGCAAACAGAGTCCTTTATGATTCCTGCTGTATTTCCTAATCTATGAAGTGAGTTCCTTGGTTGGAGATGATGCTATGTGGAATAGGAAGCAGGTCTGCGTTTAAATTCCTGTCTCTAGTTTCTTCCTTGACTTCCCTCAATGCTGGACTGGGATCTTGGATTGTAAACCAAAGAAAACATCACCTCCCTTTGCTAGCTAGTTTTATGTCAACTTGACACAAGCAAGAGTCCTTAGAGATAAAGGACTGTCTATTAAGAAAATGCTTGCATAAGATCTATAAGGGAGGGCTCAGTCCGTTGTGGGTGGTGACATCTTTGAGTTGGTGGTCCTGGATTCTATAAGAAAGCAGGGTGAGGCAGCCATGATGAACAAGCCAGTAAGCAGCACCTTCCATGTTCTCTGCATCAGTGTCTGTCTCCAGGTCCTGCCCTGCTTAAGTTCCAGTCCTGACTTCTTCCAAGGATGACCAGTAATATAAAAATGTAAGCCAAATTAACCCTTTCCTCTCCAAGTTGATTTAGTCATAGTGTGATGAAACACCACAGCAATAGCGACCCTAAGATACTCCCCTAAGTTGCTATTGGTCAGAGTGTTTTATCACAGCAACGGAAAGGAAACCAGAACACCTTGTAGTTCAGTCACTAATTTAAAATTCAGCACTCTAGTGCACTGGTCCTCAACCTTCCTAACACCGCAATCCTTTAATTCAATTCCTCATGTTGCAGTGACCTACAGCCACAAAATTATTTTGTTCCTACTTCATAACTGTAATTTTTCTACTGTTATGAATCATCATATAAATATCTGTGTTTTCCAGTGGTTTCTAGGGGTCACAACCTTCAGGCTGAGAACCACCGTATTTATTTATAATGTAAGTAGTGAGGGATGTGTACCATACAGAATAAGAATTATCTCTATAACTGGTGAGAGGATGCATGGCAGGTTGCCCATTGAGTATGGAAAAATGCCTGGTTGAATAGAGTCACCTGGTTCAAGGTAAAATCCACTTTCTGAGTCATTAGAAGGGACTTATGAAAGGATACTTAGCTTAGTCTGTAAACTTTTTCTCTGGCACATATGAGGGTCTGAGCTCTACTTCAGAACCCATGTAGAAAAAGCTATGTATGGTGGTATACCCTTAGTGTCCCAGCACTGGGGCCAAGAAGATAGGAGGAACATTGGGGCTTACAGGCCAGCCATCCCACCCAGTTCACTTGGTAGACTCCAATAGTTAGGGAGAGACCTTGTGTCAAAAGGTAAGATGGCCTTTTGATGAATGCTACCTGGCTGAGGTCTGACCACCACACCCATACATATGTTTGCAGCCCATCTTCCTCACCAGTAAAGGTATCATCAGATGAAGTTGCTTTGGGTTTCAGGTGAAGGCTGAGACTTATGCAAAGGCCAACTCTAAGGAAAGAAATGGTTTGACATCAGTCTAGGAAATCATGGTCAATTTAGGTAAGGATACAGAGAGAATCATGGAGAAGTCCTTAAGAGTATGAAGGAAGGTTTCAAGGTCATAAGTGAGCTGTTAGTGAGGATGACACATTTGACAAAATAGAAGCCTTTTCAGGTTATTTCCTATTACAGCAGGAGCTTCCACCTCAAGTGGACAGAATGAGATAAAATGCTGTGCAGAGGATTATCTTTGCCTAGGTCAGTGCTCTTTTGGGGGGCTGCAAGGGACTTGCACTCAGGTCTTTATGGTTGTGAAGCAAGCCCTCTTACTCCCTGAGCCATCTCCTCAACCCCACTGTGGGTCAGCTATTGGATGGAGCACACGGCCCCCAATGGAGGAGCTAGAGAAAGTACCAAGGAGCTAAAGGGGTCTGCAACCCTATTGGAGGAACAACAATATGAACTAACCAGTACCCCCACAGCTCATGTCTCTAGCTACGTATGTAGCAGAAGATGGCCTAGTTGGCCATCATTGGGAAGAGAGGCCCCTTGGTCTTGCAAACTTTATATGCCCCAGTACAGGGGAACACCAGGGCCAAGAAGTGGGAGTGGATGGGTAGGGGAGTCAGGGGGGAGGGTATGGGGGACTTTTGGGATAGCATTTGAAATGTAAAATAAGAAAATACCTAATTAAACAAAAAAGAAAAAAAAAAGGCTCAAATATTGGAAGTGCATGAGTGCTTTTCTTCTGTGACTAGTCTCTCTGTGCTCTCTGGTATCATTAATTTTTTATTGTATCTTTTTTTCCATTTATTAGATCTTTCTACATTCCTCTTAGTCTACCTAAAACCTTTGTACCTTGACATGGCTTTTAATGACCAGTCTTGTGCATACGGTTCTTTCTATCTATGATCCTGCATTCTTTCTCTGCCCATCCTGCCTCTGCACTCTAGGAGGATCTTATCGCCATTGGTGACACTTATTTGTAGTCCCAACAGTCCCTCTTACAGAAGAAGTGAGCAATAAATGCCTCACAGTGACTGATGGAGCACGGGGGACTAAATATTTTATTTTTGACTATCCATCATTTTATGTCCTTATACATGAAAGTGGAGGTGTTTCTCTGCTAACAAAAAGGAGATCTGCTTATACCTTGTTATGTTGTTTCTTATTCCAGAAAGGATCCAAGGAATCTTAAAATACAGCAAAATAGCACATACTAGAAATAAGGGGACAAAAGGCAAACAAGGTTAGGGGCCAAAAATCCCAACCTACCAACCAACCAACCAACCAACCAACCAACCAACCAACCAACCCAAACAAACTAAATAAACAGACAAACAACAACAACAACAATAACAAAAATTGAGGACAGCATGAAAATATTAGCATATAGGACACTGCATCTGTTGCAGAGCAAGCTCTTAATACTCTCCCCAATTTCTCCTCTCAATCTCTCTTCTCCCTCTCTTTTTTCTTCTGGTTCCTGACTGCAGATGTGACCAGTTGCTTCATGCTCTATAAACTGTCATATATACATATAAATTCTGAGACAAAATCAAGCCTTTCTTCTTTAAGTTCCTATTGTTATTTATTTTTCATAGCAATTTACAAGTCAATTATATGTACATGTTGTATATGATCTATATGTTTATATGGTGTCTGTGATGTGTGTCCATGTATGCATGATTGAACATTTGTGAGGGCATGAACAACAGAAGTGTTTGTGTGGAGCAAAGGCATAAAAGCATACTTCTGCTTTATATTAAAGTAGTTTGAATAGTATTTGGGTCCAATGAAATAATGCACCTTAATAAGTGTGTTGCTCCAATTACAGGGTAGGAATATAGGACTGTTGCAAGCAGTATATTAAATAAGCATGAAGTGTAGGTATCTCTATAGAACAAGAAGTTAAAACTAAACTTCTTTTTCTCTGAAATAACATGGATAGGAGGTAGAGATAGTGGAGTTGAAAGTCAAGTCTATTTATTGCTTTTTGAGTTGGAAAACCTTTTTGGTAGAGATTTTATTTTTGAAACATGACCTTATATAGTCCAGGCTGGCCTTGAACTTGTAGCAGATGATGGTTTGTTGTCCCCCATCTTTCTTCCTCCACCTCTGAAGTGGTGGAATCATATGCTTCTTCTACTATAGATCATTTATAAGGTGCTGAGGACCAAGTACAGGGCTTTGAATGTGTTAGGCAAGTCTTCTATCAAAGGAGCTTTTATTTGGGAAACTTTGTAGGTGGCAACAAAGGACACATGGATGGCAGGGCATATGGACAGGGAGTCTTCAGCATTTCTAATGGTGTCACTCAACAAAATTAGAGGTGCATCTCCTTTTGTTGTGCTATTTGCCTTGGTCTCAGATTGCCTGTGTTGGTGGTAACAAATGAGCTATCATCAAAGCATACTGACAGTTTTAGCCTGAGCAATGACCAAGCTGGAGATACTATCACTTGTATTGGTGCCTGACATTTATTATTCACTCTTTGTGTGTGAGGCACTAATCCAAAGATTATTTACTATTCTCGACAGCAAAAAGGTAAATAACACCTAGTCATATTTTACAGAGAAAACCCAGCCTGAGGCATGCTGAGTGGCTCAATACCATACTGATAACATGGATGGGAGTGAGGATTCATTAGAGTTCATGATAGCTGGTCTCATGCGGTTATGCACACTGCAGCTTTTGCTGCTTCCTGGTTGAAGGGTCCAAGCTCAGACTACTTCCATGTGCTTTTCCCTACCTCAGCAGGACTCTTCCTTTCTACCTTGGCTGACATCATGCTTGTTCTTTAATTCAGAAAGCAGCAGAGGCATCAGCTTCATTTGCAGAGGCAAAGTCTCAAAATCTAATAAGTGTCTCTTGGAGTTAGTCAAGGAAGTAATTAACACTAGGGCACAGAGGGCACCCTTAGCTTCCAACGTCTGACTCCAGGAATGTCAAACTGTTCATTGTTAGCGTATGATTAAGTGGTTTTTTCATGCGACAGCAATGCTATTTGGAGGGGCTTATTTGTATTTATCAGAAGGTGGTTTTGTCTTATTGTTTTCTCGTAAGACTTGGAAGGCTAATAAAGGTCATTGCCCTTTATGAGGTTAGGTGTGGAAGTAATAAGAATTAGGACAGTGTAGTTCATTGAGGGTAGAGACATGTTCATGCCTGTTTTTATCCAAATGAAGTATACAGATCAGAAAGATTAAATAATTTATCTAACATTATGCAGATAACAAGAAAGAGCATGATTTTCCTTTGGTTTCATCTGCAAACTTAAGCTTTTAAATGATCTGTGATGTTCAGTTAAGAAGCAGTTGTGAAATATTTCCTCTGAGCCAATACATACCATATTAAGGAGAAACTCCTTAAGAGTCAGGAAGTAAGCAATTCACATATCCTAGGAATGCCCTGAAACTTACAAGATAAACAAGGCTCCTACTTCCCCAAGTAAAGGACTGAGTAGATGCTCCCTGGAAGAGACAGTCTTCACCTGTTGAACTATCTGTGAGTTATGCAGTAAGCTCCAAGGTTAACAATTTTATGAGTCTTCATTAATAGTGGTGTGACTACTCAATGCAAACTAATAAACTTGTTGGTTCACCAAGTTGGACTTTGGTGGTATCCTTACTTTGGTCTGCTATCAGTTTCTTATCTAATGACTCTATTCTGAGACCTTAACATTTTCTCATGGTTAATGTCTTCATAGTTTCCTTCTTGACTACTTTATCCTGCTTAAATGACAGGTCTGTGAAGGCAATGTTTTTTGTGATTTTTTTTAACTGCTGTGCCTCATAATTAGAGTAGTGAGGCCCCATGGCAAACAACAGTGGTCAGGAGGTTTCTGATCCCCTCCCATCCTTTCGCAAACTACTTTTGATCTTTGGACCATGAAGCATTGAAATAAGTGAGCTTTAGTTTAACAAAGAACATGTACTCACAAGATTCTAAAGAGAAAATAAATACAAATAGCTAGGTGCAGATGTAAGGCCACCTGGTACTGCACAATATCTTTCTTTTCTTAATCTTTAGAGGGGTCAGGGTAATCTGGTACCCAGAATCTAGGAAATCTTGTTTCTTCTTAAGCATTCTTAACCATCGTCTGGATCTTCACATGGTTTCTTTGCTGTTGCTTGGATATTGTATTCATGCTCTGAGCTCATAATTATACTTAATTTCTTTGGCTCAGTGTAGTATAGGGCCATATGTTAATTTTAAAGATAAGAAGAAGGATACCTGTAGCTAGAGAGGTGACTTATCAGTTAAGAGTGTGTACTGTTCTTCCAGAGGATATCATTTCCATTACCAGCACCCACATCAGGTGGCTATAACCACCTATAACTCCAGCTCCAGGAGATCTGATGCCCTCTTGGTGTAGGCTTTCTGACCAGAGAAATGGGACACCAGTGCTCTTTTACAGGAAGCAATTTATTTCATGCTAGAGCATGTTTGTGAGTTTTGCCCTCAAAGGCAGAGATGACTTTTAAATACATTTTTTGGGGGGTCTTAGATTCTTATTGGGTACATTAAACTGCTGAGCAGGGGGACTACAAGGCTGAAATGGGAGTGTGAGGACAAGGAACAGGGATTGCAGGAGAGATTTGGTGAAGTTGCAAAAGCACTCAAGGACATTGACTAATTTTCCTGGGTGTTTTCTGTTCTTCTACTTAAGTATTGCTGAGAGTAGGGAGGGAAGACCTATTGTGGTGGTCTGAATATGCCGGGCCAATGGAAACTGGCACTATAAGGAGATGTGGCCTTATTGGAGGAGGAGGTCTAGCTTCATTAAAGGAAGTGTGTCACTGTGAAGGTGGGACTTTGAGGTCTCATATATATGCTCAAGTCTGGCTAGTGTGATCTAGATGCTCCTCCTGGCTGCCTGCAGAAGACAGTCTCCTAGCTGCCATCAGATAAAGATGTAGAACTCTTATCTCTTCCAGTACCATGTATGCCTAGATGCTGCCTTGATGGTAAAAAGCTGAACTTCTTAAACTGTATTCCAGCCCCAATTAAATATTCTTTAAAAGAGTTGCCTTGGTCATGGTGTCTCTTCATAGCAATGAAATTGTAACTAAGACATCTGTCATTCTCTGGCCTCCAAGGCCATGTGGTACATATAAACTCTTCCCCCCTTACCCTCTTCCCCTGTGGGCGTGCACACACACACACACACACACACACACACACACACACACACACACACACAGAGCTCTTCTGAAACAAAAAAGGATTCCTTAAGTCATCTTAACATTGAGGCCTGTAATTAGGGTGGGCGTTTTGATTATTTTAAAGAAAAAAAAATTACAACACTAATCACCTTTCCTTCTCAGCGCCTGCCCCGCTCCCTCCTGCCCCGTGACTTTCTCTAGGGCAGAGAAGGAAATGGTTATTTCACCAAGAACTTATTTTCCATCTCTATTCCATCCCTGCGGATCAAACACTGAAATTCTGGTGAATTATCAGTGCTATGCAGGCTCAGCACGCCCCCACCTGCAACACCTTACCTTTTCATTTAGAGTCACATCATGAAAAGGATGACACTGTCAGAGGTAGCAAGAGGAAAGTAAAAAAAAAAAAAAGATGCCTTATCAAACAGCATTTTAATGATGCACACTGAGCTTCAGGTGTAGGTTGACTTCTCTGATGGAGGGGGGATGGAGGGGCAATGGAGGCAGTCACTAGTGTTTCCCACAAGGTCCTGAGATCCAAGTTGTCCCTTTGTGTCTTTCTGCTTTGGACCATCTTTTCATGTGTCAGCAGTAGTCATTACATGCTTCTAGGGGCCCTGTTAGGGTAACACAACCAAGACTGTTGCAGTCATGGTGACTGAAATCCCTGAAGTCAACCTCAGAGTAAGTGGAGTCTCCACAGGGTGCTCCATGTCAGCATTGGCTGAACAGGTTCTGAACGGAATAGAACAGTTGGGGTGAAGGATGGGACAATTTTGAGATGTTTCTAATTACTATTAGTTACTTTTTGTTGATATGACTAAATACCAGACAAGAAGCAATTTAAAGGAGGAAGGTTTTTTACCGGAGGGGGCTCACAATTAGAAGGGATATAGCCCTTCATAGTAGGGAAAGCATGGTGCAGGAATAGGAGGCTGCTGATCACGTGAACTCTGCAGTCAAGAAGTAGAGTAAGAACAGGAAGTAGAGTCAGGCCATAAAACTCAAGGCCCACCCCCAATAACTCACTTCTTCCTATGATACTCCATCTCCTAAAGTTTTCACCATCATTGCAAACAGTGTTGTCAACTGGAGACCAGCTGTTCAAATACAGCTGGACTCCATACAACAATGAGTCTGTGGGCTCCATACAACAATGAGTTCATGGACCCCATACAACAACGAGTCCTTGGACTCCATACAACAACGAGTCCGTGGACTACATACAACAGTGAGTCTGTGGACTCCATACAACAATGAGTTCATGGACCCCATACAACGAGTTCGTGGACCCCATACGACAGTGAGTCCGTGGACTCCATACAACAGTAGTCTGTGGGCTCCATACAACAATGAGTCTGTGGACTCCATACAGCAATGAGTCCGTGGACTCCATACAACAGTGAGTCCATGGACTCATACAACACCCAAATGCCATATATGCTTTCAGTCCTGTGCATCTTCCAAGATTTTCTTTTCCAATTTAAAACCCTTCCTACCCCTGATTTCATCCCTTCATATTTTTGCTTAAAATATTTTAAATTATTATTTGCTTTTGAGATAGGGCTTCATTATGTAGCCCTAGCTGGCCTGGAATGCTATGTAGACCAGAGTGACCTCAAATTTATTAAGATCCACATGTCTCTGCCTCTTGAGTCATAGGATTGAAGATTTGTGCACCATGCCTAGCTACTTAAAATTTTTATCACTTTATTTTACATTTATTTCTCTCTGTGTATCTCTGTGTGTGTTTGTGTATGTAAGTGTGTGTGTATGTGTGTATATGCATGTGTGTGTATATGTGCATGTACATATATGTATATGTGTATGTATGTGTGGGTATATGTGTGTGTATACTTGATTGTACTTATATGCACATGCTTGTACAAATGGAGTCAGAAGACAAATTGCTCGATCAGGTCCTCTCTTTCCATCATGTGGGTTCCAGGAAGTAAACTCAGGTCATCAGGCTTGGTAGCAAGTTCCTTTACCTGGCTGAGCTATCTTTCCAGCCTGTATATACTTTCTGCCAATGATGACAATGATGTTAAGGATGTGCAAGCCATGTAAGTCCATCTTATTTCACAAAGATGAGAATAAAGAATGAGGTAGATAGAAATGCTCATTAAAAAACCACACAGCTAAACAGTGTGAACATGGGGATAGTCACACAGGCTTCCCACCTCCCTCCTAGCAAACTCTCCTTCATTAAGCTTCTCTGAAGAATGCTGAGAGTGTTGAACTCTCTTTTCCCATTATGGACTGGGAATAGTCACTGTGCCCAGCTAGGTGTGGTGCTATGTTTTATAATGGTTTATTATCCTAGTCTTCACAGGGTTGAAGCTCTTTAATGTTTGAGTAAGAATCTTTACTTATATCTGTCTCTATTGGCCCTGTAACAGTTGGCCAGGACACATATGCTGATTCAATTACTGAGTATCTATTGTTTATGAGGAAGGTATAGATGAAATGGCTTGCAAAACGGCTCAGCAGGTAAAGGCATTCACTCTCAGGACTGATGACAACCTTAGTTCAATCCTGGGAATCTGCATGATGGAAGGAGAGAACCAGCTTGCAAAAAATGTTTCTCTGACACCCACTTGCATATTGTGACATTCTCATGCCCTCAGACCTATCACATAAATAAATTAAAGTCACAAAAATAGAGCATTGTGCATGTTTATGGAGTACAGGGTACATTGCTGACCTGAGCATGCTGAAGAATGATTAAGTCAAAGTTGACTAGGGTATCTATCCATCACCTCTCTCATTTTTGTGATGGGGCATTTTGAAATTTGTTCTCTTAATAGTTTTGAAGTATGCAGGGGCTAATTCTGCTTATTCTTTATCTGATTTACTATTCTGCTTTTGAAAGTTTCTTTTAATATTGTTTGCTCAGTATTGTATTCTTTTAAACAATTTTAAATTACATTTTAATTAGGAGTGTGTGTGTGTGTGTGTGTGTGTGTGTGTGTGTGTGTGTGTTTACGTGCACATGTGTGTGCACCATGGCATATATGTAGAGATCAGAGCACATTTTTCAGAGTTGGCTATCTTTTTCTGCTACATGGTTCCTTGGGATTAAACTCAGGTCATTAGGGTTAGTGGCACACACCTGCGCCTGCTAAGCCATCTTGCTGGCCTTTGTATTCTTTATTAATAGGGTTTCTATTTGTTTATTCTGATAGTTTCTATTTCTTTGTCGTTTTCAGTCTATTGATAATCTGTTTTCCAAAAAGATTTATTTATTTTAGCTCATATTCATGTATGTGTCTATGTGAGTGTATCTCACTTACCTATAGGTGCTTGAAGAGGTCAAATAAGCACACTGGGTCCCCTGGGGCTGCACTTAAGGCAGTTGTGAAGTACCTACCATGGACTTGAATTTGGGTTCTTCAGAAAAGCAAGTATGTACTCTTCCCTCCAAGCCATTTCTGAAGTCTCTCAATGCTTTAAAACTATTTCTCATATTCTTGGAGTTGCATGAAGCTTCCCAAAGCTTTAGGAGGTTTACTTAGAGCCCTCTGTCAATCATTCTGCAGATGGCCCTTCTTTTGGCATATTTCTGGAACATCCCTAGTTTCCTTTGGTGGCTTTATATTTCTCTGGTTTTTATAGTCCTGTGTTCTTAGATTGACATGCACATTTGATGAAATGGACATTCGCTTCTGTCTTTGTAGCTGTTCTTTAGCAACAGCTGGCCTTTTGATATGTAGTCTAACCTGGAATTCTGAATGGGCCACCTGGCAGCAACCCCAGACAAGTAGGTCTTGAGGTCACGTTCTACGGTTGAGCTAGGTCACTTGTGCTCTGAGGTATGATGCTGGCAGTAGCTGTGCTCTGACAAGCACTGTTATCTGGATGGATTCTGCCTTTAGGTGGAGTGGCACCTGGGCTCTGTATGTCTGATCAGGCAGTGCTGTGGGTTATCTTCCTGCTGAGCTCTGTTGTCGGTAAGAATGTAAAGATGGGCAAAGCTGTGTGCTGGGCTCTGGGGCTGAATGCCATTTCTGAGATTGCTGTTTGGCCATAGTAAGTGGGCACCCTCACAGGCTGTGTTTCACAGATATGCTAAATATCCTAAGCTTTGCCTGCTAGCCTAGTAGAACACTGAGACTTGTAGGATTATTGCTCAGCATCTGGGTTGGATGGGGCCAGATGCTCTTTGCATGGGTAATTACTAACCTGCAACCATCTCTTGGCCTGGGGAAGACTAAAACACCATATATCCACTTTAAAAATCGGGTTAATTTAAACCAAAACATTATCTATTCTCTACAGAACAGAACATTTGTTCTTTTATTACATATAAATAAAAGTCAGTTTGTAATGGAAAATTCACTGGTATGCCAGGCTGTCTTGGGCAGACAATTGGCTTTTGAATGTTTCTTCTTACTGGAGTGATGGAAAACAATAACAAACAAGAACAATGAAAATCGAGCAGGGTTGACTGCTTGTTCAAATATATCTGCAGCAAGGCAGGTCTGCAATGCATTAAGCAAATCAAGGCTCCCATTAATATTTAATTATTATTAAAACATAAAAGTTTTAACATGCTTATAATTCCAGAAAAGGTCTTTTCTCTTTTATTTGGAGGGATGAAAGTATTGACATCCAAATACCTGCAGTACATTTCCAGATTAACATTTTTCTGGCCACTTGAAAACAGAGTAGGAGGGGGCTGAAGCAAGAGGGCTCAGCAGTTAGGAGTGTGAGCTGCTTTCCTAGAGGACCCATTTGGGTGCCAGTTCCATGTTAGGCAGCTCACAACTATTCACTACACCAGCTCCTGGTGTCCCATGCCCTATTCAGGTCTCCAATGGCAATGCAAACTCTCAGGTACACAATTAAAAATAAAATAAATCTTTAAAAATTGGAATAGGAGAAGAAACAATGTGTTTTCTAATCTCCACTGCAAAGGCATCCTTATACACAGATTCTCCCAGGTTTTCTATATAAATAAAACCCTCACAACTCACAATTCATAACATACACAGCTTCTTATAATATTGTATCTTCAATACAGTATTGTTTTCTCTCCTGTCTATAAATAGATGTGTCTATAAATCTACACTAGGATGTGTACATTTATCACATTTTTCCTCTCTTAAATTTCTAGTAAAAGAAACAAAGTTGGATGGACAGGGAAGGGGAGTGGATCTGGGAAGAGTTGGTGTATGTGTGGGTATGATCAAAATATAAATGAAACGAAGCTCTCAAAGGACTGATTACTCACCTCCCCACATCTCAGCAATGAGAAAATAATCAGATTGAAGATGTGACAAAAATTCTACACTTCTCATTGAAGATATACAGAAGTCAAATAAGCAGAAGAAAACATGGTTTATATTGGTCATTGGGGAAATGGAAATTAAAACAACTGGGAGTGACTGCTGCTTAGTCAATAAAATGGTCTAAATCAACATTGACAACACCAAGCGTTGACAATAAGTGCAAGAATTCCCATTCATTGTGGGAATGAGAAATGGCATAGTAACCCTTGAAAGCAATTCCTTACAAAGCAAAACATTCCTTCTTTAAGACCCAGTAATCCTAGTCCCTAGTGTTCAGAGGACTGAGTTAAGGACCCTTTTTATAGCAGATTTGTTCAAAATGCAAAAGCACTAGGCATCCAAGTTGCCCCTCTAAAGGTGATTGTATAAATGACCTAGAATATGTAGATAATGGAGTACAACCCAACATTAAAAAGAATTATCAATACAAGACACCAAGGACAGCATCAATACATGTTCCTAAGTGAAAGAAGTCAACATGGATAGACAAGCATATGTTATAATTTCAATCATAAGGTGTTTGAGACTGACAGAACTGCAGAGATGGTGAGAAGAGCAGTGCTTGTTGGAGGTTGGGCCAACGAGGGAGGGATAAGAGTGAAACAGAAGATTTTCAAAGCAGTAAAATTGTTCCTTGTGCTTCTGAAAGAGTAGGTAGATGTCTATCACCATTGCCCAAACCTAAAACAGTCAGAACACAGATGGAACTCCAATATAAAAAGTAGAGTTCATCACCTGTGACAAATATGACATCATGATAGCCATAAGGAAAATTTTACTTTCTAATAGATTTCCTGTGAATTTTCTTTAAAATGTACTTTCTAACTAAAAAGAAAAAAAAAAGACAAAAGAACATTACATTTTTCTTTTAAGGCAAAACCTCATGTAGCTCAGGATAGCCTCAAACTCACTATGTAGTTGAAGATGACCTTGAACTTCTGATTCTCCTACCTCTACCTTCCAAATACTGAGGCTATTGGTATGCACTATGGCTATGCATATCTAGATTATGCAGTGGTGGGGCTGGAAGCCAGGGCATTGTGCAAACTAGGCAAACACCATCTCAGATGAGGCATATTACCAGCCTCCTAGTCACAGGGTTTATATAAGACAGCATTATGCAAACTGTATACTCACTTCTCTGTGCTAATGTTGTTTTGAGAGTTTTGGAATCTGCAACCCCTGTGGTTCCCTACTTACATGTCACAACCAGCCACACATCCACCACATGCATCAGTGAGCACACAGGCAGATGCTCCCCTGCCTTCTCCACCAGACAGGATGCAATGGGTCTCAGGTCTATGAAAGTATCTCATCTTAGGAGCTGCTGAAGCTTATGGGTGAGCATCATGTAGCTAACTTTCTATTTCACAAACTCTAATATCACTTGATTCATGCTAATCTAGAGGATGCTGTTATCAAGTCAAGAAGCAATAATGTGAGTAAATCAGTCTCCTCTGTTTCCATGCATGGGGATAACTCATCTTCTAAGTCAGTGGAGACTTATGGAAGAACCCAGAATGGAGAACTCAGGGACAGCTCATGGGCTTGTTTACTCTTTGTGCTATGCATCAAGGAGCAAAACTTTAGAGAAGTCTGTGTGTGTGTGGTGTGGTGTGCTTATATGGGTACATATACATTTCAAGACCAAAGGACAAGCTTGAAGTTGTCCCTTATATTCCATCTGCTTTGTTTTTGGAGGTAGCCTGTCACAACCTGGAGCTCACAAACTCTAGTGATCCTCCTCTGCCTGCCTCCCCTGCAATGGGATCGAAAGAACTCACCATCTTCCTTAATATTTATTGATATTTAGTGATAAATATTGATCCACTTTCACTTGAGCTTTGTATAAGGAGATGGGAATGGATCAATTTGCATTCTTCGACGTGCTGACCACCACTTGAAACCAGCACCATTTGTTGAATATACTATCTTTTTTTCCACTGGATGGTTTTAGCTCCTTTGTCAAAGATCAAGTGACCATAGATGTGTGGGTTCATTTCTGGGTCTTCAATTCTATTCCATCGATCTACTTGTCTGTCTCTGTACCAATACCATGCAGATTTTATCGATCTTGCTCTGTAGTACAGTTTGAACATACATATCATAATGAATTCTTTCATAGTTATTGTTCTTTTATGTGGTTATAGTTTTTTGTTTGTTTTGTTTTGTTTTGTTTGTCCAGGATTGTTGACTCTGTGGGTTTTCTTGTATCCTTGGCCCCTTTGGTTCCTCCCCCCACACCGCCTTTTAAGCAGGATTCTTTGAGCTACACTTAATGTTTGGCTGTGGATCTCTGTATATGTTTGCATTATTTGCCGGATATAACCTCTCTGATGACAATTGGGTCATCTCTGTATCCCCCATTACTAGGAGTCTTAGCTAGGGTTACTCTAATAGATTCTTTGAGATTCTAATTGAGATAGGTTTCTACCTTGCCCCAAATTGCTCCCTTATTCCATTTCTCTTCCCCCAGTACCCTTTCTCTCCAAACTCTCTCTACCTGATCCAGTGTATTCCCATATCTCCCTACTCCCAGTCCAGGATCTATTCTATTTCCCCTTCACAGGGAGATCCATATGTCCCCCCTTGAGCCTTCCTTGTTACTTAGCCTCTCTGGATCTGTGTTTATCCTTTACTTTGCAGTTAATATCCACTTATAAGTGAGTACATACCATGTTTGTCTTTCTGGGTCTGGGTTACCTCACCCAGGATGATTTTTTTCGAGTTCCATCCATTTGTCTGCAAATGATGTCATTGTATTTATAGCAGAGTAATATTCTATTGTGTAAATGTACCACATTTCCTTTATCCATTCTTCATGTGAGGGACATATAGGTTGTTTCAGTTTCTGGCTATTACAAATAACGTTGCTATGAACATAGTTGAACAAGCATCTTTTGGGTATATGCTCAGGAATGATAGAGCTGGGTCTTGGGATAGATTGATTCCCAGTTTTCTGAAAAACTGCCATATTGACTTCCAAAGTGGTTGTACAGGATTGCACTCCCACTTGCAACAGAGCAGCGCTCCCCTTGCTCCACATTCTTGTCAGCATGAGCTGTCACTTCTGTTTTTAATCTTAGCTATTCTGACAGGTGTAAGATGGAATCTCAGTCATTTTGATTTGCATTTCCCTGGTGGCTAAGGGTGCTTCTCAGCTCCTTGAGATTCCTTTGTTGAGAATTCTCTGTTTAGATCTGTAGCCCAATTTTAAGTTGGATTATTTGATTTGCTGATGTCTGGTTTCTTGAGTTCTTTATTTATTTTGGAAGTTATCCTGTCAGATGTGGAGATGGTGAAAATATTTTCCCATTCTGGAGGATGCTGGTTCATTGTATTGACTGTGCCTTTCGCCTCTTAGAAGTTTCTTAGTGTCATGAGGTCCCATTTATTAACCGTGGATCTTAGTGCCTGTGATATTGGTGTTCTCTTCAGGAAGTTGTCTCTTGTGCTGATGCATTCATGGCTATTCCACACCTTCTTTTCTGTCAGGTTCAGCATATCTGAGGGTTTTTTTTCTTTTTTTTTTCTTTCCATTTTTTATTAGGTATTTAGCTAATTTACATTTCCAATGCTATACCAAAAGTCCCCCATACCCACCCAACCCACTCCCCTACCCGCCCACTCCCCCTTTTTGGCCCTGGCGTTCCCCTGTTCTGGGGCATATAAAGTTTGTGTGTCCAATGGGCCTCTCTTTCCAGTGATGGCCGACTAGGCCATCCTTTGATACATATGCAGCTAGAGTCAAGAGCTCCGGGGTACTGGTTAGTTCATAATGTTGATCCACCTATAGGGTCGCAGATCCCTTTAGCTCCTTGGCTACTTTCTCTAGCTCCTCCATTGGGAGCCCTGTGATCCATCCATTAGCTGACTGTGGGCATCCACTTCTGTGTTTGCTAGGCCCCGGCATAGTCTCACAAGAGACAGCTACATCTGGGTCCTTTCGATAAAATCTTGCTAGTGTATGCAATGGTGTCAGCGTTTGGATGCTGATTATGGGGTGGATCCCTGGATAAGGCAGTCTCTACATGGTCCATCCTTTCATCTCAGCTCCAAACTTTGTCTCTGTAACTCCTTCCAAGGGTGTTTTGTTCCCACTTCTAAGGAGGGGTATAGTGTCCACACTTCAGTCTTCATTTTTCTTGAGTTTCATGTGTTTAGGAAATTGTATCTTATATCTTGGGTATCCTAGGTTTTGGGCTAATATCCACTTATCAGTGAGTACATATTGTGTGAGTTCCTTTGTGAATGTGTTACCTCACTCAGGATAATGCCCTCCAGGTCCATCCATTTGGCTAGGAATTTCATAAATTCATTCTTTTTAATAGCTGAGTAGTACTCCATTGTGTAGATGTACCACATTTTCTGTATCCATTCCTCTGTTGAGGGGCATCTGGGTTCTTTCCAGCTTCTGGCTATTATAAATAAGGCTGCTATGAACATAGTGGAGCATGTGTCCTTCTTACCAGTTGGGGCATCTTCTGGATATATGCCCAGGAGAGGTATTGCTGGATCCTCCAGTAGTACTATGTCCAATTTTCTGAGGAACCACCAGACTGATTTCCAGAGTGGTTGTACAAGCCTGCAATCCCACCAACAATGGAGGAGTGTTGATCCACTTGGATTTAAGTTTTGTTCAGGGTGATCGATATGGATCTATTTACATTCTTCCACATGCCAACATCCAGTGAGATGGTTTCTGGTTTTATCATGAGAATTTTACACTTAAATTCCACCACCCCCCTTTTTTTGCCATTCCAAAACATTGTCTATAGATTTTAATGTTGCTGAGACATTTGTTCTATAGGGAACCACCCCATCACCATTTCTTGTATATGTGTAGCATATGTGTGTATACATGCATGCATGTTTTTAATATATGTTTAGGGGCATATATGTTCATGCATATGGAGGCCCAAGGTTGATAGAATCATTATTAGTAACCCTTTCACCTCATTCATTGAAGCAGGTATTTTCAATCAAACTCAGAACTTGCTTATACATCTCTGGTGATCCTCTGGCTGTACCATGGAAGCCAGAATTAAGGTTATCAAGTATACCCACCTATCACTTACATGGTTTTCTGGGGATTTGAACTCTAGTTTTTGCATTTTCCTGGCAAGTGCTTTGTCCACAGAACCATTTTACCACCCATGGAAAAGAAACCTTACAAGTTTTTGCTTTCTTCCAGATTTACTTTCAACTTTGGTGGAAGGCTGAGTGAATTACATTTCTTCTTGGAGGGACTATTGCTTTTTTATAGATATGTAGTTTGCGACTCTGCCAAACACAGATTTACAAATCTGGTTATAATTGATAATTTGATCAAATCTCCTGATATAGAAAATCCGCTAGAAGGATCTATGCTTATGAAAATACTTTGATAAATATTTCAGAGGATTGGACCAGAGAAGCCAAGAGACTGATGTAGGAAGTAGGCCAGCATACGCAGGAAAATGTAGCCAACAAAGATAGAGACATCTGTTGAATTCTGAAGCCTGGCTTATGTTTGCATGTGTGAAGAGGAAATTTCCAAGTTGTTCTGAAGTTTATCTTACACTTAGAGTGTCAAGGCCTAGTGCTATTGTGTGTATGTACGTATGTGTGTGCACATATGTGTATGCACATATACATGCAGGTAAAGCTGTGCATGTGTGTGCACATGTAGGTCAGAGGTTGATGTTAGGTGTTGATGTTAGGTGTTAGGTTGATGTTAGGTGATAATATTAATTATTATCAAAATGATTAATTATATTAAATTTCATTATTTTCAAAATAATATACTTATATTAAAATAACATTGATTATTTTCTTTCATTTTTATTCTACCTGTATGGGAGTTTTGCCTGCATGTATTTCTGTGTACCAAGTACATTCCATGCCCACAGAGGCCAGAAGACTATATCAGATAATCTGGGCCTAGAGGTGATTGTGAGCTACCATAAGTGTGTTGGAAATTGAACATAGATTCTCTGGAACCAGCCAGTGCCCTTAACTACAGAATCATCTCTCCAAACCCTCTCCACCCTGTGTTTTAATAACTGGTCTTTTACTGGCCTAAAACATGTGAGTTCAGCTACACTACCTGACTACTAAGCCCAGAAGATCCTACTGTCTACATTCTCCTCCATACTGGGCTTACAGATGGGCTCCACTATATTGGCTTTTTATCTGTGTGCTGAGACTCATAAAAGTACGAAAACTGTCATATTGAATAAACTGTCTCCTGAGACCCCTCTCCTCCTCTTCATGAGAGTCTCCCACTTTTACTCTCTATCCTCTTCTCTTTCTTCTCCTCCTCTCTATCACTTTATATTCTCTTTCTCCCTTTTCTCACCTCCCTTTCTGTGGTAGTTTGAATAAGAGTGGCCTCCAGAGACTCATGTATTTGAATGCTTAAGAGTGTCCTTAGTTGCACTTTTGTCCTATTGACAGTGTCCTTACAGAAGCTTTGCAATTTTATGAGGTCCCATTTGTAACCAACAGATTGGGAAAAGATCTTTACCAACCCTACATCTGATAGAGGGCTAATATTCAATATATACAAAGAACTCAAGAAGTTAGACTCCAGAGAACCAAATAACCTTATTAAAAATTGGGGTACAGGATTCTAAACAAAGAATCCTCAACTGAGGAATACCGAATTGCTGAGAAGCACCTAAAGAAATGTTCACTATCCTTAGTCATCAGGGAAATGCTAATCAAAACAATCCTGAGATTCCACCTCACACCAGTCAGAATGGCTAAGATCAAAAATTCAGGTGACAGCAGATTCTGATGAGGATGTGGAGAAAGAGGAACACTCCTCCATTGCTGTTGGGATTGCAAGCTGGTACAACTACTCTGGAAATCAGTCTGGTGGTTCCTCAGAAAATTTGACATAGTACTACCTGAGGACGCAGCTATACCACTCCTGGGCATATACCCAGTATATGCTCCAACATGTAATAAGGACACATGCTCCACTATGTTCATAGCAGTCTTCTTTATAGTAAGCAGAAGCTGGAAAGAACCCAGATATGCTTCAACAGGATACAGAAAATGTGATACATTTACACAATGGAGTAGTACTCAGCTATTAAAAATGATGAATTCATGAAGTTCTTAGGCAAAGGATTGAAACTAGAAAATATCATCCTGAGCAAGGTAACCCAATCACAAAAGAGCACACATAGTATGCACTCACTGATAAGTGGATATTAGCCCAGAAGCTTGGAATACCCAAGGTACAATTCACAGACCACATGAAGCTCAAGAAGAAGGAAGAACACTGTGTGGATACTTCCATCCTTCTTAGTAGGGGATCAAAATACCCATGGGAAGAGAAACAGAGACAAAGTTTGGAGCAGAAACTGAAGGAAAGGTCATATAGTGACTGTCCCACCTGGGGATCCATCCCATATACAGTCACCAAACCCAGACACTATTGTGGATGCCAACAAGTGCTTGCTGACAGGAGCCTGTTATAGCTGTCTCCTGAGAGGCTCTGAAAAATACAGAGGTGGATGCTTAAGCCAACCATTGGACTGAGCACAGGTTCACGAGTGGAAGAGCTAGAGAAAGGAGCCAAGCAGCTGAAGGGGTAGGCAATCCCATAGGAGGAACAACAATATGAACCAACCAGTACCTCCAGAGCTCTCAGGGACTAAACCACCAACCAAAGAGTACACATGGAGGGAGTCAAGGTTCCATCTGCATATGTAGCAGAGGATGGCCTTATGGGGCATCTAAAAGGGGCCCTTGGTCTTGTGAAGGCTCAATACCCCAGTATAGGGGAATGCCAGGACAGGCAAGTGGGAGTGGGTGGGTTAGTGAGCTGGGGTGGGGTGATGGGATAGGGGGTTTTCACAGGGGAAATAAGGAAAGGGGATAAAAATGTAAATGCAAATAAAGAAAATATCTAATAAAAAAAAAGCATGGTGTTAGGAGGTGTGGCCTTGTTGGGGGAAGTTCTTCCTTGGGCTGGGATTTGGAGTTTCAAATACTCAGATTAGGCCCAGTGTTACTCTTTCTTCCTGTTGTCTGTAGACTCGGATGTAAAACTCTTTCTTGGCTCCTTCTCTAGCACCATGTCTATATGCATGCCCTTCATACTTCCTGCCATGATGACAATGGGCTAAACCTCTTAATATGAGAGCAAGCCCCAAATAAATGTTTTCCTTTTGAAGATTTATGTGGTTCTGGTGTCTCTTCATAACAATAGAACATTGGCTAAGACACCTTCCCTCTTCCCTTACTCCTTCCCCTTGTCTCTTCTTCATCCCCCATGTCTCTGTCCTTTCCCCTTCCCTCTCTGTCTTCCCTTTCTCCATCTTCTCTCTCTTTCCCCTCCTTCATCTCTTCCTCTTCCATTGCAGTGTGTAAACACTCAGACAGAAGGCAACTATCAAGAAGACTCTATCTCCAGAATCCAGTCATCTTGAACATTCTGCTTAAAATTTCAGTCTCTAGAGCCACAAGAAAAAAATGCCCCATGATTTGGATGCCCAGTCTAAGAGATATCATGATGGCAAACTGAACTGACTGCTGAAAATGCTTTTATCAGATAGTGTAAACTGTCATAAAAACATAGACCTTGTTTTTATATTTCTGAGAATTTGGAGGAGTTCTAGGCAGGGATGGAGGAGAGGAAGAAAAAACAGAAAACTCAAAACTTACAAGAAGGTAACTATGTGATTTATACAAGGCAGATATGTATAAAAATAACCATTAGATCCAAGGTTATAGCTAGGTATATATTCACTTAGGAATAATCTTGTTATTCCTTCTGGTGTGGGACATAGAATCCACCAGATCCACAAGCTGGGTGCTATTAGTTTATCAGACATTCTTCCTGCAAATGTTGAAACTATGGAAATCTCATTTTTATCTCACTTTGGGAAATTCATTTATCTTCCAGGATATGTATCAGGCACTTATTAATCTTCATGTCTCTTTTGGGTAGAGAGAGGTGCATGGAAAGAAATAATCCTATCATTATTTTTAATGTTCTACTGTATATTTCTGTCTTTTGGGTCAGGTGTTTAAGACCTGAAACGAATCTGTAGATTATATTTTTTCATGTCTCTGTGTATGTATTGTGTATATATGTATATGTGTACCTTCATGTGCCAATGCATGTATTTGTGAAGGTAAGAGGAGGACACACTCTTCTTCTTATGCTTTTGGTACAGGGTTGGTTTCTCACTGATCCTGGAGCTAGGTTGGCAGTGGGTAAGCTGTGTTGGTCTTTTTTTTTTTTTTTTTTTTTTGGTCTGCAGTCACAGGTGTGTGTGGTCACACCTGCCTTATGTGGGTGCTGGTCCTTATGCCTGTGCAGCAAGTGCTGTTACCCCCCTAAGCCATCCCCACAATCTTATATCTATTTAATTTATTTTGAGCTCGTGCATCAATTTGTTTTATGTTCATTCCCATTCTTCAGTATGGATAAGAACTTCCACCCCCACCTTGGACAACTGGATGAATTTCTTGTGGGGTTATCTCTTGAAATAATGAATTGGTTTCCTCTCTGGACAAAAGTATAATGCTCTTCCTGACAAATGAAGCCCACCAACTCTCACCTATCTGAAATTGAAAAGGAAAAGACATCAGATTACTCCCAAACTCCTTGTAAGAAGGATGATAGAGATGGGTCTTCTGTGAGTGTGAAACTTAATGATCTCACTTAGCAGATTTGCTGTGCTCCATCAAACGTTCCATAGAACAAGTTTGGTCTGCCACTACAGATTTTTTTTGTTTTGTTTTTGCCTGTTGTAGTTCACAAAGGCAGAGACTGAGACCACAGGATACTCTTTGTCCTGTATTATTGCTTGGTTACAGACTTGGTTACTGACTTCTGTTACACCACAATGAGGCACAGTAGACAATTTTATCTAGAAGGAGAAAGAAACATCTTGCCCTTTGTTTAGTGTCTCAGTTTAAATATAAAACAGAGTTGCTAGTGACTGATGGGATTCTGGTCCTAGGTTCCCAAATGAACTTAGTGTCTGTTTTAGAAAGATTTGGAGAGGGCTGGGCTGATAGCTTAGTAAAATTCTTGTTGCACAAGCATAAGGACCCAAGTTTATGCAGGCCCCAGAATCAATGTCAAAAGGCTGTGCAAGATAGCTTGTAGTTACTTGTGATCCCAGGGCTAGGGAGGTAGATACAGGTGTATCTTCAGAGTTCACTGGCTAGGTAACCAATCTTATTTTGTGAGCTTCAAACCCACAAGAGGCCATGTCTTAAAAGCAAGCAAACAAAATGAGGTTGGATGACTTTTGAAGATGGACATCCAAGGTTTTTATCTGACCTCATGCATGTGCACCCTTGTGCACACATGTAGCTGTGCCTTCATACATGCATGTACACAAAAATATGCTCACACATCATATACACAGACACAGAAAAGGAAGGCTAGGGGAACTGTCCATCCTCCATAAATTATGTAAGGCATCTCAAGTAAGGGAAAAGAAGTTCATAACATTGTCTTTGAATTCTGGTTTTAGACAAAAGAAGCAGAACTAAAAAGTGTGTGCTCTAAATGCTAAAGCAACCTAAAGTTTGTAGACATTTTGAGGAGATTTACTTGTCATGGATGACAGTCAAGAGCCATCACATGCTTCAATTTTGGAGGAAAAAAATGACCTTGACGATAACATTTTAAATTTTATGTGATTTCAAAGAACTCCCCAAGGTTGAGCCAAGAAAGTGAGCTCAGAAGTACACAAAGGCACAGACAGAACTTTCATCTCACAGTGGCGTGCTTGGCTCCCAGTAGAGTCTTCAGAACACCTTGGATGAGCATGCTGAGCCTTCAAGGAAAAGGTCTCATTGAGCTTTATAACTATATGGAATCCTTACTGTACAAAGAATATCAAGAATGAAAACGCAGAAAATGAATCACAAGATTCTACCACCTAGTGATGAAAAGTCTTGACTTTTTAATTTTTGTATTTAAATGTATTTTATTAATTCTTTTAGAACTTCATGCTTATGATTTTCATCCTTCTCCCCCATATACACCCAGACCCTCTCCCTATTGTATACCCATCCAACTTTATTCTTTATTCTTTTTTTTTTTAAAGCTCATTGGGTCCTAGGAGCATTGCCTATATACTTGTAGGTGTATCGCCATCCAAAGGAGAGAGAGCATGTGGCATGTATGTGGGCCACAACCTTAAGAAAAACAGTCACCCTTTCTAGGCAATGCTCAGTCTCTAATAGCTCTGAATCCCCACATCCCCTCCCACGTGAACATTTTGTCTTCTTATTTTAAGTCTGTATCTTTTATGCTTGTTTCCCTCTGTTTTATTCTATGATCTTTTAGGGTATATCAAGTCTGCATTTTGTATCTCCCTCTATTTCTGTTTTTTTTGAATGCTTTCCTTGGTAGGTTTTTAGAATTATGTATATACACCATGGCTTTTAATTCACTTTAAATTTGTACAATGACATTTCTCCTCCTTAGCTTTCTCGTTTAAATATTGATGTAATTATTTTAATTTTAGGATTATGGGTGTTTTGCCTACATAAATATCTGGGCACTGTTTGCATGCCTAGAGGACACAGAGACCAGAAAAGTGTATCTAATGTCTTGGAACTGAAGTTGCAGATGTCTGTGAGCTGCCTCATGAGTGCTTGGTATTGAACTGGCTTCTCTTGAGAAGCAGCCAGTGTTCCTAACCACTTGGTCATCTCTTCAATCCAACCTTGATTCCCCCCCCCCCCCACCCTTAAGTCTTCAGTGGATTGTATTCATAACTTTCTTTATTCTGTTCCTAACACCTGGCAAGAAGTAACTTAAGGAAAGCTTTGTTTAGGCTGACAGTTTGAGGATGTACATAGCCATGGTGGGAAAGTGTGGCTACAGGAGGGCCAGCCATGCAGTGGGGAAGCAGAGAGAGAGAGAGGAAAGATGGCGCTCAGCTCCCTTGGTGATTTTTTTTCATACAGTGGGGGCTTACTGCCAGGATAATGCCACCCATGCTCAGAGTGATTCTATCCACCTCAACAAACCCCATCTACAAGCTTTTTCACAGACAATCGCAGAGATTCTAAATCCTATGACACTGACAACCAAGATTAACTATTGCACTTTGCTACATAGGAAGTTTGAGGTCAGCCTGGGTTACAAAAGACCCTGCCTCAAAAAATGAATGCAGTTTTCGTGGTCAACTATACCTTAGTAAATCTAAGGGTGGTTTGTGTTGTGAGTTGGCATTTGTGCTTATGGAATAGTGGGAAGAGCATGACATCCCATCTAGAGGGAAGAACATAGATACCAATGGGTGGGGGAGAACGTGAGGTTTTTATCCTTCTGTGCCACCTTCTTCTGGAAGTTTGGCTTGTTCCTTCCAGTCTTGTCTAACCAAATCCTCCTCGTAAGCACTTATGATTTCCAATGCTTGGTTGCAAGCACGCAGTGCAGGATGCATCACATAATGGATGTTCTTTATGGCTTATTGTTTATTGTCCAAATGGCCCAAGATGTTTTGTGGACAAACACTGTCTTGCTCTACCTTGAATCTGCAGAGTTCAGCACAGTTCTTGGCACTGGAAATACATTTCATTGCAAAAAAAGGGAAAGATTGTCAATGAATGGGGGCATAAACACACAAATATAGTGCTAATTTAAATTGTTAAGAGAATAATGAACTGTGTGCTTTCCCAGAGTACTGAGTGAAGTGCTGGGTCAGCTTTTCCCTGCTTGAACTCCCAGGGAAACAGTTCTTTCAAGAAGTCTTACTTGTCTCGCTGTCCAGCTGAGGGTGCTGCTGTTCTGTTTATCTTCCTCTCGCCTACCACTCTTTTGCACTTAATTCAAATGCTTAACACAGAGCTATTAAATTGTTAATAAGCAGGAATAAGTATGCCATTAATTTGAAAATATTTTATTCAGAGGATGGACTAGCTGCAAGATTTCAGAGGTGGCTGCACAATAATTAATGAACTTAATTTCCAGTGCTAAATACATCATAATTTGAGGCTGAGTTTATGTGCTAATTGCAATTAGGCCCAGAAGAGAGTATGTTTTCTTGGCCTGCCATCATCTGTTTAGATTTGATTTTCACTTTAAAAGTACATCTTCTAAAGTGAAACTTCCAGGAGGCTAAGGTACTAAGAACACTGTACCCAGGCCCCACAGACCCTCATATACCCATAACTTTGGTCTTGTTACAATAATGGTATTGGTACTAATATAAGGGAATATTGTGTAGCAATTGCCTTGGCATGGAAGTATTCTCTCCATGAGGAGGTTCATTAAATCCTTAATATTAAACAAAATGTAGAAGGCTCAGGAAGTCAACAACTCACAAGTCTCAGAAAATTCCTGTAGTGTACAAGATTCACAAGGTCCCTCCCCAGAGTTATATAAAAAGTGACAAGTTCTGGGAAGAGGGGATCTTCTGACTAGCGAAGGGGCATGAAAGCCTTGTTGAGAAATCCAGGGATGCAGATTTTACCAGTGGGACCCAGGCCTACCTTTCTAATCCCCCAGCTGTGCTTGAAGGCAATAATTTGGAATAGTTACCTTCAGCCATTTGCTTCCCTTCCAACCTGTTACCCAGCTTCTGGTGGTGTGAAATGAAAAGAGCTGCTATTTCAGAGTCTGTGGTAGTTACAAATCTGAATGTAGACAACATAAAATAGTAAACATTTAAATCAGCATGAGCTTTTTATTAAAAAATATTAACTTTTTTATTAGACATTTTCTTTATTTACATTTCAAATGTTATCCCCTTTCCTAGTTTCCCCTCTGAAAATCTTCTATCCCTTCTTCCCCTGCTCCCCAACTCACCCACTCCCATTCCTGGCCCTGGCATTCCCCTATACTGGGGCATGGAACCTTCATAGGACCTAGGGCCTCTCCTCCCATTGATGACTGACTAGGCCATCCTCTGCTACATATGCAGCTGGAGCCACAAGTCCCACCGTGTGTTTTCTCTGATTGGTGGCTTAGTCCCAAGGAGCTCTAGGGGAACTGGTTCGTTCATATTGATTTTTATTTGCAACTTGATTACATGGTTCTCTTATCTGAACACTGTATGTAAAGAGAGTATTTTTTTTCTTTTTAGGATCTATTCTTTATTGTTTTTAAACTTATGTGTTTGTGTGTATAGGTTTGGGCAGGAGTGTAGGTGTCCACAGAAGTGAGTGGCATCAGCTCCTCCTAGAGCTGGCCTTAGAGGTGACTGTAGTTGCCTGGCAGAGGTGCTGAGAACCACTGAACTCAGGTCCCCTGCAAGAACAATATGCTCTCCTAACTACAGAAGCAGCTCTTCAGCCCTGATAGTAGCGTTTCCTTGTCAAAAGGTTGGACACATCTGGGTCACTTGTTTTACCTCTTCATGCTTCTGATGCTGTGACTGTATATTAGGGCAACCCAGCTTCAAATCTGAGACATAAAACCAGGTCACAGGCTAGTCTCTCTGACTTTGTCCGTTTCCTGTGCCTTCTAGAATGCCGAATGAGGAAACCAGCTAAGTGGAAGGGCAGAAGACCCCAGGTATTTGATCTCTTTCTTCAGTGGCCTTAGGTGGAGCCAGCTACTTAGAAGTGGTCATGTCCTTACACAAAGCATCACCAGAGGATCCTGTGCACCTTAACCCTCTGTGAGTCAGCAGTCCCCACCTTCCCTACTAATTGAAAGGACTTGGAAAAAAAGTAATGGGCTGGGGAAAAAAGTCAGTCAGCAAAGTGCTTCTGTGTGACATGAGGACCTAAGTTAAAATCTCTGTACTTATGTAAAAAGCAAAGCAAAGCACTGGGAGGTAGAGATAGGAAAATCCCCTGGGATGGGAAGCCAATGTGGCCAAAATGGTGAGGTACAGGTTCCTTGAGAGACCCTGTTTCCAAAACATGAAAAGCATTTGAGGAAGACCAACTTCTGGTCTGTGCATACGTCTGCACCTGCATACTTATGTACCTGAATATACATGTGCATGAGTGCATATGTACATAAAACACATACACTTAGAGACACATAGAGAAACACACACACACACAGAGAGAGAGAGAGAGAGAGAGAGAGAGAGAGAGAGAGAGAGAGAGAGAGAGAGAGAGGGAGGGAGGGAGGGAGAGAGAGAGAGAGAGAGAGAGAGAGAGAGAGAGAGAGAGAGAGAGAGAGAGAGGAAAATTCTCCCTACACTAACCTGGCTCTTAAAGGTTTCTCAGCTATGTGTGTGGCTCTCACTGGGGACACCACAACTATAGTCTAAAGCTTGGACTTAATTAATTCCATGTTTCTTATGAAGTTGAAATCAGAAGGGCTTTGGGGTCAGCTTGCCTGGGAGGCTACCATTGGTTTCCTGGATAATGAACGCTGTAAGTTAGAAACAGGAGAGCTCTTCAGTTCTGGCTCACCCAAAGGACCTAGGTCAGAGGGAGCACAGATTCCCTAGCTGCCCTGAGCTGTTTTGTTTTACGTGTACATCAAGTAAGATCATTATAGTTTGATAATGCATTTCTCCTGAAAGCAGCAACAACAATGCTGTGATGTAGTTAGAATATAGCCTCCACTTTTGCCTATAATAATGGATCATTTCTAAGTGATAATTTTGAGGTTATCAATGATTCTGACACATTAAATGGAAATTGAATTATTTTCCATAGGTTGAGTTGGGACCACTGTTAGCTAAAGGCAAAACACTTATTAACTCTTACAGCTTGTTTTGTGTCTGTCTTGTTTATTTCCTCCATGCCTGAAGTCCCTTTTCTGGATGACAGAGGTGTTTTATCATCAGAGATCAGACTTAGGGACCTGGATATGTGGCTTAGTGTGAGGGGTCCAAACTTGGAGAACCCCGAGTTTGTTTCCTATTAGGCTACTTACGGCTGGATGTAGCTCCAGGTTTAGGGAATCTGACATCTTCCAGCTTCTTCCTTGGCCACTGTACTCATGTGTGTATAGACATATACACAGACACACAGATACACACACACACACACACACACACACACACACACACACAAAACACACACACACACACACACTAAATCTTTAAAGAACTTTGAATCCAAAGAGAAATACATGACTGTTTCCTAGCACCATGGACAGAGGTGTGGTCTGGACAAGCTATTACACACCCTGGGGTGGACTGGGGAGAGGGAAATGAGGCCCAGTGAAGGGCAGACGGACAGGCACTGCTGAAAGGGGATAGCTCACCTCCTCGTGCTCCTCTTTTTATTATGTTATGTTAAAATGAGATTTATTTTAAAATTAACATAAATATTAACCAAAATATAAAAATTGTGTATAATTTTGGGGGGGATATAGCATTCTATATTAGTATGTTATGTGTCATGGTTAAACCCAGGAAGTGAGCATGTTTATCACCTCAGCTTTCAGTTTAGGTAATGTGATACTCTGAATGATTTTCAAATATATATTATTATTAGGTATAGGAAAATAGGTCTATAAACTAGATCTTGCAAACTTATTCTTCCTGTCTAATGGAAACTGTCTATACACTCTCACAAACATTGTACACACACACACACACACACACACACACACACACACACTATTAACAATACTTTATGATTTATGTTTTTTTTACATGGGGGAGAATAAATGAGACAGGTGATTTGAAAATGACATTGAGTGTCAGATTTATTGAATGCCTTTAGGAGGTGATTTAGCTCATTGACAACAGAATCTCATGTAAACCGGGCTAGCCTCAAACTTATAGAGTGAAGGATTCCCTTGAGGATGTGAACTTCATACATTACCAATTGTGGTTTGTGACATCCTGAGATTGAACTGAGGATCTAGTGAATTTTTTAAAACTAATTAATTAATCTTCTCTTATATATTAGATTTCAGTTGCACTTCCCCTTCTCCCCCAGATTTCCTCCTCCTCTGTTTCCCTTCCGAAAGGAGCAGGCCCCCCAGGGACAGCAATCAAACATGACACAATAGTCGGCACAAACCCTCATATCAGGGACGAGACAACAAGTAGGAGGAAAAGGGTCCCAAACGCACGCAAAAAGAGCCAAGGGGCACAAATGTGGCTCAGTTGGTACAGTGTTTGCTTAGAATGCACAAGCAGGCAGCTGTCTCCGGCCTTTTGAATTCTCAGCAAACACTGTACCAACTGAGCCACATCCCTGCTCCTTGGATAACCTTAGTAAATTGGCTAGCTTGGTAAAACCCAAGTCAGGTACTGTTAACCCAGACATATAAGATTTAGAGAGTGTAGATAAGTCTCCAAGACCACATGCTAGACACCTTGTTAACTTCCAAGTTCCTCAGGTTTTCTGTAGCTCACTCATAGGTGACACAGGCCCCTTTCCTCTGAGTGCTTATCACTCAGGGGATTTTTGTCCATGTCGAGGCTTCTAATGTATAAGTATGGAATCTGCCTCACCTCTAGTTTGCTGGATCAAGCACTTCTCACTGATATTCAGTGTTCTGCCAACATGGAACAGGTGTCTTCTTCGTCCTTGCTGTAAAGAGTGGGATTCTTAAGTGACCTGACTCAGACTCTCAAACTCCCACTGTGCTGGCTTTGTTTTCTACTCACTACTGCCCAACATAATCAAATTGATGTTTACCTATATGACCATGCATTCCCTATGGGATATCTTGTAAGTTCCTGATGTTCTTCTTCTGTTTGCTTGTTTTGACTGCCTGATAAGTTTTGTTGGGCTTAGAAGAGTCTCTAAATCCAAAGCAAACTTCTGATTCTGAAGTTCAGCCATTCAAGTGCCTGCTACATGTGTAGCAGTTCCTCTAAAGTATTTGAGGTTTCTTACACAAGCAGGAATGAACTGCTTTCCCTGTACAATAAATGCTCACACTGACCCAGTCTTGCCCACAATGTAGGGGAAGTTCTACAGACATACTGGAGATGTTCTCTCATAATCCATTTCCTAAAGGTGTACAGAAAACGGATTTCCAAGAACATTCACTGTATATTTGCTTACTTTGCAATCTGTTTCACCAAAAGTGATTTTTAAATTGTCTTGAGTGCTCAGTTCATTTAGAGCTGTGCTTTATTAGCATTGGAAAGCATATCAGGTCAAGGATTGGGATGAAATGGAGTCTTCCTGTGATGATCCAATATTCAGTGGTAAAGAAGTTGGGCTAAGTTTATCACGAAACAGCACAGGTCAGTGTTGGCAATTGGGAGAAGATGAGAATGTCCCACTAATGGTGCCAGGTGCTTGAAGCCCTGCTGAGCAGGGCATGAAATATTTACCATTTCCTCTTAGGTGTGCAGGACGAACACTCATTAAACTTTCATGTTTACATCCCCATCCATCAGCCTGCTTCCAGTTTGTGCTATGCTCTCAAATTGTTCAAAGCACGCATTCCTTCAGGGAATGGGTCATGAGGGAACCTCTACTATACATCGTACCCTAGATGAGAATGGCTGAGACCAAAGCGAATACATTTTATGCATGGGAGAGAGTTCATTCCTGCTTTTGCAAGAAACCTCAGTTGCTGCAAGGAGGCTACCCATGAAGTGGTTGCTGGAATGACTGGATCCTAACTGCTTCCTCAGTTAGAGCCTTGGCCTTGAAGGACAGATGGTAGCAAATGCTGGCTGTGTCTATCTCAGTCTCTGAGGCCACTACAGCTGGTTGAAGAGTTTTGAATGAGCTGATTTGTGTGTGTGTGTGTGTGTGTGTGTGTGTGTGTGTGTGTGTGTGTGTCATATGTCACACACAAAGCTGTATGCTAGATCTCTCCTCAAAACTGTTAGTGCCTTGATGGTTTATTCTCAGTTTGGATTGTAACTTGTGCTACATCTAGTTATAGTTTATGCCTTCTGTAATTATCTTTATGGTGCCACTTTTAATTATTCTGCTCATGTCAGGGCTGCCTACCTGTCTTCTCTTCTTTGTTACATTAAAATTATCTAAAGGATGCATTTATTAAGAACTCAGGTAAACATTAGTTAAGGGCCTCTTAGGCAGGTGCTGCATGGATATGCTCATATGTTCTTGTCCTTAAGATTGTTTTTAAAGAGCTGAATGAATTAACAGAAGGTCATGAATGTGTGTGTGCACATGTGTGGTCATGTCTGAGTACATGTTCGTGTATGTTGTAGGTGTTTGTGTGTGTATGAAATTTTTCATACATGAGTATGGTATGTATGTATATGTGTGAGTATGTATATGTGATCATATGTATGTGTTCATATGCATTATATGTGTATATGCATATACGTACATGTGAGTGTATGTCTGTGAATGTGTGTACATATGTGTGATATTTGATTATGTATGTGTATTTATATTGCATGTGAGTATGTATATGTGTTTTTGAATATATGTGTGTGTGTGTGTGTGTGTGTGTGTGTGTGTATGTATGCATGCTTAATCCTATGCCTGGAATTCAAGAAAAGCCTAATTTAGATCATGAGACTACACCTATCATTATGGGAAAGAACAAATTGGGTCCTTTGAGTCTTGGTCATATTTTCATAGCTTAGGAAAGGAGACTTGTAGAGATGTTTTAGGGCAGATAAGGTTAGATTTCAGAGGCTGAATTAGAAATACAGAGGAGCCTGAAGACCTTGCTGCTCAAAATGTGGACTTGAGAGTTGAACCCTTAGAACCCAAGTAAAAGCCAGGCATGGTGGTGTATGCTTGCAATCCTTGTAATGGAGAGGGGAGGCAGGCAGATCTCTGGCCTAGCCAGTAAATTCTAGGCCAGTCAGAGACACAGTCTCAAAAAAGTCAAGTCAATATGGATGTCTCCTGAGGAATGATAGCAGTGTTGATAGGCAATTGGCACATGTGAATCTGTACACATAACACACACACACACACACACACACACACACACACACACACACAAACACAATGTCATGAACACACAAAAGAAATGCAGTAAGGCAAAGAAGCAGTGGCAGAGACAGACTGAGACAGAGCTATGGAAAGGGAGCCATCCATGGTGACAAAAATAAAAACTTCAATTCTCATTCTAAAGGCCTTCTGTTTATGATGGAAAATGGCAGCTGTTGGACCAGACAGAAGAGAGACAATCCCAATGTGAGCCTTGTTGGTTGGTGAGTCACAAAGTGGGGAAACGAGAGAAACACTTAGTAGTTAAGTAACATGTGTACTAGTGAAGTTGCCCTTCTGTGGCTGACTGAGGAAGGTTATGCTCTGGAGACTTCTGCTGCAGGACTTCATGTCTGTGCCTGTGAGCAGTCCTGAAGTTTGAGCATGGATAACCAGTACTGTGCATATGGGGACCAGAGCCTGACCTCAGCCTGTGCTTTTGTTCAGTTTTTTTTTTTTTACTTTATTTTTAATTTTTTTTAAATTAGGTATTTTCCTCGTTTACATTTTCAATGCTATCCCAAAGGTCCCCCATACTCACCCCCCAATCCCCTACCCACTCACTCCCCCTTTTTGGCCCTGGCGTTCCCCTGTACTGGGGCATATAAAGTTTGCAAGTCCAATGGGCCTCTCTTTGCAGTGATGGCCGACTAGGCCATCTTTTGATACATATGCAGCTAAAGACAAGAGCTCCCGGGTACTGGTTAGTTCATATTGTTGTTCCACCTATAGGGTTGCAGTTCCCTTTAGCTCCTTGGGTAATTTCTCTAGCTCCTCCATTAGGGGCCGTGTGACCCATCCAATAGCTGACTGTGATCATCCACTTCTGTGTTTGCTAGGCTCCGGCATAGTCTCACAAGAGAGAGCTATATCTGGGTCCTTTCAGCAAAATCTTGCTAGTGTATGCAATGGTGTCAGCATTTGGAAGCTGATTATGGGATGGATCCCTGCATATGGCAATCACTAGATGGTCCATCCTTTCGTCACAGCCCCAAATTTTGTCTCTGTAACTCCTTCTATGGGTGTTTTGTTCCCATTTCTAAGAAAGGGTAAAGTGTCCACACTTTGGTCTTCGTTCTTCTTGAATTTCATGCGTTTGGCAAGTTGTATCTTATATCTTGGGTATCCTAAGTTTCTGGGCTAATATCCACTTATCAGTGAGTACATATTGTGCGAGTTCCTTTGTGATTGGGTTACTTCACTCAGGATGATATCCTCCAGGTCCATCCATTTGCCTAAGAATTTCATAAATTCATTTTTTTAAATAGCTGAGTAGTATTCTATTGTGTAAATGTACCACATTTTCTGTATCCATTCCTCTGTTGAGGGGCATCTGGATTCTTTCCAGCTTCTGGCTATTATAAACAAGGCTGCTATGAACATAGTGGAGCATGTGTTCTTCTTACCGGTTGGGACATCTTCTGGATATATGCCCAGGAGAGGTATTGCGGGATCCTCCGGTAGTACTATGTCCAATTTTCTGAGGAACCGCCAGACTGATTTCCAGAGTGGTTGTACAAGCTTGCAATCCCACCAACAATGGAGGAATGTTCCCCTTTCTCCACATCCTTGCCATCATCTGCTCTCACCTGAGTTTTTGATCTTTGCCATTCTGACTGGAGTGAAGTGGAATCTCAGTGTTGTTTTGATTTGCATTTCCCTGATGATTAAGGATGTTGAACATTTTTTCAGGTGCTTCTCTGCCATTCGGTATTCCTCAGGTGAGAATTCTTTGTTCAGCTCTGAGCCCCATTTTTTTAACATTTTGCCCTATTTTTTTCTCTAATTTTGAGGGGATTACATGAAAAAAAAATATGTGCCTATTCTGTATAAAATTGCAATTCATGTTGTTGCTGTTAAATGTGCAATATTTCCCTTATTCATTACTTTAACAAGCTTCATTTAGCTGGGGAATATAGCTTAGTGGCAGTGTATTTAACGAAAGTACAAGAGGTCCTAGGTTCAATCCCTGGTAGCAGAAGATTTGGATTTGGCAAGCAAAAGTCTTGATTAGAAAGATAGCTCACAGGTCAAAGGTACTTGATACTCTTCTATAGGACCAATGCTTGGATCCCAGCATTCTCATCAGGTGGCACACAATCCCTTGCCACCACCCACTTGGATTAATGTGGACCTTCCCACCTGGGTCTCAGATATTGGGTTTAATTCTTCCCTCTGTTCCCCTCTAGATCCACTTGTACCTTTCAGTCTCTCTTGGCCCAGCCTTGCTTTGGGTTTCTGCCCTGTCTACCTTCCTCACACCCCCTTCCTGGACTGAGTATGAGTGCCCCCATTTGTCCTCTCACATTTAGTCTAACTCCTCATCCCCAGTATCCTCCAGGTCCCGTGGTTTCTATAATGTCACAGCCATTCTAGGCCCCAGACAAAATTAACAACAGCTGTTTATTCACACATTCAAAGTCAGGGGACCCATCTGTTATCCCTTTGTTCATCAGAGTTTCAAAGTCACAGAAAGGAGGATGAGTTTTGTAGTAAGAAAGGGGAAAGTAGTTGGCAAGCTCTACTGAGATGGAAAGTTTCAGAAGTGGCCACACCTTCTCCTTGGTCTTCAGTGCATTGCTCAATCCCTGTTCTCCTGTAGGAAGATGAGCACGTTGGACAGGTGTGTGTATGTGTGTGTGTGTGTGCTCTTGGTGCACATGTGTAGGTCAGAGGACAGCCTTGGTTGTCATTCCTCAGGCACCATATCTATCTGCTGTTGTTGTTGCTGCTGCTGTTGCTGCTGTTATTGTTATTGCAGCTGCTGCTGCTTTGTTTAAGACAAGGTCTCTTGGGCCAGAACTTGGCACACATACCTGGCTAACTGGCAGGTGAGGTTTTATAGATCTACCTGTGTCTATCTTACTATCATTGGGATTGCAGGAGCATATCACTGTGCCTGGTTTCTTATGTGAATCCCATCTATCCAAACTCAAGTCCTCACACTTGTGAGACAAGCGTTTTTACTAACTAAGGTACCTCCTCCTCTTTGTGGCCATATTGAAAACAAAACAAAACAAAACAGAACAAAACAAAACTGTGGAGTGGTACAAATAGATGGCCTTTAGTGGATAGAACATTTTGCAGCTAGAAAGAATTGGCAGGGATATTTAGGGTCTTGGTCTTCCTAAGAAGCCGCTCTTTAGGCAGTTTCTTTCTGTTAATGCCAGTCTTTTGCTTACTCTTCAAGGGCTCCTGTTCACAGAAGATCAGTGTCGTTAGGGCGTGACGCCCACCATCCTTAATTCTTGAGTCTTATAAAGAATGACATGCCTCAGCCATACTATGGTTGTCCCAAACACAAGTAAGCCCTGTTTTCTCTTGGAAATGTACTATTACTGTCTTTTTGCTTTTAACTGGTTCTTTTCGTCATTTTACTATTATGCTTGCACACATGTGCAAACACACACACATACACACACGTGCATATTTAACAAGCCATAATTGAGAAACAGAAATTACGTTTTGGGGGAGCTGGGTAGATTACTTAGTGATTAAGGACACATACTGCTCTTGCTGAGGATTCAAGTTTGTTTCCCAGCACCCTTGTCAGGCAGCTCACAATCATGTGTAATTCCACCTCTGGGCTATGCAGGATCACCCTCTACGTACCTACACACATGTGCACACATGCATAATTAAAAATAATAAATCCTTAAAAATATATTTATTTTTGAGATAAGGTCTTCTGTAGTCCTTGCTGGCCTCAAGCTATGTAGATTTACTACTACTTAAGAATGTTCTTGAATTCCTGATGCTCCTGCCTCAGTCTTCCCAGAGCTGGAATTATAATTGTGCATCACCATATGGGGTGTGTGTGCTTCAGATTGAACCTAAGGCTTTGCGTGTGCTGGACAAGAGATCTACCCAATGAGCTGTATCCCTAGCTCTGCCTTTATGTTTTGGTATACAACACAATGTTTTGATGAAGTGATTGAATAAAGCTGGTTAACATATCTATCATCTCATATATTTATTCATTTGTGGTAAGAATGCTTCATGTCTACTCTCAGAAGATTCAGGTATATTCACAAAATATTATCCAATTATTTCCATATATTATACAATACATCATTGCTTTTTGTAGTTGTCATGTCATGCAGTAGTCAGGTGGAAAGTATTTACATTTTATTAGAAATTTATATACTTCGACTAACGTCTTTCCTTTCATGTCTCCTCAGCCACTGTAATCACCATCCACCCTAGGCTTATATGAATTTAACTTTTTAAGGTTTTAGATTTTAGTGAGATATTTTCATATTTATCTTTCTGTGCATGGCATATTTCACTCGAGGAAATGTCCTCCAGGTTTCTCAGCAGAACAGGGTTTCCTATTTTTTTTAAAGCCACATAGTATCCTAATATAGCTATAAGAATATTCCCTACATTCAGATATGAACACATAAATACAGCTTAAACCCGACTTTTCATAATGCTGCCACAGATCTGAGTGTGACCCATCAATTTTATTTTCCTCAGATGTCTAGAGTGGAGACCTTCATTCACATGTAGTTCCAACTTTAACTTTCAAAGGAAAAAAATCTATGCTGTTTTTCACAAGGCTGTACTAATTTACATTCCTGCCAACAGTGTCAATGGTGGTCTTTTCACATTATCCTCTCCAAAACTTAACACCCTTCTTGATCACGGCTGTTCTAGTGTGTGAGGCTATATTGCTTCACTGTTTTAATAGTCATTTCTCAGCCGGGCACGGTGGCGCATGCATGCCTTTAATCCCAGCACTTGGGAGGCAGAGGCAGGTGGATTTCTGAGTTCGAGGCCAGCCTGGGCTATACAGAGAAACCCTGTCTTGAAAAACAGAAACAAACAAACAAACAAAACAAAAAAGAAAAAAAGTCATTTCTCTGATGATTAGTGACAATGAGCATCTTCTCATGTACTTGTTGATCTCAGTTTCTTTTCTGTTACTGTGATAAAATACCCTGACAAAAGCAACTTAAGGGAGACTGTAGACAGCCAGGGCAGCAGGAGTCATCCGGTTACATTGTAACCACAGCAGTGGGGGTGGGTGGGAGGAGGGGAGAGAGAGAGAAAGAGAGAGGGAGAGAGAGGGGAGGAAGGGGGAAGGGAGAGGGAGGGGGAGGAGAGAGAGAGAGAGAGAGAACAGGAAGTGATGCCCCACCCCCAATGACCCATGTTCTCACACAAGGCTTCTACAACCTTCCCCATTACCCATTAGCACTACCAGCTGGGACTGAGTGTTTAAACACAAGCCTTTATATGGGCAACTTCACATTCAAATAACAACATCTGTGGACATGTATGTATCTTCTTTGAGAAACGTCTATCCAGGTCTTTTATCATTATTTTCTATCAAGGTGTTTTCTTGCTATTGTGTTGAGTGAGTTCCTTAAGTTCCTTGAATGCCAGTCCTTTGTCAGATGTCATCTACAAATATTCTTCTCATTCCACTAGGTTGTTCCTTCACTCTGCTGGTTGCTTCCTTTGTTGTGCAGATTCGCAGTTTGATGCAGTTCTAGTCTTTTGTTGCCTGCACTACAAAAACCATGGCTTAGAGCAATGACAGGACACTTTTTAGGTTATGGTTTCTTCTGCTTTCAGGACTCTTGTTTAAATATTTTTTTCCAATTTAAGCTGAATTTTGTATGTGACCTTAGGTAAAGCCCCATGTAGAAATCCAACATCCCTAACACGATTTACTGCAGTGACTTTCTTTTCATCTTCTTGTGTTCTTGGCATCTTGTGACAGAGACCGGTTGTCCATTATCAGCACATGCATTTATTTCTGGACTCGATTTTCATCCATTAGTCAACGTGGTGTTCATTTTTATGCTAGTAATGTGTTGTTTTGTGGAGATGAATGAGACAAAAGAATTTCCCACTATATAGTGCAAACTAGCATTCAAGTCACTATGTCATCCACATTAGCCTCAAACTCACAATCCTCCTGCCTCAGCCTCCAAAGGCAGGGTTTAAAGAATCTATTCTTTTATTTATTTATTTATTTATTTATTTATTTATTTATTTATATTACATATTTTCCTCAATTACATTTCCAATGCTATCCCAAAAGTCCCCCATACCCTCCCCCCCCCCACTTCCCTACCCACTTATTCCCTTTTTTTTTTTTTTTTGGCCCTGGCATTCCCCTGTACTGGGGCATATAAAAGAGGAAAGAAAAGATGTGCATTGCCATGCACAGTTGTTGCCTTGATGACTATGACATTTTAGTAGATGTTTTGAAAAAGCCTTTTATTTATTTTTAGTATTAAAACTTAATATGGTTTGATTAGTTCCTTGAGAATTTAATACAACATGTTTGAACTGCAACAGAGCTCTCTCTTCACCAGGCATGGAGAGAACCTTTTTCTTAGACTGACTTGTTCATGTGTGGCAATATGTTGGACAACTTTAGATGCCATTTGTTTAAATAGTTTCCATACAGTCTTTTTATTTAATAATAATATGCAATTCATTCATGCCTGATTCAGGCTTATTGTTGTGATTTTCTTTACGTGTCAGCCGGTCCTTTCATATTGATCCTAACTGTGACTAGAATTTCAAGTCTTTGCATCAGCCTCATCTGTCTTTTACCTTTTCCTTTTTATATATGTATTTTAAGCCAAAATAAAGATAGCTAAATCTCCTCCCCTAAAGAATAACTAAAGAATGAATAGGATAAAGTATAATTTAAAAATTACACGTATTTGTGTCTGTAAAGGAGGATGCACACATGTTACAGATTACATGTAGAGGTCAGAAGATGTCTGTCTTCAAATCACTTTATCTGTCGAGCTTTTTTGCTGGTCCTGTGGCCCTGTCCCCACCATGAGTTGGAACCAGAGTCCCAGTATGGAGAGTCATTCATTCCCAGGAAATGGAGTACAGCCGGGAAGGGGGACACTCTCTTACCTGGCACTTTTACGTGTAACCTGGTGCTAAACCATTCATAGATGAGCTGTTTCTGTCATCTCACTGTGGCTATTGAAGTCAGGTGCTGTGATGACTCCCGCTTTGTTTTTTGGCTCAAGGTTTCTTTAGTGACTCAGAATTTTGTGGCAGTCTCCACTTAGCTAACCGGCTTTCCTTCTAGGCATTAGATCATGTGTGCCCTTCCCTAAGGAAGGCATCACTAGCTTAGTCTGTGCTGTGTGCTTTTGCAGCATTATTGCTCCTTGTTATCTACCTCGTTACTATAATTAGCTGCTCAGGGAAGGTCTCTTTCTTCCATTCAGTTCTTAAAAGCAGAGATTTAGAAACTCAGTATCATCATTGTGGCAGTCTCCATGATGAGCACTTAGCAGGGGCTCAATAAATACAAGCAGATTGATTAAACCGTTAATTACTTCTTGCTTGCAGTTCTCCTTTCATACTGATCTTCACCCCAGGATATCCCAGAAAGCTTGCTCAAAGAGAATAAGGTAGGTGCTGGACTGAGCGGATACACCACCTGCAGCCCCAACACTTTGATTTTTCTCCCCTCATTGCTCATTGTTCACATGTTTTTACAGTACAGACATTGCCTCTGTACTGGTGTTCCTATACAACAGCCTTTCAATATCTATTTGTTGACTTTTGTTTCCTAGCAACTGATGAAAATGCTTTGATTTGCAAAGGCAGATGGACCATTCCAAACCTCTTACTGAGGAGGAAATCTGTGTAAAGGATCTTTTTTTTTTTATTATTTTTTTTTTACACTTAAGCCTTCTGATTCTTTTGTGTTATGTGTTCTTTTGCATATGAATGCATATGTGTGCTTGCACTTGGAGCCAGAGATCAACCTTGGATGCCATTCCTCAGGTACCTTCTATTTTTATTTATTTATTTTTAATTTCAAGTCTTGGTTTCTCACTGGCTTGAAACTTTACCAAGTAGGCTAGACTGGTTAGTCAGTGAACCCCATGAATACATCTCTCTCTTTCTCCTCAGTCCTGGGATGAAAAACATATAGGATCACATTTTTTTTTTTTTTATGTGGTTTCTGGACATCAAACTCAGGTCCTCATGCTGGCATGGAAAGCATTTTCCTAACTTAGCTCTCTCCCCAGCCTCTTCTCATTTGTCTGTATCCTGCATATCACCGTCCTTCAATCATCCAGCCAGCACGTCCTTAGGCATGGAAACAGTTGAACATCCATCAGCACTCTGACTGCTCCCAACAGTCACAGCATTAAGTTAAATATGCTTGTAGACTGGGACTGTTTAAAAATCTCCCAGAGAGTGAAAGCAACGAATACATGGAATCATTTTATTGTTCCAGAGCATTTGACAATTTCACTCTCATTTCAACAAGCTCTTGTCAGCTCCTTTGGGGACCATTTCCCTGGATGCAGTATCATGGTGGGATATATAGTACACACACACAACAGAGGAAACAGAAAGATGGAGACTAATTTTGTTTTTCAGCCACTTTCTCTTGCCCTAAGCTGGTCAGCCTCTACTTCTCACACATTTACATGAATTTTGTATTTATCTTTGTCTTTAGTATGTTGGGGAGCACACACATACATATGAAGGGCCAGCAAGATGGTTTAGCAGGTAAAGGTGCTTGTTACCAATCTTAATGATCTGAGTTTGAATGTCAAGACCCACAAGATGAAATAATAATAAGAACTCCTAGAAGTTGTTCTCTGATCACTTGAGTGACCACATACACACACACACACACACACACACACACTTAAAAATGTGTAAGTGAATGCAATAAGAATTATTAGCTAACTTGATTTAATATCATATTAAATAATACCCCAGGTCAGTCTTAGGATTGTAAGAATGCTTGAACTTTAGGGGAAGCTAGTAATATTCTCATGCTAATAGGATAGAGAAGCAAAGTATGGTTATATAATGGGATATGAAATAAAACTCGGCATTTGATAAGTGTTTTGTGGTAAAAACTCAGAAAACCGACTAGAAAGCCATTTCCTTAATGTCTGCGTACTAATATTTTATATGACAAAGAACTTTACTAGGTTTTATGGTCAAGTAAAGGTAAGAATGTTATCACCGTGGGTAATAAATGTATGAATATTCCCAGGTAAATAAATAAATGATGAAAAGAAAAATGGTAAGCAGTGAGAAAAGACTAATTTAATGGTTTTAAGATGACAATGAGGCTGTCGAGATGACTCCATGAGTAAAGGAGTCATCTTCGCTGCCACACCTGATCTTGTGAAGTCAAACCCTAGGACCCACGCAGGGAGGAGAGATCACACTTGTGAAATGTTCTCCATGTATATTTCACAGTACACACACACACACACACACACACACACACACACACACACACACACACACACACAGGTACACACATTTGTCTACACTGATTAACTCAACAGCTTCTACAGAAAGAATAGAGAGGATGCTCCTGAACTGTGGTCAAATCAGAGGGCTATTAAAAATAGTTAGGGCTGAAGAGATGCTCAGTGTTTAAGAGTCCTTACAGCTTCTGCAGTGGACCTTAGTTTAGTTTCTAGAAACCACACTGATGTCTCATAACCATTTGTAACTTCAGCTTCAGGGAACCCAATGCCCTCTTCTGTCTTCCATAAGTACTTGTACCCATGTGTACCAGCCCCCATGTACAAACAATTAACAATAAAAATAAATCTGAAAAAAAAATCAGTGTCTCCTCTTTACCTCAGCAAATTTCACATTTGCAAACAGTATTAATCAGATAACATTCTTACGAGAGAATGTACACAGAACTCTATGCATCCATAATTCTCTTTGGAGAGGAGATTCAGAGGAAGTTATCAAGGCCCGAATAAATGGAGTATTATATTGGATTTGGGGTGGGATGACCTAACATAAAGATATCATTTCCCAAAATTCATATATAAATTCAATGCAATTGCAGTAAAAATTCCATAAGCAATTTTTTCTTTCTTTTTAAAAAAAATATTCTTTGGCAATGCTTTATGCATACAGAATGAGTTTTAGTTACCTCAATCACTTTCACTCTTTATCTCTCCTCTGCAGAAATTCTTTTTACAAGTTTTCTGTTATGGTTTGTATATGCTTAGGCCAGGGAGTGGCACTATTAGAAGGTGTGGCCCTGTTGGAGTAGGTGTGCCATTATGGGTGTGGATTTTAAGACCCTCATCCTAGCTGCTTGGAAGCCAGTATTCTGCTAAGCAGCTTTCAAATGAAGATGTAGAACTCTCAGCTCCTTCTGCACCATGCCTGCCTGGATGCTGCCATGTTCCTGCCTTGATGATAATGGACTGAACCTCTGAACCTGTAAGCCAGCCTCAATTAAATGTTGTCCTTATGAGAGTTGCCTTGGTCCTGGTATCTGTTCACAGCAGTAAAACCCTAACTAAGACATTCATTCCCCTTCAATTTTCTTTGTCCTTTTTTAATATGTGTGACTCACTGAGTTTTATTATGGCTGTTCACATGAGCATGGATTCCCATGTGTTTATTTACTGGAGCCTGGGTATATTTCAGTGGCTACTGAACTAATGAAAATGGCAACCTCTCCTCCAACAACTGTTAATTGCTAACAGTTTCTCCAGGAGAGGTGAGACCTCACAAACCCCACTCTATTCATAAAGTAATGTTAATGGGCCCACTCTTGTGTATGCCTTGAACAGGCAAACATAACTGCAGGGAATTCATGAGTGTAAGGCTATCTCATGGATAGAAGTCTTTTTTTTTTTTTTTTTCAGCACATCTTCTGGTCCTCTGGCTCTGTTGGCTTTTTTTCTGCCCTTCTCCTCTTTAGTGTTCCTAGGAGGATTTTTGAGTAACCCAATAAAAGTTCTAATGCTTCATAAAAGAATAAGTTCCCAAGTAGTTAGGTTGATTTTCATAGAGAAAAGCAAAGCATGGGGGGCTTCTGTTAAATTATTAGGATGAAAAATAAAGTGTTATTAGTGCAGAGATTGACAGCCCATCAGTGAGACTAGCAGACACCCTAAGGACAGGCTTACATAGATAGATACTCCATTATGAGAAAGTGCAATATCACAGATCAGAAAGTACATGTGAGTGGGTAAAATGGGTTTACACAATGTGGACAAGGTATTTGGATCTATACTCAGACCATAAGTGAAGGTAAACTTCACTGAAGCTAAAGTCTATACGTGAGAGGCAAAACCTAGAGAAGAAGCTGTGGGGAGATTTCAGTGACTTTGGAAACATCCTTAGAGCAGTTATCTTAGAGCCAAAGTTATATACATATGGCCATATCAATAATAAAGATTTCTGTTTGACAGAAGGCAACACAGATCCTGTTAACAGACAGATAGACGGCTGGGAAAAGACATCCGCATTGTCTGAAAACATCCTAGAATTAAACTTAGAAAATCCGAGGAATGTCTGCAAGTGAACAAGAAGACATGAGAGCAGCAGGACAAGGAGATTCACAAGGCTGTGAATCGTGAATTACTGGTGGGAGAAATCTGGGAAAACTTGTATATGAGCAGATGCTCATCCACATTAGTAATCAAAGAAATGCAAATCAAAAAAAAAAAAAAACCACGATTACGTTTTACGCTCATCAGATTGCTAAAAATCAAGAAGGAACATCATTTCAAATTCACCATGGAAGAGTGGGAATGCACCAAAAAATAAGTGATAGGCTGGGGAGATGGCTCAGTTGAGCTACAGTTTCAGGGAGAGATCCTTAGTCAATAATGAAAATGGAGGGCCAGGAGATGGCTCAGTCAATAAAGCACTCGACACACAAGCAAGAAGACTGGAGAGAGGTCCCCAGAATTTAAGATTGGAATCAGGAAGGCACGGCAGCACACTTGTAATTCTAGCCTCAGAAGGCAGAGATGAGAAATCCCGAGGTAAGCTGGTTTGGGAGACTTCCATGGTTGGCGAGCTTTGGGTATGGTTGACAGTTCTGTTGAAGAGTATCTCAATGAGTATGGTGGAAGCATAAAGGGGGCTGACTCCTGCCATCAGCTTCTGGCCTCTTCAAGCGTGCGCGCGCGCACACACACACACACACACACACACACACACACACACACACACACACACACGTACTCCTCCCCATACTTAATCACATATCCCCTTGGGAAAAAAATATATAAATAAAAATCTCTTTAGAAACAAAAAATAACAAAAGTAAAATAAAAATGTTTCTATATGAGCTACAGATAGTGGTGTGATATCCAGTGCCCAGCCCAGAACAAAAATCTGAACAGAAGCAACATAGGAGTCAACAACAGCATGAGGTCTAATGCTACCTTAGTGAAGTCACTCCAGACATAGCAAGGACACTCCTTCAGGGAAACATGTCCTGCTCTCTAGAAGATATACAAAGGCAGCATACTGATAGGATCTGATCTTTCATAATTTCATACTTTCATATTACCTCTGTTGCATATTTCCATATTATAACCAGATTCTTAACTATGTTAGCTCCTTATATTATGATGACATTATACTTCTAAAGACTATATATTTCTCTACATGTCTTTAAAACATTTTTACTTATATTAACTTTTTAAAAAAATTCATATATGTGACTGTATGTGTGTGAACTTCTTACACAATGGTGTACATATAGAAATCAGAGGACAGCTTGTGGAAGCTGATTTTCTCACTCTACCATGTGACCCTGGGGATAAAACTCAGGCCATCCACTGTGGCTGTGAACACCTTTCACTGCTGAGCCATCTGTTCTGGCTCCTTTAGTGCTGCTGTAATAAAACACTGACCAAAAGCAGCTTAGGGGAAGAGAGGACTTACTTAGCTTACACTTTAAGGTCACTTTACAGTTCATCACTGAGGGAAATCAAGGCAGGAACTCAAGCATGAAATTGAAGGCAAGCCTGATTGCTATTTCACTCAGTTATTTTCTAGGAGGCATCTCACTCACAGCTAAGGAAGTGCAGCAGAAACTAGAGGCATACCTCATGCTGGCTCACTCACAGGGTCATGTTCAGCTAGCTTCTTTATATCACCCAGAACTACCTGTCGACAATGGAGTCACCCTAGTGGGCTGGACATCAATTAACAATCAGGTCAATTTACAATAGACAGATCCACAAAGCCAACAGATCTAGGTAATCTCTCAGTTGAGATTCTCTTCTCTGGTGACTCTTGGATGTGCCAACTGACAGTAATGTTAACTGGGACACCATCTTGCTGGCCATATTTATTTTGATTATTCAAGGATATGTATATATATATATATATATATATATATATATATATATATATATACACACACACAAAATACATATATATATGTATATATATAATGTGTTATTTAAAATTACATGATTAATACTTTTGAAGTTGATGATAATTTCATTTACTTTTTGTCAGACTATAATATTCTAATTAAGAAAATAATTTTCCTAAAGTGTTAGTGTAGTTATTAAGCTTAGTTTAAAAAATGCAGGGACTGGAGAGATGGCTTAGAGATTAAGAACATTGGCTGCTGAGTTCAATTCCCAGTTAACTACATAGTGGCTTGCAACCATCTGTAATGGGGTGCAATGCTCTCTTCTGGTGTGTCTGAAGGGAGTGACAGTGTACTCACGTACATTAAATAAATAAATCTTTAAAAAATGCTAAAATGGAAAAATATTCTATATTCCACATATTTGTTTTGAAATATGTTAGCATTTTAGCTCAGATGTAGTTAATGATAGTATCTTATTTCCACTCAGATTTCCCATGAAAACCATTTTAATAACACAATCCCATCAATTACATTATCAGAATCTTTGTGTAATGTTGCAAAAATTTTATTCTTTTTCAAATAAAAAGGAAAGCTGCACCAACAACAGTTCCTTGCCGCACATGGAGATGTGCCTGACTTTAATGGCATGATTCAAGATGAAATCTTGTTTACTAGAAAGCATTTGTCAGTCTTCTGTTGAGTCCTATTATTTTATCAGTAGGGAATATATTGTAGTGTCTTCTATCACAGCCCTTCAAGAGAATTTCAAATTACAAGAACCATTTAAAAATGAAAGACTTTGGGATGTTTTATTTATTGAATGATTTGACTAATGATCTCCACTTGGTTCTTAATGAAAATGCAGAAAAATTCATAACTATAAATTTATCCTGTCCTAGGCTGTGAAGGCTCATTTACAGAGTAGCCTTTCCAAAGGGCAAGCATTTTTGAAGGCTGATTGGTGTTAGATGACAAGGAGAGAAAAGTGTGTACCGAATCCATGGAGGCGAGTTCGTATTTATTCATAGATATTTCACAGCTTAGTTTGTCTAGCAGAGCAATAAATTATAGAGCATTATGGTTAAGAGGAGAATATGAATTACTTATGCACACCAATTTTCCTATATGCATTTTGTCCTTTTGTATTTTGTTCGATAGAACTCTTCAAGGGTGAATATGCTTTTCACTATAACAAAACTGTAGTGAGGTTCAAATGAAAAATTTTCCCCTATAGAATCATGTGCTTGTACACTTGATCTCCAGTTGGCTGTGGTGTTTGGGAAGGTTGCAGAACCGTTAGGAGTTGGATTCCTGCTGAAGAGAGTATGTCACTAGGGGTGGGCATCAAGTGGTTATAGTTTCGCCCTACTTTCTGTTCTCTCTCTGCTCCTTTATAAGGGTGAAAATGTGGCCAGCAGCTTCCTGCTGCTGGGCCATGGCAACCTTTGCCTGGTGCTGTGCCTTTCCCTGAATGATGGATTCCCCACTTAGAACCATAAGCAAAATAAACCCTTTCTTCCTTAAGTTGCATTTGGTTGTGACATTTTATCACAGCAACAACAAAGTAACTAATATTTGAATCTTTATTAGAGTCACAAAAACATTTCCTCTTCCAGCTTAAGTAAAGACTTTAACTCAGTTTGCAATAGCTTCTGCAATAATGTTAGACATTACTCTGTCAGCAGAATGAGCTTCTTGAAGACTTTGCTTCTAAAATATGAAACGAATTAAAACAGTTTCATTATGCAATTAGTGACTGTTTTGCTAATATTTTTATTTCTTCATATGTACATTAAAAATTTGAAATAAAAAATCAGGACAATTAATTTAGAAGAGCAATTAACTGACCTAAATGAAAACTCATGCTCCACAGAGTAATATGTAAATACATGTCTGCTTTTGCATATGTTAGTCTGTTTTTGCATATGTTAATCTTTCTTAGAATAAAACTTCTTTTAGGTAGCTGCTGCTGCTTTTCACAGATTTGAGTTTCTAATTATTTTCCAAATAGCCCTGTCTACTGCAAATTTAACTACTTATTGGGCCCACGAGCAGTCCAGCAAAGAGTGAGCTCACTAGACCTCAGCTCTTCCTAAAGATTAGAGACAGGTAATAGCTGATGAGGAAGGAGTGACCTTCTTTCCAGTGGTATGGGCTCTGGTAAGATGCCCAGATGACTGTAAATAGCTCCTCACCCTTGCTCCTGCAAGCAACATTAATGATACTCAAAGGATCTTTAAAAAAAATAGACATGAAAACAGGAAAAGTCTGACTTGGAAAGAAGAAAAGGGAGAGGGAAACAAAGTGAAAATGGGAGGTCAATAAGATCAAAATATGTTACATACGTATTAAAAAGTACCATATTGAAACCAAATAATTATATATAATTTATATATAATATATAGCTGTATAAAATAGATTTTATATATTTATATATAATTATGAATGTTTATAATTTATACATATTTAATGTATATATAATTTGTATATATATTCATAATATTATATAATGTTTTTCTTAGGATATATACATATAATCTAAGAAAATCACTAAAATGTCACGTCCATCCCTGAGAAAATATAAATTGTAAACTGACTTATAAGACATAAACTATGAAAAGGAAAAAGAAGGTAGAGACTCCAGTTGAGAAGATCACTATGTGCAAAGGTCTTGCTGTTTCTTACAATGTGTTATTCTGCAGTATTTACTTTTTTTGTTTTGTTTTGTTTTGTTTTTCTTGCTACTTAGCTTTAGGTGATATAATTAAAAGTGTAAACTTGTTACTTTTGAAGTGATTTTTGCTAACCACAAAATTTGGCTAACCACAGATCCTGCTCACAAGTTGATAAAGAATATGTTATATAGCATCCTTGGGAGTGGCATTCAAGAGAGGTTAATTATACTGTCTGAAAAGAAGCCAGGCAAAGAACCATAAAAGCAACTCAAAGAAGAGAGGAAGAAAGGAAGGAAAGAAAGAAAGAAGGAAGGAAGGGAGGGAGGGAGGGAGGGAGGGAGGGAGGAAGGAAGGAAGGAAGGAAGGAAGGAAGGAAGGAAGGGGGAAGGGAAGGAAGAAAGGAAGAATAAAGGGAAAGGAGGAAGAGAGAGAAAAAGAAGAAAGAAGGAAAGAACAAAGGAAAGAAAAAATGAAGAAAGAAAGGAAGAAAAAGGAAAGAACAAAGGAAGGAAGGAAGGAAGGAAGGAAGGAAGGAAGGAAGGAAAGAAGTGTTTGCTTTGGCTCACAGTTCAAGGGCACAGTCCACCATTGCAGGGAAGACATGATGGCAGGAGTGTGGTGGCTGGTCACATCACATCCACAGTTAGGAAGCCAAGGTGGCTGCAGGTGCTCAGCTCCCTTCTTTTCACTCAGTCCAGCACTCTAGCCCAGATGGTGCCTCCTCCTTTGAAGGAGGGTTTTCTCTCAGCTACCCTGCTCTCCATAATCTCTCACAGGAATTCCTGGAGGTGATTCAAGAACTGGTGTGATCACAGTAACTGTCACACGTGTTTTCCTTTCAGTATGTAGTTTCTGTTTCTGACAGAATCTGTTTTCCTTTCATGCCTAGGCTAGTGATCATATTAATTTCCTGAGCTCTGATTTTGGCACATCTCCTTGATGCAGCTCGGGTAATTCCTAGGAATAAACTATCTCTAGGTACGCAATTCTTTCACTTCCAGTTGGACTGGGCATTCTTCCTCGTTTTAACTCATCCTGCTGTGTTGATATGTTCACTCATTGAGCCTCAGCCAGAGCACACAGTGCTGTTGCTCCCCTGGCTTGCTTTTTCAGCCCTAGAAGAGGTCTCCAAACACCCTTCCTTCTTTGCTCTTTCAGATTCTGGGCATATGTATGCACAGGGCCATTTTCAATTCCCAGCTTTGCACTTATGGATAAATATGAGACACCTGGGAAAACAAACACAAACATGAATCGCACGCAAAAATAATGGCGATCAAACAGCATAGGCAGACACTGAATGTTATGATGTCACAATGCAGGAGGGAGGGATGGAAGAGGCAGGTTACATGGACTGAGATTGGACATAATGTGCATCAGAAAATGCATCCTTGTGCTATATAGCTGGGGTATCTTGAATATATTTACAAAATTATGTATACTCAAAGAAGGGTTGATTAAGTTGATAAGGAGAAATCATGAAGTTTCACAAAGATGATTGCCTTATCTTCTTTTTTTGAGTGTACATGTGTGAGTGTGCATGAATGCATGTGTGTGCATATACATATGGAGACTAGAGGTTAACTGTAGTCATTGTCTTAGTTTTCTATTTTTGTGACAAGCACCATGACCAAAAGGAACTTGAATAAGAAAGAAAGAAAGAAAGAAAGAAAGAAAGAAAGAAAGAAAGAAAGAGTCTGTTTTGTTTTGTTTGTTTGTTTTAATATGTCATCCTCACAGCCCATCATGAGGGGAAGTCAAGGGTAGGAATTCAGGGCAGGAACCTAAAGGTAGAAGCTGAAGCAGATCTGTGGAGTCAAGGTTCTTACTGGCTTGCTCTTCATGGATTGCTCTTTCAACTTTCTTATATGACCCAGGACCAACTGGCCAGGGCTGGCACCACCTATGGTCAACAGTGCCATTCCACATCAAATATTACTCAAGAAAATGCCCTATAGGCTTGCTGATGGGCAAATGTGATATTGGCATTTTCTCTGACAAGGGTCCCTCTTTCCAGATGACTCTGTGACTAGTTTACAAAACACTAGGCAGTACAGGTGTCTTTTCTCAGGATGGCATAAACCTTGTCCTTTTGAGACAATGTTAAGTCACTTGCTTGTGCTCTTCAAGTAGGGTCTGCGGTCCGGCCAGTGAGATTCGGTGCTCTCCTCTCTATGTCTTTAACACTGGAATTTCAGGAAGAGCACCATATCTGGCTTGTTTTATGATGTGAGTTTGGGAGACTGAACTCAGCTTCTGATGCTTATGAGCCAATCACTTTACCAGCTGGGCCATCTCCCAAGTCTCATGACTTGGTCTTGAGGAAGAAAGAATCCCAAAATGGATGGGGAAAGGAAGGGTTGCTCCATACAAAAAGAACAAATGTGTGCTATCCCTTTGCTAAATAGCACAACACCTTTGCCATCATCTATAATAATAATTTGATCGGTCAAAAGGAGTAAGTTCTATGGCCTTGTGAAATTCGTCCCATGGGATGGAAACAACCACAGGAGAGCATGAGGAAACAGAAATCAATTGCTGTTAGGATGCAGCAAACCCTACTATTTGTGCTAGAACACAATTTATGACAAAAATCTCAAGAAATTATATTGACCAAATTGAATTCCTTGCAATAGTAGATTTTCAATAGGACACTTGTGTTTTGGTTATTATACTCAGGTGAGCAAGTGTCTGGACAATCTAAATGTGATTATGGTAACTGAGTTTACTATAGCCCTTAGCAGATTATTGCGATGCTGAATACAAGTAGGACTTTCCTCTGGATGTGCCAAGTGTGAAGGGCTTTTACATCTCTGCTTTTGGGCATGCCTTCACCTGCACACTCACCCCACTGCCACTGACTGCCTTGAGAGAGCTTTCATCAATGCAAGCCTGGTGCGTGGAGAGTTAACAACTGCTAAGCAAATGTTCTGCAAGCAAAAGGAGGCGAGTAGGGTGACATTACTGTCCTAAAAATCAAGACTCTTTCTTTCTTTCTTTCTTTCTTTCTTTCTTTCTTTCTTTCTTTCTTTCTTTCTTTCTTTCTTTCTTTCTTTCTTTCTTTCTTTCTTTCTATCACAGAAAAAATGCTCTCCCATTGTGCCACGTACTATTGGGCAGAGTCCTTGCGGTTCCTACTGGCCTCCTACTGCTCTTTGCTCTGCAAGGGGTAGCCTGGGTACCTGCTTGTAAGTGAATCTTGCACTGAGTTAAAGGGTTGCTTTGTGCTACCATTCCTGGGGAGATGGGAGCAGACAGGGAAACTTGAAAGAGTAAAACAAGGACAAAATCCAATGTAGTGAAGCAATGAGTTTCATTGGAGTTTCTTACAGGAATATGGATGCAGAGTTTTTTTGTTTTTGTTTTTATTAGATATTTTCTCTATTTATATTGCAAATGCTACCTCCTTGCATCCACCTCTGTATTTGTCAGGCACTGTTGAACCTCTCAGGAGACAGCTATATCGGGCAAACACTTGTTGGCATCCACAATAGTGTCTGGGTTTGGTAACTGTATGTGGGATGGATCCCCAGGTGAGGCAGTCTCTAGATGGCCTTTCCTTTTGTCTCTCGATACAGAGTTTTTACATGAACAGAAATGACTCAAAGACAATATGGGTGACAGCTCACAAAAGCTGGAAACCTGAATATACTGTACCATTTGTGTGTAGCTCAACATATTGGAGTCTGTCCTGTTTTGATAGCTCATTTTGTCTGAACATCTTCCACGCAACTGCTTATATACATCTGGGGAGGAGAGTACCTAGTGAATCTAGTCAGCTTTAAGGACTTCATGAGGTATTTTGAGTGCTTTACTTTTTTGTCTTAATGAGTTTTCAGTAGGATAGATTATTTACTTCTCCTTAGAACACTGTGTTTTCTTCCTTCCTGTAAACACCTTGTATCTTAATGAGCTTCTCTCCAAGTTGGGGGTTGTAACCAGGAGGAACCTTCAACATGACAAGGGTGAAGGCTATAGCTACTTAGAACATAGACATAGACAGGCATGTCAAATGTATCCAAAGTAGATCTGGATAAATGCAAGTACCTTTAATCTTCCTAATACAGGTGTTGGTGCCTTTTTCTTTTCTCAGCAAACAGGACAACAGTGTCCTCTTGAATTTCAGAATTTCTGCCTGGCTTAAAGAACAGGTGAAATACCGGGAGGTCTCAGACCATCTGCTTGATGTAGTAGATACAGTTTGCTGCTTATCTGTTTGAAGGCTTAAGGTTAGCTTCCTTTATGACCAGCAGGGAGGACTTATCCTCCCCACAGGGTACTGGTCCCATTTAAGTACAACAGTGCTCATGAATAGCCTTTAAGAATTTATGGTATATATAAAGATGTGTAACATTGACTCATTTAATGTGTTTGCAATTTTGAGCAGTCATTTCTTACATAAGAATAAAATGAATTAATTTACTTTAAGATTAAATGTGTAGTTATGAATTTCTACCACCAAAATCATGTTTTAGTTCCTTTTTATTATATTATTTTAATGGTACTCAAGATATTATTAACATTTAAAATTTATATATTATATGCATAAATTATGAATTTTTAATTTAATTTAATTTAATTTTTAATTTAAATTTAAGCAGTATGCATGTATATTTTATTTATATATATATATAAACACTCATGAACATGGATGATATGCCTAAATGTTCTAATAACTATTACACATGAAATTTTGTGATGTAGCTATATATATATATATATATGGTATATATTTCATTTACATTTCCAATGCTATCCCAAAAGTCCCCCACATGCTCCCCCACCAACTCCTCCACCCACCCACTCCCATTTCTTGGCCCTGGCACTCCCCTGTACTGAGGCATATAAAGTTTGCAAGACCAATGGGTCTCTCTTTCCACTGATGGCCAACTAGGCCATCTTCTGATACATATGCAGCTAGAGACACAAGCTCTGGGCAGTACTGGTTAGTTCATATTGTTGTTCCACCTATAGGGTTGCAGATTCCCCCAGCTCCTTGGGTACTTTCTCTAGCTCCTCCATTGGGGGCCCTGTGATCCATCCAATAGCTATATATGTATATATATGGTATATATTTCATTTACATTTCCAATGCTATCCCAAAAGTCCCCCACGTGCTCCCCCACGAACTCCTCCACCCACCCACTCCCATTTCTTGGCCCTGGCACTCCCCTGTACTGAGGCATATAAAGTTTGCAAGACCAATGGGTCTCTCTTTCCACTGATGGCCAACTAGGCCATCTTCTGATACATATGCAGCTAGAGACACAAGCTCTGGGCGGTACTGGTTAGTTCATATTGTTGTTCCACCTATAGGGTTGCAGATTCCCCCAGCTCCTTGGGTACTTTCTCTAGCTCCTCCATTGGGGGCCCTGTGATCTATCCAATAGCTGACTGTGAGCATCCACTTCTGTGTTTGCCAGGCCCCGGCATAGTCTCACAAGAGACAGCTATATCTGGGTCCTTTCAGCAAAATCTTGCTAGTGTATGAAATGGTGTCAGCTTTCGGAAGCTGATTATGGGATGGATCGCCGGATATGGCAGTCTTGAGAAGGTCCATCCTTTTGTCTCAGCTCCAAACTTTGTTTCTGTAACTCCTTCCATAGGTGTTTTGTTCCCAAGTCTAAGAAGGGGCAAAGTGTCCACACTTTGGTCTTCATTCTTTTGATTTTCATGTGTTTCTTAAATTGAATCTTATATCTTGGGTATTCTAAGTTTCTGGGCTAATATCCATTCATCAGTGAGTACATATTGTGTGAGTTCTTTTGTGAATGGGTTACATCACTCAGGATGATGCCCTCCAGGTCCATCCATTTGCCTAGGAATTTCATAAATTCATTGTTTTTAATAGCTGAGTAGTACTCCATTGTGTAAAATTTCTGTATCCATTCCTCTGTTGAGGGGCATTTGCATTCTTTTCAGTTCTGGCTATTACAAATAAGGCTGCTATGAACATAGTGGAGCATGTGTCTTTCTTACTGTTTGGAACATCTTCTGGATATATGCCCGGAGAGGTATTGCTGGATCCTTTGGTAGTACTATGTCCAATTTTCTGAGGAACTGCCAGACTGATTTCCAGAGTGGTTGTACAAGCTTTGCTCTTTCAAGTGTTCCTCTTTCTCCACATCCTCGCCAGCATCTGCTATCACCTAAATTTTTGATCTTAGCCATTCTGACTGGTGTGAGATGGAATCTCAGGGTTGTTTTGATTTGCATTTCTCTGATGATTAAGGATGTTGAACATTTTTTTTCAGGTGCTTCTCAGTCATTCAGTATTCCTCAGGTGAGAATTCTTTGTTTAGCTCTGAGCCCCATTTTATAATGGGGATATTTGATTTTCTGGAGTCCACCTCCTTCATTTCTTTATATATATTGGATATTAGTCCCCTATCTGATTTAGGATAGGTAAAGATCCTTTCCCAATCTGTTGGTGGCCTTTTTGTCTTATTGACGGTGTCTTTTGCCTTGCAGAAGTTTTGCAATTTTATGAGGTCCCATTTGTCTATTCTTGATCTTACAACACAAGCCATTGCTGTTCTATTCAGGAATTTTTCCCCTGTGCCCATATCTTCAAGGCTTTTACCTACTTTCTCCTCTATAAGTTTCAGTGTCTCTGGTTTTATGTGGAGTTCCTTGATCCACTTAGATTTGACCTTAGTACAAGCAGATAGGAATGAACCAATCCTATCATATTATTCTACATGAAAACCACCAGTTGTGCCAGCACCATTTGTTGAAAATGCTGTCTTTTTTCCACTGGATGGTTTTAGCTCCCTTGTCAAAGATCAAGTGACCATAGGTGTGTGGGTTAATTTCTGGGTCTTCAATTATATTCCATTGGTCTACTTGTGTGTCGCCATACCAGTACCATGCAGTTTTTATCACAATTGCTCTGTAGTACAGCTTTAGGTCAGGCATGGTGATTCCACCAGAGGTTCTTTAATCCTTGAGAAGAGTTTTTGCTATCCTAGCTGTTTTGTTATTCCGGATGAATCTGCCAGTTGCCCTTTCTAATTCATTGAAGAATTGAGTTGGAATTTTGATGGGGATTGCATTGAATCTGTAGATTGATTTTGGCAAAATAGCCATTTTTACAATGTTGATCCTGCCAATCCATGAGCATGGGAGATCTTTCCATCTTCTGAGATCTTCTTTAATTTCTTTCTTCAGAGACTTGAAGTTTTCATCATACAGATCTTTCACTTCCTTAGTTAGAGTCACACCAAGGTATTTTATATTATTTGTGACTATTGAGAAGGGTGCTGTTTCCCTAATTTCTTTCTCAGCCTGTTTATCCTTTGTGTACAGAAAGGCCATTGACTTGTCTGAGTTAATTTTATATCCAGCTACTTCACTGAAGCTGTTTATCAGGTTAAGGAGTTCTCTGGTGGAATTTTAGGGCCACTTATATGTACTATCATATCATCTGCAAAAAGTGATATTTTGACTTCTTTCTTTCCATTTTGTATCCCCTTAATCTCCTTTTGTTGTCGAATTGCTCTGGCTAGGACTTTAAGTACAATGTTGAATAGGTAGGGCGAGAGTGGACAGCCTTGTCTAGTCCCTGATTTTAGTGGGATTGCTTCCAGCTTCTCACCATTTACTTTGATGTTGGCAACTGGTTTGCTGTAGATTGCTTTTATTATGTTTAGGTATGGGCCTTGAATTCCTGATATTTCCAAGACTTTTATCATGAATGGGTGTTGTATTTTGTCAAATGCTTTCTCAGCATCTAACGAGATGATCATGTGGTTTTCATGTTTGAGTTTGTTTATGTAGTGGATTATGTTGATGGATTTCTGTATATTAAACCATCCCTGCATCACTGGAATGAAACCTACTTGGTCAGGATGGATGATTGTTTTGATGTGTTCTTAGATTTGGTTAGCGAGAATTTTATTGAGTATTTTTGCATTGATATTCATAAGGGAAATTGGTCTGAAGTTCTCTATCTTTGTTGGGTCTTTCTGTGGTTTAGGTATCAGAGTAATTGTGGCTTCATTGAATGAATTGGGTAGAGCACCTCCTTCTTTTATTTCATGGAATAGTTTCTGAAGATCTGGAATTAGATCTTCTTTGAAGGTCTGATAGAACTCTGCACTAAACCCATCTGGTCCTGGGCTTTTTTTGTTTGGGAGACTATTAATGACTGCTTCTATTTCTTTAGGGGATATATGACTGTTTAGATCATTAACCTGATCCTGATTTAACTTTGGTACCTGATATCTGTCTAAAAACTTGTCCATTTCATCCAGGTTTTACAGTTTTGTTGAGTATAGCCTTTTGTAGAAAGGTCTGATAGTGTTTTGGATTTCTTCAGGATCTTTTGTTATGTCTCCCTTTTCATTTCTGATTTTGTTAATTAGGATTCTGTCCCTGTGCCCTCTAGTGAGTCTGGCTAAGGGTTTATCTATCTTGTTGATTTTCTCAAAGAACCAGCTCCTCATTTGGTTGATTCTTTGTATAGTTCTTCTTGTTTCCACTTGGTTGATTTTGCCCCTGAATTTGATTATTTCCTGCCATCTACTCCTCTTGGGTGAATTTGCTTCCTTTTGTTCTAGAGCTTTTAGGTGTGTTGTCAAGCTGCTAGTGTGTGCTCTCTCTAGTTTCTTTTTGGAGGCACTCAGAGCTATGAGTTTTCCTCTTAGAAATGCTTTCATTGTGTCCCATAAGTTTGGGTATGTTATGGATTCATTTTCATTAAACTCTAAAAAGTCCTTAATTTCTTTCTTTATTCCTTCCTTGACCAAGGTATCATTGAGAAGAGTGTTGTTCAGTTTCCATGTGTTGGCTTTCTCTTACTTATTTTGTTATTGAAGATCAGCCTTAGTCCATGGTGATCTGATAGGATGCATGGGACAATTTCAATATTTTTCTATCTGTTGAGGCTTGTTTTGTGACCAATTATATGGTCAATTTTGGAGAAGGTACCATGAAGAGCTGAGAAGAAGGTATATCCTTTTGTTTTAGGATAAAATGTTCTAAAAATATCTGATAAATCCATTTGTTTCATAACTTCTGTTAGTTTCACTGTGTCCTTTTTAGTTTCTGTTTCCAAGGTCTGTCCATTAATGAGAGTAGTGTGTTGAAGTCTCCCACTATTATTGTGTGAGGTGCTATGTGTCCTTTGAGCTTGACTAAAGTCTCTTTAATGAATGTGGCTGCCCTTGCATATGAAGCATAGATATTCAGTATTGAGAGTTCCTCTTGGAAGATTTTACCTTTGATGAATATGAAGTGCCCCTCCTTGTCTTTTTTGATAACTTTAGGTTGGAAGTAGATTTTATTCGATATTAAAATGGCTACCCCAGCTTGTTTCTTCAGACCATTTGCTTAGAAAATTGTTTTCCAGCCTTTCACTATGATAGTGTATGTCTTTGTCCCTGAGATTTGTTTCCTGCAAGTAGGAAAATGTTGGGTCCTGTTTGTGTAGCCAGTCTGTTAGTCTATGTCTTTTTATTGGGGGAATTGAGTCCATTGATATTAAGAAATACTAAGGAAAAGTAATTGTTGCTTCCTATTATTTTTGTTGTTAGAGCTGGCATTCTGTTCTTGTGGCTGTCTTCTTTTACGTTTGTTGAAGGATTACTTTCTTGCTTTTACTAGGACGTGGTTTCCGCCCTTGTATTGGTCTTTTTCTGTTATTATCCTTTGAAGGGCTGGATTCATGGAAAGATAATGTGTGAATTTGTTTTTGTCATGGAATACTTTGGTTTCTCCATCTATAGTAATTGAAAGTTTGGCTGGGTATAGTAACCTGGGTTGGCATTTGTGTTCTCTTAGAGTCTGTATAACATCTGTCCAGGTTCTTCTGGCTTTCATAGTCTCTGGTGAAAAGTCTGGTGTAATTCTGATAGGCCTGCCTTCATATGTTACTTGACCTTTCTCCCTTACTGCTTTTAATATTCTATCTTTATTTAGTGCATTTGTTGTTCTGATTATTATGTGTCGGGAGGAATTTCTTTTCTGGTCCAGTCTATTTGGAGTTCTGTAGGCTTCTTTTATATTCATGGGCATCTCTTTCTTTATGTTTGGGAAGTTTTCTTCTATAATTTTGTTAAAGATATTTGCTGGTCCTTTGAGTTGAAAAATCTTCATTCTCATCTACTCCTATTATCTGTAGGTTTGGTCTTCTCATTGTGTCCTGGATTTCCTGGATGTTTTGAGTTAGGATCTTTTTGCATTTTGCATTTTCTTTGATTGTTGTGCTGATATTCTCTATGGAATCTTCTGTACCTGAGATTCTCTCTTCCATCCCTTGTATTCTGTTGCTGATGTTTGCATCTATTTTTCCAGATTTCTTTCCTAGGGTTTCTTTCTCCAGCTTTGCCTCACTTTGGGTTTTCTTTATTGTGTCTACTTCCCGTTTTAGGTCTAATATGGTTTTGTTCATTTCCATCATCTGTTTGGGTGTGTTTTCCTGTTTTTCTTTAAGGACTTGCAACTCTTTAGCAGTGTTCTCCTGTATTTCTTTATGTGAGTTTAAATTAAAGTCCTTCTTGACGTCTTCTAACATCATCATGAGATATGTCTTTAAATCCGGGTCTAGTTTTTCGGGAGTGTTGGGGTGCCCAGGACTGGCTGAGGTGGGAATGCTGGGTTCTGATGGTGGTGAGTGGTCTTGGTTTCTGTTAATAAGATTCTTTTGTCTGCCTTTTGCCATTTGGTAATCTCTGGAGTCAGTTGTTATAGTTGTCTCTGGTTACTGTTTGTTCTTCTCATGATTCTCTTATTCTTTACCAGCAGACCTGGGAGACTAGCTCTCTCCTGAGTTTCAGTGGTCAGAGCACTCTCTGCTGGCCCTCTCTCCTCTTTCAGGGAAGGTGCACAGATATCTGGCTTTTGGACTTGCCTCCTGGCTTAAGATGAAGGCCTGAAACAGGATCTGTCCCAGAAGCTGTTAGCTTCTATAGTCCACACTCGCACATGTGCAGACTAGTCTCAGCAGGATCCAGGGACCGAAATACTCCGACAAAGCCCTCCCGGGCAGGGCGGACACCTCTCCTCTGGCAGGGAAGGTTCCTGGATGTCTGGAGCCCGAAAATTGGTCTGCCTCAGAAGCTCTGTGGCTCCCACCTGTCCCAGAAGCTGTTAGCTTCTGTAGTCCACACTCTCACCTGAGCAGACTAGTCATGGTGGAATCTGGGAACCAAGATGTCTCCTGCAGATGCTCCGGCCAATGTAGCCATATATTAAGTTATTAAAAATTCTTGATCAGTTTATGGGGTAGTTACAATTTTTATTTGTTTTACATGTGGATGAAGTAAGATTTAAACAGGTTAATCTGGTTCTTAATGAACAGCTACACTCATTTGTTAGGCAGTATTGTATAGGAACCTGACCTTAGTTTGATTCTCATCTTTACCATTAAGAAGCAAGACCCAGCTATACTACTGTTGGGAATATACCCAAAAGATGCTCCAACATTCCATAAAGATGGGATGTTGCTCAACTATATTCATAGCTGCTTTTTTTCATGATAACCAGAAACAGGAAACAACCTAGATATCCCTCAACTGAAGAATGGATAAAGAAAATGTGTTACATCTACACAATGGAATAATGTTCTGCTATTAAAAGCAAAGACATCATGAATTTTGCAGCAAATGGATGGAACTTGAGAATATCATCCTGAGTGAGGTATCCCAGACCCAAAAGGACATGCATGGCATATATTCACTTATAAGTGAATATTAGCCATATTACACTCCACAGACCCAAAGGAGCTAAACATGAAGGAAGGTCCAAGTGAGGAAGCTTGAATCTCACTTGGGGTAATAAAATAGTCATAAGAGACAGATGTAGGGAAGGAACTAGGAGCAAGGAGGATGTAGAATAGAACTGGGGGTTCAAGATCAGGTATGGGGATGGACAGGAGAGATATATAGATGGCCATGAAAATGAACGGAAATCTGCAACTGACAGGGATAAGGAGGTAGGGGGCATCTCTAGGCCAAGACAGAGACTTGGGATAAGGGAGGTGTCGAAGAATCAGTGGGAGTGATTTTAACTGTGACACATTACATTGAGAATATGGAACCTGAAGAAGCTGCCTTCTATAGCCAGGCAGAAACCCCAGTGGAGCAATAGGGATACCAACTTACCCACAAAACTTTCAACCTGCAATTTATCCTGTCTACAAGAAATGCAGGGACAGGGGATAGAACAGAGACTGAGCGAATAGTCAACCAATAACTGGCCCAACTTGAGACCCATCTCATGGGCAAGCACCAGTCCATAACACTATCAATGAATGATACCCTGTTATGTTTGCAGATAGGAACAAGCTGTTCTCTGAAAGGCTCCACTCAGCAGCTGACATAGACAGATATACACTGGCATAGCCAAACAATGGATGGAGTTTAGGGACTCTTATGGAAGAATAAGAGGATTTCGGGCCCCAAATGGGATAGGAACTCCACAGGAAGACCAACAGAGTCAGCTAACCTGGACCACTGGGGCTTTCAGAGTCTGAACCACCAACCAGTAAACATACACAAGCTGGATCCCTACACATATGTGTCAGGTGTGCACCTTGGTCTTCATGTGGGCCCCGAACAACTGGAATGGGGCCTATCCCAAAAGCTGTTGCCTGTATGTGAGATATGCTCTTTTAGCTAGGCTGCTTTGTCTGGCATCAATCGGAGAGCAAGCACCTATCCTCGCATAAACTTGAAGTGCTATGGTTGGTGGATACCTGGGAGGTATCCACTCAGAGGAGAAGGAAAGGGAGGGATAGAGGAAAGATTATGAGAAGGAGTGACTGGGAGGCGGGCAGTGAGTGAGATGTAAAGTGAATAAGTAAAATAAATAAATAAATAAATAAATAAATAAATAAATAAAATTAAATTTGAAAAGGAAGCAAGACTATGGGAAGACCCAAATGATAATTTATCTTCAAAATACTTTGTGATTGGAGACTTTGTCTTATTTTCATTCTGTGAAATTATGAGGCACCAAAGCCATCATCACAGGCAATATGAACAATTTGGTTTTCCTGTTTGAGTCTCATCTTGCTTCAGTTTTTATTTCATATATAAGTTATTTTATCTAACTGATATATGTATACACAAAATCAAGAGTACTCAGACGAGAGCATGGCATTCTCTTTCCTAGTATGGGTTATTTCACATAATAGAACCGTCTTCAGTTGCACATTTTTTCCAACAAATAGCATGGCTTCATTCTCCTTTATGGCTGAGTAAGATGCCATTGTGTATATATACTGCAGTTGTCTTCTTAGCCCTTGATCTGATCTGTGGGTTGACAGGCTGATTCCATTGCTTAGCTATTATAAATGTCGTTGCAAATAAACATGGCTGTGTAGGCATCTGCAGTGTGCTGAATTACTCCTTGGGGGTATGCTGTGAGTTGTCTTTAATGCTTTCGGGCTCTCAAGTCTTAAATAAAAGGAAAACAGAAATTATAAAATAAGAGATGGTAGGAGAATTTATAGATTATGGGGGAGGAGTTAGAGGGACCAGAGGCTTCTAATCAGAGAATCTAATTAGAGGATGAAATAAGGTTCCTGTAAGGACTTCAAAATCAAATAAAAAGATAAGTAAATACTTGAAGCCTGCAGAGCCACTTTTAACTTTTTAGAAGTGTAGAAGAAGTAGGCCCAGATCCCTACCTGTTATGAAAGGAAATGCAAATGAAGAGCAAGTAGGGGATGCTCCAGAACAGACAAAGCCAGCAGTTCTGACAGCGTCTTTACATGTTTGATTTTGCAATCCTAAGTGAAAAGAGCCATTTCTTTTAAAAGAGGACCTTAGTGAAAATGAAATGTAAACCCAACCACTTATAACCTGCTGAGGAATTTATAATCATGCAACTAGAGGCTATACTTTTAGGGGTAGGGTTAGGGCAGATTGACCTGTTTACTTTTTAACAATATTGCAAGCATAAATATTTGGAAGTTCTACATAGAACTAATAAATTTCCATTTAGTTGTATCCCTTTGACACTGAAAGGTATACCTTTGTTCCAAGCTGGAAGGCTAAGTTTAGAGCTGGAAGCAGTCAGCTCGGTTTAGGTTTGCTGCTGTAATAGGATTCCTGATTTTGGCCACCTTTGGTCAGGAACCTGTGCTTCCCATTCTGATCTCCCATAATACCTAGCAGGCACGTGTCTTCATGGATGTGGATAGACAGCGCCATCCATACAGTGCCTCCCCATCCAGGTCTTTCTTGGCTAATGGTGCCTTGGCAAGGCCAGTTCTCAGGATGCTCAGAGAAAATAGACTCAGAGAAGTCTACAGGGCTGCCAGGACTGAAGTCTGGAGTTGAGAAGTGATCTTCCTCATCTCTGCAGACTCTTTTCTTAAAGGGAAGGAACACTGAAGAACTGGGACAGATGTGTTCACAGAAAACAATTCTGTAGGTTTGGTTTTTGCTTTTTTTTTTGTTTTTTTCTTTTTTTGTTTTTTTGTTTTTTTTGATTCCATGGCTTGTGGTCTAAGAATGTGTACCTTTGGGGCTGGAGAAATGCTAAGTTGGCAAAATGCTTGTCCCTCAAGTGTGCAGATCTGAATCTGATCCCTAGCGCCCGTAAATAACAGGCATAGTGATATATACCTGTAATCCCAGCATTGGGAAGATGGAGACTACTAAGCACTTGGCCTATCCAAGTCACAGAGTTCCTGGTTCAGTGTGAGACACTGTCTCAAAAAATAAGGTGGAAAAGCAAATGCACCCATATATACACATCCACACACATGTACACACAAATAAGGGAAGGGAGGAAACTGAGAAACGTACCTGACATCAGCCTCTGTCTTCCACACGCACCAGAACACATGTGCATGTTCCCTCCATAAACACACAAACATGTGTATGCATATGTAGCACACATACACACACACACACACACACACACACACACACACACACACACACATGAGTTTTAGTAGGTCCCTAAATAATTCTGATGTTCTTCCTCTAGGACCTTGGGTTTTTAAATGAATTTTATAGTGTGGTGTATGTGTATGTGTGTGTGTGTGTGTGTGTGTGTGTGTGTGTGTGTGTGTACACATTCATGTGTGTTAACCTGTGTGTGCTACAGTGTACATGTGCAGGTAAGAGGATGACCTCAGAAGTTGATTCTTACCTTCTACCTCATTGTTCACCTCTGAGTACACTGGCCTGGCTGGACAGGGAATTCCTAGGGATTCTCCTGCTTCTGTAGCCTATCGGAATGCTGGGGTAAGAACAACTGGTGTTTAACATCTGGCTTTTATCTTGTTCTGGTGATTTAAATTCCGGTCTTCAGACTCGCGTTGGCAAGAATGTTTACTCATCGATCAACCACACCAGCACTCTGGGAACTTTGTGGTAACTATTGCTCTAAGCATAGGGCCAGAAGAGGGTCCCTTGCTGCTGCAATTTGCAGGTGACGAGCATATGAAATGTGGAAGTCACCTGGGGCAGGAATGGCCTAGAGACAAGTGTGGCCATCACATGTGCCTGAAATTGACCCCACACTTGTCCTGTGAAAATGAAGTCATGTTTCTTAAGTTCTGAACTTAAGAAAGGAGGTTGCCATGACATTGGCTCATCTGCTCACTGAGTTAGTCCTAATGTATCTACACGGTGATATTTTTTACATGGAACTACATCATCCCAGCAAAGAGGGTTAAATTCTAGACCCCAGAGTGAGAAATCTTCCTTTTACATCATCTTTACATAGCAGCAACAATCATGAGTCTAAAACTGGACATCTCATGGTTCTTATAGCCTTGAACTCACAGTAGCTGTGGTTGTCTGCGGAAGGTAAGCCATCTGATGTTCCAATACAGATTGGAGAGGCATTCTTCAGGCCTCATCCCTTACAGAAGAAGTTGACAGTTGTCACAGGAGGGAGGGAGCGCTACTCTTCTTAGAGGATGTAGTCACTGGTAAGTTACATGTTCTAATATATGGCCCCACTCCCATGCACATAGGAGAGGTAATCGTGGATGCAGTAGATTATTTTAATGGCACAAAGTTTGGGGCAGGGTGTGTTGGAAAGATATGCAAAGGATCTTGGAAGAGTTGGAGAGGGCAAATGAGGAATAGATAGGAACATATCCATTGGACACATATGTGTAATTCTCAAAGATTAGAGTTTAGAAGCACACAATAAAATCTGTTAGAATCTACATGATATCCCCCACACACTTTTCTTGCCTTAGAGTTTCTCAGTTGCCTTTACTTTTCCATCCCCATACCTTAGCTCCAGCTGGCCATGGTAAGCCTCCAAGCTGGTACCTTTCATAAGCAAACACTCAGTGGATCAGGTTGGCCAGTAATCCATACAGGACTCATCTGATGAGTAAAAAATAACATGTTTAGGATCTTCCAGGAACTATCTGTTTACTCTGCTTCAGTGGCAAGAATTACATTAAGGCCAAACTTATCCAGGGGGATCAATACTAAATGGATTTATTTAGCACGCACAGGAGAAAACGGCAGCAGTGTGTGTTAACCTGATGACATTTGGTGCTGTTATTGAAAGTTCATTATTTAACTGATGCCTGTGCACAAGAAGGCTGAACTTTGAAATATTAGATGTTCCAACTGAAGCAGAGGTTGTAGCATGAATCTAAACTTTTTTTTTTTTTTTATCATGCAGTGTATTTCTCCACATGGATATTGTGCCTTAAGGTTTGGGCCCCACAGATTTCTGCACTATTTTTTCTGTTGTTCCTGCAAGGCTTGGCCCATGATTCTAAATTTCTTGGAATGACTTTCACACACACACACACACACACACACACACACACACACACACACACACACACACACTTATCACCCTCTGGTGGGGTTTGATTTTGTGTGCATGGTTTTGTATATGCTTTGGTGCACATGTCTGCATATATGGGCATGTGGAGGCCCAGATGGATGTCTGAGATCATCCTCAATCTCTCTTCCATCTTATTCATTGAGTCAGGATGTCCTCCAACTCAGAGCTTAATAATTTGGCTTGCCCCGTTACCCAGATTCTTCTGGGATTTCCCGGTCACCAAAGAGGCTAGAATTACAGGCGGGTGCTATGTTTACTCCACTTTTAAGTGGGTTTCTGGAGACCCAGACTCTCATCCCCAGGCTCATGAGGCAAGAGACTGAAAAGCTGAGCTGTTTCTCCAGATACTAAAATGACCTTTTATTCCAGTGTGCAGGAAGCTACATTTCCCATCTTTTAGGTCCTCTGCCAAAGTTGTTTCCTGCAATTAAATGGTGTGATACTGATGCTGGGATTCAGAGCCAACAGGAAGCTCTCAATAAGTCATATTAGACCAAGGTGAGAAGCAGATCTGAGACTGAGAGATAGCAGGAGAGGTGATGTTGCAGAGATTTTGGAAGTATTGAAGATCCAGGTAGCAGGATCTTGGAATAGGTCCAAGAGGTGATAGAAAATCAACAGTAAAGAACCCAAGGCAGGCAGAACAAGGAGGAACTGTATCAGATGAGACCAATTGTGCTGTTTGCTGCACAGTACAAAGCTGCACTGGGCTGCTGGTCTGGGAAGCAAGCTGACTGATCCCCCTGGTTGTATCTGCAATAACAGTAGCACTCTTTACACCAAATATAATTTTTATATTCTGATTCAATTTGCTTTGGTATGATTTTACAATTAAACAGACTCAATTAAAATATTTCAAAAACAGTTTATTGTAGGCACATAATTTGTTTGAACCAAATACAAAACGAGAACAAACAGAAGACTGCTCCCCTCCACCCCCACCCCAACTTGAATGGCACTTCCTATTCTGTGAGATAGGGCAAGGTTATTTTCATGGCTAATTGGAATGGGAATAGCTGTATTTTGGCAGGTGCTTAGAGTTCTGCTAATTCAGAGCAGCTCACGGCAACTATATTATTCTGTGGGGAAGTAGCTGAACACCAGCCCACTGTGTGGATGCTATTTCACTCACCAATTCAGAAACATTTGAATTGCTTCCAGTTTGTGTCTGTACACATTTGCGCACAAGCTTTGCAGCGAATGTATGTGTGTGTGTGTGCACACGCGCACATGCAAGTGGGAGCCAGAGCATAGCCTCAACTGTCAGTCCTCAGGTACCATCCATCTTATTATGATTATTTGATCTCATTAAGTAGGCTGGGCTGATGGACCCATGGACTCCAGAGCTTGTGCTGTGGTCAAGATTGATTCCAAGGTTATCCTCACTCTGCAGTATATATCTTAATGACAGTTAGCAGGGGAGGTATGTTTGAACATGTTAGGATGTTTTGTCTGTAATCTGACATTCCATATCTCTTGGAAAGAATGTCTTTGTTAACTCCATTTTCTTCCTATTCCTTCTTAAACCCACTCTGAGCCATGTTCAGTCTCATTACCCCACCAACTATCTCTCCAAGTCTCTAGTGACTTCTACATTACTAAGTACAACAGATTTTATTTAATATTTCAGTAGAACTGAACATTCTCAATTTTAGAATACTCCCTTCCCTGGATGCAATGATACACTAATCTTGGTTTTTCTCTTATTTACTGAGCCTTCCTTTGTCTCCTTTGAAGAATCAAAATCCTCTGCTTAGTTATTAAATATTGGAATTCTTCAAGGCTCATTAGTCTTCTCTCTTATTCTGTGCTGTCTTTCCCAGCAGTTAGTTCCTAAGGCACCATAACTATCTCCGGCAGATGGTGTATATACTTGTCTCATTGGTGTAGATTCTTCCTCTGAGCTTCAGGCTTTAATCCTCATCAGCTTCTAGGATGTCTCAATCTCAAACTCTGGTCAGGAGTAACCATTGTTATGTGATTTCATTATTTCTAGAAATTTCTACCTATACTGATCTATTGTCTCCTCTGATCTTTTTTCCTATACCCTTCACTCTCCAGTATCTCACCACTGTTGTTACCTCTTAAATATTTCTCCTGTCTTCACATTTCTCTTCTACCTGTCTTTGTCATGGACCACGTCAACATCATCTTTTACCACGATTTTCATAATCACCCGCTACCCGGTTGCCTAGCAGGCCATGGTAAGGCTTAGCTCAGGTTTCACTTTGCAACAGCCAACCCTCTTTGTTAACTTCATTTTCTAGTTATTTTCTTTTATACAGAATCTTCCCCAGAGCTCTTTGGTGTACTTGTCAAGGCTTCCTCCAATATGTGCTAATTAAGAACCTTCCTCTCTCCCTCTCCCTCTCCCTCTCCCTCTCCCTCTCCCTCTCCCTCTCCCTCTCCCTCTCCCTCTCCCTCTCCCTCTCCCTCTCCCTCTCCCTCTCCCTCTCCCTCTCCCTCTCCCTCTCCCTCTCTCTCTCCCTCTCTTTGCCTCTTGTCTCCCCCCTTCCTTTCTCTCTCCCCTTCCCACCATTCTCTTCTTCTCGCTCTCTCTCTCTCCCTTGCTCTCCCTGTCTCTCTCTCTTTGTAATGTATGTGTGGAATGTACACATTCATGTCTATGAATGTTGAGGTCAGAGTTCAACTTCAGGTATCATTCCTCTCCTCCATTTCTTTGTCTGCCTTTCAGTCTGTCAGTCTGTCTGCTATCTATTTTCCTATCTGTCTATCTGTCTATCTATCTATCTATCTATCTATCTATCTATCTATCTATCTATCTATCATCTATCTTTGAGACAGTGTTTGTTATTAGATTGGCTGGCCAGTGAGCTCCAGGGATCTGCCAGTCTCCACATTCTCAGTGATAAGATTATATATATGCACATAACTACTATCAGCTCTTAAATGAGTCCTCAATACAATTCAGAACGCCATGTGTGTGTAGAAAGCACTCAGCTGACACAGTTGTCTCTCCCGCTGGACTCTGCTCTGCCCTACCTGCCTTGCCCTTGTTGTTGCTTCCTTTCCCTTCCTCACATTTTCCTCAGGCATTTCCATGTACCCTGCTCTGACGCCTTTGACTCCCCTGCCTCCTCTCAGTCCTAAATTCCTGGCCCATGTCCATATCTGCTTGTCATATCCATCTGACACAATCAGTGACCACCAAGTCTTTCAAAGTAAAAATACCACAGTCTTTCATTTTCCTAAAATGCCAACGTCCAATTCGTTAAGACTCATCCAGTTGTCAGGAAAATTATTCACCCCCCCCCCACAGTTTTGTGGCTTTTAAGGTAATCTGCCATATACTTGCAGATTTCACAAATTCTTTGTGTATAATAATGCATATTTTATATTGATACAACACCATAATTAAGCAGTGCATTATTTTGATGATCCCTTGTATGCTAATTAGCACTCAACCAAAAAACAAAAATCACAACAGTTCATTCAAGACCGGAAACCTATAAGGAATTGTTAGACACTAAATGTCAATTTCTTTCTTTGTTAACACAACTCTTCTGTTGCTGTGATAAAATACTCTTAAAAACCTAAGGAAAAAAGTGTTTATTCCTGGTCATGGCTTTGTGTGTGGTCCATCATGGTAGTGGAAGTTAAAGTAGTAGAACTTTGAGACGGTTGGTCACTTTGCATCCAAAATCAAGAAACAGAGCAGCAAATGCATGATCAGCTTGTTCTCTCCATTTACTCCAGGCCAGCCAGAATCCCAGGGCAGGAGATGATGCCACCTATAATGGGCAAATGTTCCCACTTCAGGTCATCAAGGCAATTCCCCATAGAAATTCCTGAAATTCCCTCTCCCTGATGATGATCCCAGTCTCTGATACTTTGATAATTAGAGTTTATCATCACAACTTCCAAAGGAGCAAAAGAAGATTTGGAAGGATGCAGAATAAAAAGGAAAGAGTAAACAGTGACCCACAGAATGGAGGGAACGTAAACAAATGCTTAAAAGTGCTCATTCAAGGCTGGAGAAATGGCTCAGAGGTGCAGAACACTGGCTGGCTGCTCTTGCTGATGGTCTGCATTGGCTTACAACCACCTGTAACTTCAGTTCCAGGTAATTTGATGCCTTCTTCTGGACTTAGCAGGTCTTATACTCAAATGCATAGTCTATCCCTATAGATACAAAATTAAAAATAAAATCTTAAAAAGGAAGTCTTGCATGATTAAGATTCAAGTTTCACTGTAGACTGTAGCTGTAACAGATTGATGTCGTAGGGCATACGTTAGCAAGGAGACTTGCCAGAGGGCATATAAACTGGAATGAGTTCATAAAAAGGGCCATCATGTCTGAGAAACTTACTGAAAGGAGTGAATGAGCATAAACTGAAGTCCACTGGGTAGGTGGAGAAGTCTTTTCTGTAGGCTATATGACCGAGTTCAGCAATAGGTACATTCAAAGCCTGTTGAATTGGGACGAGAGAGTTGGCTCATAGTTGAAAACACTTGCTGCTCTTGAGGAGGGTTTGAGTTTTGTTCTCAGTATCTCAGCAACATACAATCATTTGTACTTCCAGATACAGGGTGACTAACACCCTCTTCTGTCCTCTGTGGACATCCTCTACCATTTGTATACATATGTGTAAATATAAACAAAATAAAATCTTTTGAAAATAACTGTTTAATCTAGATTCTAATAATGCCACAAGTTTCTTAGACTGCATTAGAAACCAGTTTATAGAGATTATTATTAAAGCCACACACTGATAGAGTTTTGCTTAACTATAAGGTTGAAATTAAACCTCAGAAGTCATCAATATCATTTGGGGAATACATTTATACAGATAATCATTTTATACACAGATATTACAAACAGATTAAAAATAGAATTGCTTTTGAGGTTATGTGTTTTTCTGCCTCTTAAACATAACAATAGTCATTTAATTTCAGTAGAGTAATATAATTTGTCACATTAAAAATTAACGTTAAGTTGAATTGTAATAATTCTACAGCTCCAAATATACTAAATTTAAATACGGTTTAGGTTTTGTTATTGCATATGAGCTGGAAGCATGTGGAATTCATACTTAATCTTACATTTAAAGTACTATTGTAATAATAGAAGAAAAAGATTGGTGATCTCAGTAATGTATTTCATTACAAGTGCTTCATATATCACTGAGAATTTCACTAGAAACTAGTTTATTTAAAACACAATATTAGCTTAGAACTTGTTAAGGCTATAGACTCCTAGCATCTAGTTCGGCCTCCCAATTCAAAACTGCTTAAGTGGGAGCCCAGCAACCTGAGTTTTGATGAACTCTTATTTACCCTGGTACATACTCAAGCTTAAAAAAAAGTAATTCACATTCTAACAGCACCAGTGGGTAGATTAAAATGTAAAACAAGTACACAACATTGGGAAAGAGATGTGTTGGGAGGGTCTGGGAAAAATTGGAGGGGAGAGGGTAGGATCAAAGCACAATATAGCAGAAGGAGTGGAGAGAATGCTAGAGGCAGAAGGTGGGAAGGATGTCTTTAAAATTCTCTCCTCTGTCTCATAGGGCTCCTGTACATGTGAGCTCCCTTAGAGCTGTGGCTACCTATGTAAGACACGCACAAGAACAAACCAGTTAAGTATTACAACAAGGAGCTGTGGGGCAGTTCCAAGGCTCCATCCCAGTAAAGGAGCTGCTTGGGAGGGAGGGTCGCTTTTCTTCAATAGTGTGGCCACAGAGAGGTTTCCCATGCTTCAGCAGGTTGCTGCATTCCAGTGTGTTCATGGGCTGCATTCACTGGACTCAGTGACTTAAAAAATAAGTAAAATTATGAAAGGACGTGAGGCTGGGGAGGAGATGTGCTTGGGGATTCCTGTGTGAAGCTGGAAGTGTGTGTGTGTGGGGGGGTGCGATAGGTGGATGTGGTAAAGACACTTTTTATTAAGTGTACTCATTACAAGTCATGGTCATTCTCCCTTCCCTCTCCTCTCTCCATCCCAATCACCTCAATTTTGCTGTCAGCTGAGGCACCCTCTATTGACTAGGGAATTAATTATGTCACTCAAAGTAATAGTCTTTCCTAGTTCCACCCATTTAGTTGCATTTTTTTTTTTTACAGCTGAATAATATTCCACCATGTATATCCACTACATTTTAATTAACTACTTGTTGTTGAAGGACATTTGGGTTGTTTCCATTTCCTATTTATTGTAAACAGGACAGCTATGAATATTACCAAGCAATCATCTGTGAAGTAGTTTGTCAAAACAGAGGCCGTGACCTTCAGAAAGAGGAGAGAGCATGGAGCAGGGTGGAGGGAGAAAGGAGATGGGAGGAAGTGATATAATTCTATTTTAATTACAAGTATTGAATACTAAAATATATTGACTTATAATGGGTACCAGAACTGTGTAGTAGTATGTTTCTTCCTTCAATGAATGACATGAACTAGATTGATAGATTATTAGTCATTGCTGAAAATAATTGCACATGCTTTTAATGCTTGGGAATGGATCCATCTTGGTAGAGGATCCTGTTTCCCAGCGTTGTGGTATCTCGTAGAAGGACCCTGATTTCGGCAGTGATGTGAAGGAGAAATTGGGAGGGTCTTATGTTGGCCGAACACTGAGAGCTGCAGTCAACTTCATGGAGCTGTAGTGGCAACGACTTGAATAGGTACTAAGTCCACTAGTGGTATATCCATGGAGACAATAATGTCATCCCTGGACTTGTCTAGGGTTGATTCTGACTGTGGCCTTGGCTGCTTAGATTTTTCTATTTTTTTCATCTATTTTGCATGCATAAGTTCCCAGGACTTAGCAAAGTCTGTCATATTCTCTGGATCTATTTATATCCATTCATCCTTTGTTTCTTGTCTTTTGCAAAAGTTAGTCACTTACAATTTCTCATGCTCATCACTAAGAAACTGACCTCCTTTCTAGAGTCAGCTTTTCATCATCTTCTTTCCATACGAACCTAATGACTTCACAACTATCCCAGAGCAATAACCACCTCACAAACACATCATCTCATTTTGAGCCAATCACTGTCTCCAACACATCACCTCATCCCCCACAATTTTATCTTTATTTATGATGTTTTGTGTGTGTGAAAGCATTCCAGCTATAGTGTTGAATACAATCCTACTTGTGCTCTTCAAGCATTGCAAGCATTGATTTCTCGTAGTCTATAATTAGATACCAATTGGTAGCCTATTTATATTTAAGAAAGATTGTTGAAATGAAACTACTCAGGTGTTTAGAAAAATAATTAACTAGAATCTCCTTTAGTTAGTAAACTGGTAGGACCAACCCTGGTCTATCATTTTGTAACTGATACTGACTGATACCAACTTGAGTATTTATATAACAGAGACTCTTTGATTGAATAGAATATAATTTTTGAGCATTATGACATTTGGGACAAAGATTATTGTAAATGGAAACAATGTATGGATAAATCCATGAGGTCCATATTTGTATTATATACAGGGTAATTCCAGATGTTGGTGGACCTGTCAGGATGCAGGTACCTTCTCTTATCTGAGTAGAGGTCATATAATTTTTGACTCTGTCAACAGACAGGCACAATAGACTAAGACTTCAATTCCCTCAGTCCCTCATTTATGACAACTCCTATTTATCTATTCTCCTTGACACAAAAACAAAACAGAATGTTAAGGACTGACACGGCTCAAACTGCACTACCAAGATCGAAGCTAAAGTATAAAGAGAATTTTAAAAAGTCAGGACAAACTCTAGCTCTGTAAACTTTAGGCACTGTTGAACCCACCAGCCCTGATTTCCACATGGAAAATTCATGACATTGAGACAGTCAGATGATGTATTTGTGATGGGTCAACATAGACTAAGCTACCAGGATGATTAATTTTAATTGTCAATTTGTCATGATCTAGAATGACCTGGGAGGAGTCTCAAGGAAGGACTGTCTAGGTCAGGTTGGCCTGTGGGCATGTCTGGGGGCGTGTCTTGATTCTGTCAATTGACTGGAAAATCCAGCTCATCTAGGGAAGAAGCATTCTCTGTGTTTGGTTCCTGGACTCTATAAGAGTTGGGGAGAAAGCAGAAATTGCAGACATTCATCCTTTTCCTGCTGTTGACTGTGGGTCAGTGTCACTATCTCCTAATGCTTGTGTCACTGTGACTTTTCCATTGTGTGGACTAAAAACTCAGAACAATGAGCCAAAACCGTTTCTCCTCAGGTTGCTTATCATCAGGCTATTTTACCAAAGCAACAGGACAGAAAACTAGGACATACATTATTGGTGGTCTTAGGATTTATCTTCTGAGCTTATCAACATTGAAGACAAAACATGACTGTTAATGACAATTTTTAAAATATTACTTGTAGACAAAAGGTCTTTGAGATATATATAAAATATATACCTACATATTTATTTCCTATCCATCTCTGAAAATTGTGTATGGTTCCTGGTAACAGTGACACCCCTTGAGGGCAGCATAATGTGGTATTAAGTACCTAATATATGTGAGTCATGTCATATATATATATATATATATATATATATATATATATATATATATGTATATATATATATATTTTTATTTTTTTACACTCCATATTCTATACCCCACCCTATCCACCCTATGACTGTTCCATATCCCACACCACCTCCCCACTCCACCCTGTCTCCACATGGATGCCCCCCCACCTGACCTCTAAACTCCCTGGGGCCTCAGTGTCTTGAGGGTTAGGTGCATCATCTCTGAATGAACACAAACCCAGAAGTCCTTTACTGTATGTATGTTGGGGGCCTCATATCAGCTGGTATATGCTGTCTGTTTGGTGGTCCAGTGTTTGAGAGCTCTCAGGGGGCGTTACAAATTAATGGAGACTGCTGGTCCTTCTAAAGGATTGCCCTTCTCCTCAGTTCCTTTCAGCCTTCCCTAATTCAACAACAAGGGTCAGCTGCTTCTGTCCATTGGTTGGGTGCAAATATCTGCATCTGAATCTTTCAGCTTCTTGTTGGGTCTTTTGGAGGGCAGTCATGATAGATCCCTTTTTTTGAGTGTTACATAGCCTCAGTAATAGTGACAGGCCTTGGGACCTCCCTTTGAGCTGGACCCCACTTTGGGCCTGTAGCTGGACCTTCTTTTCCTCAGGCTCCTCTCCATTTCCATCCCTATAATTTGATGCCCCACCATGCCACAGGGGCATGTGCTCTACCATGTTCATAGTGGCCTTATTTGTGATCACCAGAAGCTAGAAACAACCTAGATGTCCCAGGACAACAGAATGGATACAGAAAATATGGATCATTTACACAGTGGAATGCTACTCAGCTATTAAGAATGATGAAATCTTGAGTTTTGCAGCCAAATAGATGGAACTAGAAAATATCAACCTGAGTGAGGTAACTCAGACCCAAAAGGACATGCATGGTATGTACTCACTAATAAGTGGATATTAGTCAAAAAATACATAATACCCAAGATACAGTCCACAGAACTCGAAAACAAGCTGAAGTGCCCAAGTGAGTATGCCTCAGTCCCATTTGGGAGAGAGAAGAAAGCAATCATAAGTGGGGTGGGAGGGAGGGATCTGGGAGGGAAAGTGGATTGGGGGAGGTAGGATTGAGTGAGGGGAAAGGGGAACCTGATCTGGTAGTGGGTGAGGGAAAAGGACTGAAGCGGAGGGCCAGCAGAAAGAATGGAAGCAGACAATCTCAGGAAATAGAAGGTTGGAGAGACCCTCCAGAATGCACCAGAGACCTGGGAGGTGAGAGATTCTCAAGATTCAAAGGGAGGGGTCTTAGATGAAATGCCCAGCAGTAGGGAGAGGGAACTTATAGAGGAAAACAGGACATCAAGTGAGCGATGGGGCTGCCATCCCACAGTCACATCTCTGGCTCTTAATTCTTCCTGTCTGAAAATTAATTTTTATTAATTCATCGAGAATTAATAACATACATGCATACAGTATTTTGATCATATTAACTCCCACTTCTCTCACCAGCTCCTCCCAGATCTACCTCTACTCCCTTCCAACCAGTCTCAATGTTGTGTTTTCTTTTGCTTTCATTTTTATAAGCCTCAGAATTCACTTCGTGTTGCTCACATACACCTTGGTGTGAAGCTATCCAATAGCATGTCCGACCTATCAGTACCATATCCTTAAAACTGGCTCTTCTTCCCTGAGAAGCCATCACATGTTCTTAGCTCACCGGCCAGGAATGGTGGCCTCCTGAGCCTGCTCCCCATTTTGTGAGGTTGACTAAGTTGATCTTCTGTGAATGTTTTGTGCAGGCAGTTGCAGTTGTTGTGAGATCATGAGTTATCAGTCTTGTCATGTCCAGAAGACACGGCTTCACAGCAGTGCTGTGTCTCAGACAATGTTTCTCCCATTCCTCCATGGCGCTCCCTGATCCTTGGGCAAGGGTATGTAATATAGATTTCCTACTTGTGGCTGAGTGCTCTGCTGTCAGCCTTGTCTCCGAGTGTTCTACATATCATGGTTCTACAATGGGGGACCCCAAAGTGTCACCCTGGTAGACTACAAACCCCTGCTGGAAAACTCAGAGCAGATGCCCAAGCTCCCAGCTCTTAGCTTTGGACCTTTCAGCAAGCCTCAGACACAGCATTGCTCATGACAGCTACTTCCTGTCAGACTGAAGTCAGCTACAGCCTACATCCTCCCCCTCTTCACCACTACACCTGAGTATGCTTTGTTTGCTTTTCTGTATTTGTGTCACATTTTGTGACTGATAAAAAAATTCCAGCATACAGTCCCAGACTCAGTTCATCAGCCACTCAAACCAGGGTGTTACTTTCTATTGCTTTACTTAACCATGTATAAGACAGGGAAGTAAGGGGGCATAAAATAGCAACTTTTGGTTGAACTTGGGGTTCAGTCTTTAAGATAAGAGTCTGCTGACTCCATGTCTTACAATAAATCTGCTTTGTCTGCATTAGTCTGGGTTCTAGTAAGTGCTGGTATGCAGATGAACAAGCAGTATTAGGCAAACTACTAACTTGTACACAGTTGTAGTTGCCATAAATGGAAGAACAGTGGATGGAACCCAATTCAACATGTGATATACATGTCCCATTATCAAGCTAGTAAGCCCAGGAAAGAAGCTCAGTTGGCAAAATGCTTGCTGACTGGTGTGAGGACTTGAGTCCTGGCCACAGAACATATAGAGGAAAAAAAATCAGGCATGGTGTCAGAGACAGATGGATCCCTGGAGCTCACTGAACAACCAGGCTACCTACTTGGTGAGTTTAAGGCCCATGAGACACTGCCTTCGAAAAGAAAGAAAGGAAAAGAGAGAAGAAAAAAAAGAAGGCTTCTGAGGAATGAAACTTGAGGTTGTATACATACTCACTCACACACATTCTGTCTCTCTGTCTCTCTCTCTGTTTCTCTGTCTCTCTCCATCTCTTTATCTTTTCTGTTTGTCTCTCTTTTACACATACAAACACCATTTGCAGTAATAATGACATGATATCATTTCTCTAATATTCTGTGATGATATGATGTACCCTCCTCACCCTAAGTCTAGGCTTCAGAAAGCTTATTTAAGAAGCAAGTATGAATCAGATGATTTTATCCTTACTCTAAGACACCACATCTCCACTTAGAAAGTCAATAAGTTACTCATAACACCCACTGCATGGGTTGGGCTGAAATTCTAGCCAGAGGGTGTATAGCAGAGGGCCTAGGCTCAGTGAAGGGCAACTTGTCAAGAGTAGTATAGTAAAGAGGCCCTTCATCAGAGCAAACTGCTTCTGCTCTTGTTCTCAAGATGGGATCTTAGCTAGGTCTTCTGTGGCACAAACAGGACTTCCTTTTCTCTGCTTCTGGGCAAGTGATTTCTAGGAATAAAAGGCCTTCCTTGACTCAGTTTGAAGCATCACAGAAGTGCCTACATCTAACTATACCATGAGCAGATTCCTCTAAACAGAATCAAGTCAGCCCCATCCTTGGAGGGATTGGTATGGCAACACCATCTTAACTGTTTCTCAAAGTAGTGTTTTAAATTAACTTCAGATTAGTAAATTCTGCTTGGGTAATCGGGAAGAAAAATACCAAAAAGAAAGAAGAAACATGGGGGAAAGTAAATACATGAGGGTACATGTGATTCTCTGACAGAGATTTTCCTGCCAACAAGTAAGCGATGGCGAGATGTGTCAGCTGGTAAAGCATTTGACAGAACATAGGGGCCTGAGGTTTTGCCTCAAGATCCACCTATAAGAGGCTGGTGCAGTGACATGGACTGTAATCCCATTACAGAGGAGACAAAGACATGGAGGTCATTGTGGCTTGCTGGACAGCTAGTCTATTCAAATGAGCAAGCTCCAAATTCAGAGAGAGACTCAGTCTCAAAAAGTAACTTGACGAATGATTGAGGAAGATGCCTGATAACAACCTTTGATCTTTATATGCACGCACATACACAGACATACATAACCTATTGACTTTGGCATCAAAATCAACATCCCAGAGTCTGGTGTTGTTTGGTATATGATTCACAGGGCACTGTATTTTCTCCATTATCTACAAGCAACTTCCTTGAGGCCCTAGAACACCATTTGCCTGGTCTTTCACGTGCGGGATCATAACTGTAGAATGACTAGAGTAGTAGTGTGTGCTTATATCAGGGGTGCCATTAGGTTTTATAGACTTCTTGCTGGGTTCCATTAAGCATCTACCACCAGGATGATGAGGTCGTTTATATTCAATAGGAAGCTGGGTCTCAAAATTCCCTGAGTATTGATTTTACCAGAAAATGTTCTGATTTACGTTTGAAGTTGGTTCTCAATTGTTTAAGATTCTTTGGGGGGACATAGGCATGATTAAGGACACAATAATTGGAGCCTTCACCTACCCCTGTACTGCTTAAGTATCCAACCTTCTGCATACCATTGCTCAGAGACTCACACGGCCACGTGATGTCAGCATTTGCATTTCAGAAAGACTCTGTCCAGATACTTTGCCCAAATATTAGTATGACAGCGCAGGGGTGTGTGTATGTGTGTCCTAGTGTTAATTCTTAGCAGGTTGTATCTCATGTACTGCTAATCCTGGAGTCTTTGTGGTCTCATGGGACTTAGGCATACAGAGACAGACAAGCTGAGTCTATGTAAGCAGAAATATTTTTAAGAGTCTGGTTAACAAATCTAGGTAATGACAGAGGAACAAAAAAGTAAAACCAACTAGAATTTTACTCTGTTTATCCTAAACCCAAGAGGGGACTTGAGGAGGGGGTAGGGATATTGCTCAGTGACTAAAACAGTAGATTCCCGGGTCTCACTCACCAGTCAGTCTAGCCTAATTGGTGAGCTCCAGGCTAATGAGAGACACTGTCTCAAAACACAAGTTGGACAGCATCCTAGGAACAACAACCCTAGTTGACCTCTGGGTTTTGCGTGAATACACCTATATATACATCTACACACACTCACACACACCACACACACACACACGCACACACACACACACACACACACACACACACACACACTAGGTGACAGAAAATTAGGTATTTTAGGTCAGAGTGTAGTGCACATTTCTCTGGGGCAATAGTTTTTGGGACTGAGTATTTTCAGGTACTGTAGACTTGGTAGCATGCTTCTGCCTGAGCCCCATCCCCATAGTTTCTGGTTCAATGGATCTAAAGTAAGGCATGAGAAATTAAATTGCTAACACATATCCAGGGGATATATGTGCTATTGGGCCCAGTTCCACATTTTATTGATCATTGCCCCAGGGCTCAGAAAGAGGGGACAAAGGTCACATGTGAAAGGATAATTATTTCAGAAGTAATGAATTTCTTCAGCTCAGATGCCCTAAGTGTGGGTTGAGGCTGATCCTGCCTGGAGGAAGATGGAGGAACAAAGGGAAGAAGAATCCCAAGTGAGGACAAGATGGCTTTTGCAATAGGATAAGAAAGTACAGAGGCAGAGAGAAGCTGTTTCCATTAGAGGGGATGAAGTTGATGTGCGGAGACTTGGCTGAGGTGAACAAATCTGTGACAAAGCATGGTAGCATGAGCTCTGTGAGGGGTAAGAACAGCAAGATACCAGCAGTCATGTGGAGAGGCTATCTGGCTAGATGATTAAGCTATAGGCGTCTAGGGAATAGAAAATCCAGGCCCACTAAACAGAGATAGAGTTGGCTTAGAAAGTGGGTCATGGGGCTGGGGAGATGGCTCCGAAGGCGCCTGGGTCCGCAGTACCCATGTAAAGGGTCAGATGAGTATTTGTAATCCCAGCATTTGGGAGGGAGGTGGAAACTGAGGATTTTTATCTTTACTTTCTTCAAACCTTATATTTAATGATGGTTCTTATATGCTTTAATCTCCCCTTTAGCCCACCACCCACCAGAGGTAGTGGGAAAGAAAGGATATGAAGGAAAGTGGACCTGTTTAGAAAGGTTCTCTGGAGCAACTCTCATTTGTGTTGTCTGGAAATTGGCAGTTTAGTTCACAGGTCAGCAGCTCAGTCTACTCACAAACACTTCACAGATATACCAGACATCTAGTTGGATAGAGTTTGCACCACAGCGGTGGCACTACCTAGCAGAGACAGCCAGGCTTCAGCCTCAGCTCAAGTCAGCAGTAGAGACCAGGAGGAACACCAGGAGAAGTTCTCAGCTGTGCCACAGACTTGAGACCCAAATGTTACACACCTAGCTGCACCAGCAAGCTAAACTCTGTCTTCGTCACTCTATTGAGTCCTGCTTTTACCCTCCAAACATCACATTTCCTCCATATGCCTTGACTCAACACAGGTCTTGCTTCAGTACATGCATTCTATCAGCCTGAGTCCACAGAGTCTCAACAAATTGAACTCAACTACACAATATAAAACAGACCAATCCATAAATGTTGTTAACAAATCGTCTTTTATCACGATTTTTCATGCATTTGCTTTAACAAAACATCTGTTTGTCTGTGTCTACTTTAGTAAAATGTTCTTTCATGAGTCTGCCTTTGTCTTTCACCTGTGACCACTTTAAAAAAAAACCACTCCTTCATGTGTTTTCCCCAACAAAACACCATTCGACACAATTGGCTTTTCAAAAAAACAAAAAAACAAACAAAAAAAAACCAAAAAAACTTAAATTTCTGCTTCAGAGGATCTCTGGGGGGGGGGGGAATCTGGTGGCTGGCTAATCTTGGGGAGTCAGTGAGCTCTGGGATCAGTGAGAGACCCTGCCTCAATATAAATGTTGTAGAGTGGTTAATGGAGACACCTAATGCCAAGCCCTGCCCTGAAAAAACACATATACCCCCACACATACAAGCACACATGTGTACATGCATTTATAACACACACAAACACATGTATACACATACATAACACACACACACACACACACACACACACACAAACCAATAAGTAGGTCAGGTTTAAGACAAAATACTCAGGAGAAATCACAAAAATATAGAAAGGGCTGGGACGGTAGCTCAAACTCAGAATGCATAGGAGCTGGAGAAGAATCACAGCGTTCTGCAGGAGATGCAGATGCTAAGGTACTCATGCCCAAGCTCAGAGGCAGGGCTGAGAAGCAAGTGCAGGTGCGTGAGGGGAAGATTACAACTCTTGACAGCAGGCAGGTGCAAGAACCAAAATTAGGAGGCGATAATTTACCTGCAGAGCTCAGGGGTATGTATTGACCTTTTGAAGCTGTAAAAACTGACATTGAGCCCGAGGGACCTGGTGTATCAGAGAATCAGTTTGTGGAGGAAGAGGAGAAGGTGGTGAAGGAGGAAGAGGAAGAAAGGATGCTGCTACTGCTGCTGCTGCTGCTGCTGAGGAGGAGTTTATTTTGGCTCACAATTTGAGGTGAAGCAGGCAGCCCCATTTCATCCAGAGTTAGAAAGCAGTAAGAGATGATTCCTGGTGCTCAGCTCATCTTCTCCTTTTTGTTAAGTTTAGGACCACAGTCTAAGGAATGCTGCTACCTACACGAAGGATGGGTCTTCTTGCCCCAATTAATGTACTAAAACTCTCTCATAGATGTGACTAGAGGTTTATCTTCTAGGTGATTCTAGGTTCTGCCAAGTAACCCCACTTCCCAAGTCCTATCTATATCAGTCTATTTGTCTATCTATACAGCCATCTATCTACAATCTATCTATCTATCTATCTATCTATCTATCTATCTATCTATCTATCTATCTATCCATCCATCCACCCACCCACCCACCCACCCACCCACCCACCCACCCACCCACCCACCCACCCACCCATCCATCCATCCATCCATCCATCTATCTATCTATCTATCTATCTATCTATCTATCTATCTATCTGTCTGTCTGTCTGTCTATCTGTGGGGAGCCGCCCTCACATTAGCCGTTACAAGATGGCGCTGACATCCTGTGTTCTAAGTGGTAAACAAATAATCTGCGCATGTGCCAAGGGTAGTTCTCCACTCCATGTGCTCTGCCTTCCCCTTGACGACAACTCGGCCGATGGGCTGCAGCCAATCAGGGAGTGACACGTCCTAGGCGGAGGATAATTCTCCTGAAAAAGGGACGGGGTTTCGCCTTTCTCTCTCTTGTTTTTGCTCTTGCTCTCTTGCACTCTTGCTCTCTGGCTCCTGAAGATGTAAGCAATAAAGCTTTGCCGCAGAAGATTCCGGTTTGTTGCGTTCTTCCTGGCCGGTCGCGAGAACGCGGGTAAGATCTATCTATCTATCTATCTATCTATCTATCTATCTATCTATCTATCTATCTATCTATCTATCTATCTAATTATCTATCTGGGTAATAAAGTCTGTTTGGGATAGACTTGAAAAGACCTTGACTAGTACACTCTATGCCTGCTCCTGTTTTTATCATAATCTTCATGAATGTATTGTTGTGCTCATAGGCTACATTGGGTATACCATTAATTAATTAATATTGTTAATTGGGTACATTGGAGAGACATAGTAGTGATTGAGGAAAGCTTTAGGTTATGAAGATTGGCTGGTTACATCCATTTCCAATACCACCCTATTCGTGGTGTGAATGGACAATCACTAACTTCTCTGTGCTCTGACTCCCGTGCCTGTAAAGTACTGTTGGTTGTATTCATGACATAAGCACTGAAATATGTCAGCTTTTAGCAGAGAGTACATTTTAAACTAGTATGGATATGCCCACATGCACTTGTGTATGTAGAGGACCATAGGTCCATCTCTGGTGTCAATTCTGAGGAAATGCTGTGTATACTGTTTTTTGAGACAGGGTTTCTCCCTGATATGCAATGTGCTAATAGGCTAGGCTGGCGGGCCAGAAGCCCCAGGGATCTTCCCGTCTCCACCTTCCAGTGCTGGGATTACAAGAACCTGACGTCTATGTTGGCTTTTTAAATGTAGATTCTGGGCCTTAAACTTAGTTCTGCCTACTCTCAAGGCAAGCACTTTACTGACTTATCTTTAATTCCAGCCTTGTTATATCTATGTTAAATCCTTGGTCTTAGAAACATTTTATAGATTGAGTCCCTCTGTAGCTACTGCTTCTCTGCCTTGATCTGTCCAGACTGCTGCCAGTGTCCGTGTGATGATTATCCCATGAACAGATTAGCAAGCTTCCAGTTCACTAAATAAAAACCAAAGATCATAGCTAGCAAGACAAACTACTCCCAGAATGTAAAACAAATTCTCATTATTTAACAAGTTGATTCTTAGAATTTTTTTGGATGTGGGTATAGGGGAAAGTAATAGAACATTTTAGGAAAAGAAAAACCCTGTCCCTTGACTGGTGTGTCTGATTTTTGTATTAACAACAGGACCATCTTACTTTAGGTAGATATAATACATTTGAGATACTTTCATCTCTTTCAAAGGGAAGCACAACAGGGACAGGGAAACTGAGGAGGGGACAGCCTTACCTGTCTGATAGAAGCTGCACATAAGAGAAGTTGCAAAGGAACTTTCTCTTGATGACCCACAGGAGAGCAAAGAGCAAGAACACCTGGTGTTCTGGAGGCCAAACTTTTAGCAAGGCAACTTCTAACAACGTTTTGGATAATGGTTTTACTGAGAACCGCAGGTACAAGAGTACAGGATGTTAAAAATAACATCAGGACCCTCACTGGGTACTATTGATCACTAATGAATCCAGGGCTCCTACTACCCAAGTGACAAAGGTGGCCATCTTAGAGCATCTGTGTTTGTAAGAACAAAGAGTCATAAAATGAGCCAGCCATAGTTGGTGGGAGATGTCCTTGAAATGTCTTATTTTGACAAATAAAGGACATGGGCAAGTGTTTCTATCACACTGAGATTTTGTTTTGTTTTGTTTTTGACAAGCCATGGGGTCAGCCTAAGTCACAGGCTCTAAGTCACAATTTCTCTAGGCCATGGCTTCATTATCCCCAAAGCTTTAATGACTTTGTGAGATGTGCTGACCTTGTGCTTCAGAGATCTAGCTGTCTCTGTTTCCCCCATTGCTGGGCTTGACAGGTGCATGTTGCCACACCCACAACTGATGCTTTACTATTTATGCTATCTCCAGCCCCTTGGCCCACATGCGCACTTCTTTCTAGAATTTGGATTCTTTTGGTTGTGGGTACCTTTACCCTCTGTGTCATCTTGCTGTTTTACCCACTGATACCTTATTATTTAATTTAAATCTATATCTCTTCAACTCCCTCTCTTTTATAATACTGTTCCTAGAAAAATCCAGTATGGCTAAATCTAGCTCGTTAACCACAGTGACCCTGTATACAAGTGAATGAAGAACATATCACCATCCCAATTTATCCACCGTTAAATAGTCTCTTCTAATGTCAATCTTGTCATTATTATGCTTATGAGTCTAACTACACTTCTCTGGTCAATTTCCTTTTCCACCATTCAATATCTATTTTTATGTCCCTCCACACTTCAATGTTCAAAGAGTGCTCTTTAGCATCTTACAGTCATCTAATTTCTTCATTAGTGCCTTTCACCAAGAAAATATCTTCCAGCAAACTTCTTGTTCAATTAAAAAGGTCATATTCATCTCAATTCATTTATTACCGAGCAGCAAACAAACCATGTAGAGGGCAGTGAAGGTCAAGAATCTAAGTGATTCGATGTGCTGTTCTTGTCTTCTATGATCCTTCCCAGAGACCTTGGGTTTAGTTTAAAATTGTCTGTGTAGATTGAAGTATCCACCAGGCACTGAGAGCATAGTGATTTTAGAAGATCACTATCTTTCATATTTTAATACATATGTATGCATACATGTTGTGTTGTGTGTATGGATGCATACACATGTATGTGGAGACCAGAGGTCAACATTGGTTGTCTTTCTTGATTGCTTTGCCACCTTTTTTGAGAAACAGCCCCTTGATCCTGGAGGTTACCAATTTGGTTAGAAAAACTGGTCATAGAGTGTGAGTAGTTTTCCTAGCTGTGTCCCAAACACTGGGATTATAGGCATGTGACTTCATGTCCAGTCCAGATATTTGTATACTTGCTTGGGATCCAAACTCAAGTTCACATGAGTAGGCAGGCACTCTAGTAGCTGCGCCCATACTTCATACTCTCACAAATCATGCCATTAGATCCTTCTTTCCATCTCCTCAGTCTGTACCTCCACCTCACTTGCCTGAGTACAAGTCATGCCTTCCTCTCTTCCACCCTGTCATCCTTTCCAAAATCAAGCTGTGATAGTTTTCTGCTCTCTGCTCTTTGGATTCATTATGATCATATAGCTGCAAGGTCAGGAAAAGTCATGTTTCCACTCTCTTTAAAAAACAAACAAACAAACAAACTTTTTATCTGTTCTTTGTGAATTTCACACCATGCATCTTAATTCCACACATCTTCATTTCCCTCACACATACGCACCACTCTTGCAACTTTTCCACTAACAGAGAAAAAAATATTGTAGAAGCTGTAGTGTGCCACGGTGTGTTCCACAGTATAGACTCTTTTGTACACGTTTCTTTGTGTGGAAATGTTCATTGCAATAACACTTGGCTATTGCATGAGGGCTCTGGCTTCTTCTATCCCATTAATTCTGAAACCTCAGTGGGACTCCTCTTGGAAATCCTGTTGTTGCCTTGTGTCATGGTGATCCTGTAGTTTTGGACCTGTAGTACCAGTCCCTTCATATATTACAACAATACATCAATGGGGTAGATCTTGTGGTAGGCCAATTCAAAGGCCTGGATCTGGGTTTGAGAGGTATCTGAGCTTGTTAGACTATGGACTTTCCTACTCTCATACCATTGGGACCAGATCACCATAACCTTCACAAACGGGGCCAGCTCTACCTTGCTGCCCAGGTGAGGTGTAGGGTCCACTCTTTTGACTATTGCAGTTTGTAAGGGACATAGCCAGTCCTCCCATTCTCATTACCCCCGGGGCAAGATCTCCTGCCTGCCATAGATGGCAAGGGATGAGGTAGGGGAAAAGGGAATCTCTCTCTCATCTGCCCCACTGCCCAGCAGACTTGAGGCAGGGCCTGCTCTCTCATAATCATGTCCTTGGGGTTGGCTCACCTGCCCACATCTAGGGCCAGCTCTAATGTGCTGCCCAGGGGAGGGGCAGGGACAGCTCTCCTGCCTGATGCCCTTGAGGCCAGCTTTTCTGCCTGCTGTAGGTGGCAAGGGCTAATAAGGGTGGAAAGTTCTATCTTGCCCATGTCACCATATGGCACACAAGTTACCACTCTTAATGCTTCTTTAACTATTAATTTTCCTGACTTAGATATTTCATATACCCCATCTCTTAAGCATTTATACATTTACTCAACAATGCTTAGAAAGAGTAAAGGGGAGAATGGGATAAGGTTGGCTAATGGGAACCAATTTTTTTTTTTTTTTTTTTACACAGTAAAGTTTTATTTATCCTCAGGGGCTAGAGAAAGGCAAGCTCACAGGTGCCTCTCCTCGATATGCGGTCATCTTGAGCTTCTGCCATTCTCACTCAATCAGTTTCAGCTCATCCAGCCTCATCTCTCCCTCTGCTGCTCCCCTTCTTTCCTGCCCACAGCGTTAGGTCACTGTAGCACCTGCCACCATAGGTCATGTCAAGGACCAGGGTGGAGCATCATCTGAGCTGTACAACACAATGTGAGCAGAAAGAGACCTGCACCAGAGGCACCGTCTTGTCTTATGGACTTTGTACTGGAAGCACAGCTCAGGACCAAATTTTAAGTAGATGCAAAAAGTTATTGCATGCCATTTTACAGTAGGGTGGCTGTTGACAATGACAATATATTGTTTGTTTTACAAAAGTTTAAAGGGAGGATTTGGGGTCCTCCCACTATAAAAAAAGGGATGACTCTTAATATCTTTTGTGCATGCATGTTTTTGTTTGTTTATGTACATATGCATGTGTGCAAAGGACAGATACTGATGCTTTGTATCTTCAATTGCTCTTCACCTGAATTTCTTTGAGACAGTCTCTCTCCCTGTACCTGGAGCTTATTAATCTGGTGAAATTGGCTGCCCAGGAAGCTCCAATGACCCTTGAGTCTCAGCCTTCTTTATTTGTTCTGCTGCACCTGTCATTTTTGCAAAGGTACTGGGGGGGGGGTTTAAATGTACATTTTCATGTTTACAATGAAAGGACTTTACCAACTGAGCCATTTTCTCAGCCCACATGTTTACCCTGGATTGCGTATTAGTCAGTGTGTACTGAAACCTCACATGGTACCTGATAAACATGAATACTTTTCATGTGCCAGTTACAGAAGACCTCACTACTCAGATAACACCTCCCCAGGTTGAGTCTCTGCAGTGGTTTCAATATGCTTGGCCCAGGGAGTGGCACTATTTGGAGGTGCGACTTTGTTGGAGGAAGCATTCAACTGTGCACATAAGCTTTAAGACTCCTGTCCTAACTGCCTGGCAGTCTGTCTCCTCCTAGCTGCTTTCAGAATAAGAGTTGGAACTCTTAGCTTCCCTAGCACCATGTCTACTTGGACACTGCCATGCTCCCACCTTAATCATAATGGAGTGAACCTTTGAACCTGTAAGCCGGCCCCTTTAAATGTTGTCCTTTAAAGTAGTTGATTTGGTTCACACCAATGAAACTCTAATCCACTGGCAATTTACATAGAAGGGTATGACACTTTCTATTTCTTTATCCTTCCTACTGATTTTCTTAGTATATATTTAATACTTTTTAAAGTTTTCTCTTCCATGAAGATGTAAGATAATGACTATGAGAAGGAGTGAATTACTCACAGAATATCCTGTATAGAAGCTATAATCCAGATACTTGGTAAAATAGTCACAAAATAAATGTACTTGACTTTTAATCAAGATTCACTGGCAGCAATTACCTTTCTTTATTCTTCAAGTGAATTTCTGATGTACAAAGATGTGAACATGTCCATTTGGGAGGTATTCTGAAGTGTATTTTAAGGCACAAGGACCTGCCCAGGGCCACATAGCTCACAGGCAGAGGAATACGTGTCATTGTGCTATACAAGACATTAGCTCACAGGAGTTTAAGAAATACGCATGTGGAACAGGGAGCTAGGACAGCATAGATGGTAAAGTGTCATTGCCAGGTGTGGTGACATACACCTTAAACCCCAGCAATGGGACACACAAAAACAGGCTGGTAATGGCACTGTTATCGGTAATTACCCAGATATTGTATGTGGCTCAGGGAATGAGTATCTACACACAGACCTTCAGTTAGAAAAGGAAGACACTTAGCAAGCATCTGGAGCCAACCATTGAGTACAAAAAGGGAAACGACAGAAACTTTAAAATGTAATTCTTTGTTAATTTTAGACTGGATTGTAGGCAGCCGACGCCTAAAAGATGGCGCTGGTTTCTGGTACACCGTGGCCATAAACAACCTTACTGCGCCTATGCTAGTCACCACTTGGCGCCAACCCCTCCCAAGCAGGTGCATGCTAATGAAGTGTCGACAGGCAGACCAATCCCAGGAGGACACATTGCCCTCCCCAGTGCTGGGGTGTATATAAGCAGTCCTCCCTGGGTTCCCGGGGTCCCCATAGCAGCATCGAGGCATTCCTGCAATAAAGGCTGTTGAGAAGAATCCGACCGTGTTGCGTTTTCCTTGCCGGCCGAGGTGGGCGCGACACACTGGATACCTAGTTTCACATTTGCATTCAGTTCTCATATTCGTTGCTAATGGTCAGACATCAGTAGGGAATGCATTTTAGCAAGCAGCCCCAGGTAACCCTGTACACAAAATGTTCCAAAATGTTGGTTCACATGAAAAGAACTATTTCTCCCAACTGAATTTATTATGTTCAATAGACAAGATTCTCTAAATAAAGTGTCTGATTACAATTCCCATTTAGAGACAGGAACAAAAAGAAGTAGTATTACAGAATTTTAAACAATCATACAAATGTTAAGACACTAAGGAACAACATGGTCTCTAGTTAGCCTTTCTATCCTACCGGGAGGACTGAATGTACAAACATTTTACCCTTCATTTTGCTTCTAATTGTGGAAAAATGCTTTATGCAATCTGATGCCATCCCTATTACCTTTATCTTTGTTATAATGGAATACTCTGGCAAAAGTAACTTAAAGGCAGAGGGGGTTTATTTTGGTTCACAGTTGAAGGTATCATGGTGGGGAAACATCAGCAGCCTGAGACAGCCAGCTACATTGAATCTGTGCTTGAGAATCAGAGTGATGGTAACTGGTGCTCATTCAGCCCATGGAATGGTACTGCCCATGTTCAGGATGGGTCTTCCTACCCCAGTTCATCCTATCAAGATAATCCCAGAGGCACGCTGAAGGGTCACTTTCCTAGGTTATTCTAGATCTCATCAAGCTGACAATTAAGGCTAACCACCTCAGATTGTGCCTTTTAGCCACATTTAATCAGGGTCCACAGAATACCTTCTATCAGAGTATCTTCGTAACTAGGCAGTACGAATGGTGTACTGTTTTCAACCACACGGAATGAAGGATTTGAGATTTGACACAAAACAACAGTAACTGGCAGTGGTTCTGACATTAGCAGCAGACTCCTGCCTATACCGGAGATTTCCACTGAACCCAGTGGATGGTAGGCAGTGTCTCTTTCCACACTCCCAATAGGATTTGGACAAAGACAAACTCTCATCTGTCATGGCCAAGTCACAGAAAGTGGCACTGGAGGGCCGGAAGAGTTAACAACCATGAACTTCTGGGAGCTGTCTTCTCACAGAACTTGTCACGGTGCTAATATTTGGAAACAAGCTGTCCTTCCCTAGTACATAGCCTCTTATAGCTCCCAGTAGACAATGATGAAAACCACATTTCAAACATCTGTCGTTCCTACAGTGTCATGAATATTGGCAAGTCTTTTTTTTCCCTCTCTTTAGCATTCACTTTGCAACTGATTAATGGATAGAAAGCAGTTATCACTATAGAGCAAGTGCAGTGACCATCCTTGATGCTATACAATTTAATCTAGAAAATTCCTTGCCACTGAAGTAGTTCTAATGAGTTTTAGTCACTTATCATTGCAATGAATGCATAACTAGCATAGGTTTTAAATTTTATAACAAAAATGTAGCATTTACTAATTACAAATATAAACTTACCAGTATAAAAGTATTTTCCCTGCTTTATGCATATCTGGCCATTCATTTTATTTTTATGTTTATTTAAAAACTTATATTTGTGTGTGTGTGTGTTCATGCTCATATGCTTAAGGAGGCTAGAAGAGGGTCTCTGATCCCCTAGAGCTGGACGTACTTGTGAACTGTTGGATTTAACTAATAGGAATGACACGCAGGATCTCTGGAAAAACAGACATGACTTTAAACTGTTGAGCCATCTGCCCAGTCCTACATCTGAATATTTTAAGAGACAATAAGAAATTTCCAAACTAGTGCTGATCCAAGATTCTCAATTTTAGTCCTGTAACAGAAGGTAAAAATATCACTGGAAGCTTTCTTTTTTTTTTTTTTAAATGAACTTTTTAAAAATTAGGTATTTTCTTCATTTACATTTCAAATGCTATCCCAAAGGTCCCCCATATCCTCCCCCCCTCTCCCCTACCCACCCACTCCTACTTCTTGGCCCTGGAGTTCCCCTGTACTGAGGCATATAAACTTTGCAAGACCAAGGGACCTCTCTTCCCAATGATGAGGCCATCTTCTGATACATATGCAGCTAGAGACATGAGTTCCAGGGGGTACTGGTTAGTTCATAAAATTAGGGGAAATGACCAGACTATTGGTTGCTCTGTAAGTATGCATGCAAAATATTTAATATTCTTAGTGCATTGTTTAGACGTGGGCACTTCTATATTAATGAATCGTTTGAGATGGATTTGTCTATCTTGAAGGACTATCCTTCCTTAGCTGGAAATGTACATTTTAGGGAAAGATCTCAAGGCCAAGAGAGATGGATATGTAAAAACCTCTTGGGGGGTTTTTCTGACCTTGCAATCATGTTTTTCTAAGTTTCATCTGGCCAGCTCTTTTCCTTTACAGGTTAGGAAACAGGCTCAGAAAGAGGCTGTGGCTTCTGAAGTCCTTCATGTGTTTTGACCCTTGTTCTCTATTATGCCTTGGCAAAAATTATGCAAAGATTTATTGCATTGCTTATAGTTAATCTTGACAGCATTATTAGGAGAGAATTTGTATTAATTAAAAAGTGGTAAAGCATTTTTTAAAATTAATTGTGTGGATAAGTGCATGGGTGCAGTTACTCACTGAGGCCAGGAGATCCCAGGTGTGTAGTACTGCACATGGCTTTTTACATGGTGCTAGGTGACAGGACTATAGTCATCACACTTGCTCTTTACCCTCCAAGCCATCTCTGCAGCCCCCAACTACAGATTTTTAAGCATAATACAGACCTTACCATTTCCTGTCACAGATGTGAATGTGGCTGGCAACATTCTGCTTCTTATCCATTCATGTCCATGGACAAACAGTAGTAAAAGGAAGCTGGTGCCCCTGTTTCTTCCCTCTGTTGCTCACCCTGAGTGTTTTAGAGTTTCAGGTCTGATGAACTCAGAGACAATGTTATCTGTAATATTGGGATATGAGGAGAATCCAGTATTGGTAAACCTACCATTTTTCTTGAATTAATTTTCTGTGACTCTTCTCCCATACCCCACACATTCTCTGGCCTTCAGAAAATGTGTTTAGTGACCTAGGGGAATAGTGGTGAGTGTTTGCTGATAAATGGCTTAGAAACATTTCAAATAATGTCAGCTTGACTCTCTCATTGCTCAGTTCTCCTCTCATTCTAGGTTCAGTGTTGTCAAAAGCATAACCATGTGTGTTTTAACTCAACACTAGCTACTTGTATGAATCATACTGGATTTGAAAGAGAATGGCCCTTGTTGGCGAAATGCACACATGAATTCTGTTTCTGTTTCATAGAGAGTCTGGTTATCTACTTAATTGACTATATTCATAACATGTTATCTGTAGCACAGACTTTGTTTAGTAGTCTAAGTGATTTAGCAGAAAATTTACTCTTCTACTGTTACATCATTTAAATGTCATTTTATGTCTATGTATTCATAATTGCTTTGAAAACTGAGAATTCATCTCCTTGCTCTAAAATTTAGTCAGTACTTACTACACTTAGGGATGGTCCTCGAATAAAGTTCTTATTTCCTTATGCATATACCAGAACCACTCGTGCCCCTGTTAAATGTCGCTTGAATGGTGGTGCTCAAAATAATGCTTCTTCTATCACTTTCTGTAGTTTTATACATTGCCCCATTTGGGAGTTTCTGAATATGTGTGCCTCACATCCCAGATTCACAGGATTTGATTTTTTCATCCCCATTCTGTTGAATGTGGAGGTGATTTAGTCATGGTAGTAGCTTGCTCAAGGATGGAACTCAGGCCTTTTAAAAAGAGGCACAAGATATCCATCACCACTTCCAACCTGTAAGGATTCAGAAAGGAGTGCCATGGGCCAGAAAGGAGATATGTACTAAGCATCAAGGGTACCTTGATTTTGAACTTTAAATCCTTTAGAACCGTGAGAACTGAGTTTCTGTTGCTGGCAAGCTCAGATTGTGGTTAATAAGCATTTCTCCTGCATACTACAGAGACTAGGATGCCCTATGATGGCTCCTGTCTTACCTATATTTACATAATTTTTTTTGTTTTGTTTTGGGTTTTGAGACAGGTTTTGATACTCAGCCCTGACTGTCCTTAAACTCACTAGCCTTCTTCCTGCATTAGCCTTCTATTGCTAGGATTTTAGAAGTCTGCTACCATGACCAGGTTTAAGTTTCAATGTAGTTATTTATGTTCTGAAAAGAGATGTTTTATTTACTTTATAATATTTGCTTATTTTATCTGTTTAGGTACTTTTATGTGTGTATATGTGTGTCTGCATGTTTGTGTGTGTGTGTGTGTGTGTGTGTGTGTGCACATGTGTGCATGCGCATGTTCCAACATGTGTGAAATTGACTTCAGACATCAAAACAGGGCATCAGATCTCCTGGAACTGAAGTTATATATGAGCCACCAATTAAGAGAAATAGGAATTAAGCCAGGTTCTTTTGAAAACACAGAAAGTGCTATTAATCACTGGGGCCATCTATTCATCCCCTGGAGAGAAACAAGTAAATAAATAAATAAATAAATATCAACAAGACAACAGCAGCAAAACTTCAAGCTTATACTATTTCTAATTTAAAGATTGTGTGTTAAAATCTTAAATGTTATATAATTTAAGATGAATTACAGAGCTTAAATTAGTCAGTCTCAATTCTTCATGCTATTTTAGGAAAGGTATAAAATTCCATAAAGAGCTTGGGTTCCCGGATTCTGCCAAGACTGGTCTGCGCAGGTGAGAGTGTGGACTGCATAGGCTAACAGCTTCTGGGACAGGCAGAAGCCACAGAGCCTCTGGGGCAGACCGTGTTTCAGGCCCAAGATACCTGGCCACCTTCCCTGCCAGGGAAGAGGTGTCCACCCCGCTGGGAGGGCTTTGCCACAGCATCTGGGGGAGCCATCTTGGTTCCCGGATCCCGCTGAGACTACTGTGTGCAGGTGAAATTGTGGACTACAGAAGCTACACAAATTCTTGGACAAGCCCTGTTTCAGGCCTTCACCTTCTGCCAGGAGGCAGGTCCAAATGCCAGATATCTGTCCACCTTCCCTGCAAGAGGAGAGCTTGCCTGCAGACAGTTCTCTAACCACTGAAACTCAGGAGAGAGCTAGTCTTCCAGGTTTGCTGATAGAGGCTAACAGAATCACAAGAGGAAAAAGCTCTAACCAGAGACAACTATAACAACTAACTCCAGAGATTACCAGATGGTGAAAGCCAAATGTAAGAATCTTACTAACAGAAACCAAGACTACTTACCATCAACAGAACCCAGCACTCCCACCTCAGCCAGAACTGGGTACCCCAACATACCATAAAAACTAGACCCAGATTTAAAAGCATATCTCATGATGATGGTAGAGGACATCAAGAAGGACTTTAATAACTCACTTAAAGAAATACAGAAGAACACTGCTAAAGAGTTACAAGTTCTTAAATAAAAACAGGAAAACACAACCAAACAGGTGATGGAAATGAACAAAACCATACTAGACTTAAAAGGAAAGTAGACACAATAAAGAAAACCCAAAGTGATGCAACGCTGGAGATAGAAACCCTAGGAAAGAAATCTGGAACCATAGATGCAAGCATCATCAACAGAATACAAGAGATGGAAGAGAGAATCTCAGGTGCAGAAGATTCAATAGAGAACATCGGCACAACAATCAAAGAAAATGCAAAATGCAAAAAGATGCTAACTCAAAACATCCAGGAAATCCAGGACACAATGAGAAGACCAAACCTACGGATAATAGGAGTTGATGAGAATGAAGATTTTCAACTTAAAGGGCCAGCAAATATCTTCAACAAAATTATAGAAGAAAACTTCCTAAACCTAAACAAAGAGATGCCCATGAACATACAAGAAGCCTACAGAACTCCAAATAGACTGGACCAGAAAAGAAATTCCTCCTGACACATAATAATCAGAACAACAAATGCACTAAATAAAGATAGAATATTAAAAGCAGTAAGGGAAAAGGGTCAAGTAACATATAAAGGCAAGCCTATCAGAATTACACCAGAATTTTCACCAGAGACTATGAAAGCCAGAAGAGCCTGGACAGATGTTATACAGACACTAAGAGAACACAAATTCCAGCCCAGGCTACAATACCCAGCCAAACTCTCAATTACCATAGATGTAGAAACCAAAGTATTCCACGACAAAACCAAATTCACACAATATCTTTCCATGAATCCAGCCCTTCAAAGGATAATAACAGAAAAAAACCAATACAAGGACAGAAACCACATCCTAGAAATAGCAAGAAGGTAATTCCTCAATAAACCGAAAAGAAGGCAGCCACAAGAACAAAACGCCAACTTTAACAACAAAAATAACAGGAAGCAACAATTACCTTTCCTTATTATCTCTTAATATCAATGGGCTCAACTCCCCAATAAAAAGACATAGACTAACAGACTGGCTACACAAACAGGACTCAACATTTTGCTGCTTACAGGAAACAGATCTCAGGGAAAAAGACAGACACTACCTCAGAGTGAAAGGCTGGAAAACAATTTTCCACGCAAATGGACTGAAGAAACAAGCTGGAGTAGCCGTTCTAATATCTACTAAAATCGACTTCCAACCCAAAGTTATCAAAAAAGTCAAGGAAGGGGCACTTCATATTCATCAAAGGTAAAATATTCTAAAAGGAACTCTCAATTCTGAATATCTATGCTTCATATGCAAGGGCAGCCACATTCATTAAAGAGACTTTAGTAAAGCTCAAAGCACACATTGCACCTCACACAATAATAGTGGGAGACTTCAACACACCACTCTCATTAATGGACAGATTTTGGAAACAGAAACTAAAAAGGACACAGTGAGACTAACAGAAGTTATGAAACAAATGGACCTGACAGATATCTACAGAACATTTTATCCTAAAACAAAAGGATATAACTCCTTCTCAGCGCCTCATGGTACCTTCTCCAAAATTGACCATATAATTGGTCCCAAAACAAGCCTCAACAGATACAAAAATATTGAAATTGTCCCATGTGTCCTATCAGATCACCATGGACTAAGGCTGGTCTTCAATAACAAAATAAATAATAGAAAGCCAGCATTCACATGGAAACTGAACAACACTCTTCTCAATGATACCTTGGTCAAGGAAGGAATAAAGAAAGAAATTAAGGACTTTTTAGAGTTTAATGAAAATGAAGCCACATCATTCCCAAACTTATGGGACACAATGAAAGCACTTCTAAGAAGAAAACTCATAGCTCTGAGTGCCTCCAAAAAGAAACTAGAGAGAGCACACACTAGCAGCTTGACAACATACCTAAAAGCTCTAGAACAAAAGGAAGCAAATTCACCCAAGAGGAGTAGATGGCAGGAAATAATCAAACTCAGGGGCAAAATCAAGGAAGTGGAAACAAGAAGAACTATTCAAAGAATCAACCAATCAAGGAGCTGGTTCTTTGAGAAATCAACAAGATAGATAAACCCTTAGCCAGACTCACTATAGAGGGCACAGGGACAGCATCCTAATTAACAAAATCAAGAATGAACAGGTAGATCCAACAGATCCTGAAGAAATCCAAAACACTATCAGATCCTTCTACAAAAGACTATACTCAACAAAACTGGAAAAACTGGATGAAATGGACAAATTTCTAGACAAGTTAAATCAGGATCATGTTAATGATCTAAATAGTACTATATCCCCTAAAGAAATAGAAGCAGTCATTAATAGTCTCCCAACCAAAAAAAAAAAAAAAAAAGCCCAGGACCAGATGGACTTAGTGCAGAGTTCTATCAGACCCTCAGAGAAGATCTAATTCCACTTCTTCTCACTATTCCACAAAATAGAAGCAGAAGGTACCCTACCCAATTCATTCTATGAAGCCACAATTACTCTGATACCTAAACCACAGAAAGACCCAACAAAGATTGAGAACTTCAGACTAATTTCCCTTATGAATATCAATGCAAATATACTCAATAAAATTCTTGCTAATCAAATCCAAGAACTCATCAAAACAATCAACCATTCTGACCAAGTAGGTTTCATTTCAGGGATGCAGGGATGGTTTAATATACGGAAATCCATCAATGTAATCCATTATATAAACAATCTCAAAGACAAAAACCACATGATCATCTCCTTAGATGTGGAGATAGCTTTTGATAAAATCCAACACCCATTCATGATAAAAGTCTTGGAAAGATCAGGAATCCAAGACCCATACCTAAACATGATAAAAGCAATCTACAGCAAACCAGTAGCCAACATCAAAGTAAATAGTGAGAAGCTGGAAGCATTCCCACTAAAATCAGGGACTAGACAAGGCTGTCAACTTTCTCCCCACCTATTCAACATTGTACTTGAAGTCCTAGCCAGAGCAATTCGAAAACAAAAGGTGGTCAAGCAGATACAAATTGGAAAGGAAGAAGTCAAAATATCACTTTTTGCAGATGATATGATAGTGTATATAAATGACCCTAAAAATTCCACCAGAGAACTCCTTAACCTGATAAACTGCTTCAGTGAAGTAGTTGTATATAAAATTAACTCAAATAAGTCAATGGCCTTTCTCTACACAAAGGATAAACAGGCTGAGAAAGAAATTAGGGAAACAACACCCTTCTCAATAGTCACAAATAATATAAAATACTTGGCGTGACTCTAACTAAGGAAGTGAAAGATCTGTATGACAAAAACTTCAAGTCTCTGAAGAAAGAAATTAAAGAAGATCTCAGAAGATGGAAAGATCTCCCATGCTCATGGATCGGCAGGATCAATATAGTAAAAATGGCTATCTCGCCAAAAGCAATCTACAGATTCACTGTAATCCCCATCACAATCCCAAGTCAATTCTTCAATGAATTAGAAAGGGCAATCTGCAAATACATATGGAATAACAAAAAACCTAGGATAGCAAAAACTCTCCTCAAGGATAAAAGAACCTCTGGTCTTATCACCATGCTTGAAAGCTGTAGTACAGAGAAATCGTGATAAAAACTGCATGGTAATGGTATAGTGACAGAAAAGGAGACCAATGGAATAGAATTGAAGACCCAGAAATGAACCCAAACACCTATGGTCACTTAATCTTTGACAAGGGAGCTAAAACCATCTAGTGGAAAAAAGACAGCATTTTCAACAAATGGTGCTGGCACAACTGGCACTTATCATCTAGAAGAATGTGAATTGATCCATTCCTATCTCCTTGTACTAAGGTCAAATCTAAGTGGATCAAGGAACTCCAAATAAAACCAGAGACTGTGAAACTTATAGAGGAGAAAGTGGGGAAAAGCCTCGAATATATGGGCACAGGGGAAAAATTCCTGAACAGAACAGCAATGGTTTGTGCTGTAAGATCGAGAATTGACAAATGGGACCTCATAAATCTGTAAGTCAAAAGACACCGTCAATAAGACAAAAAGGCCACCAACAGATTGGGAAAGGATCTTTACCTATCCTAAATCAGAAAGGAGACTAATATCCAATATATATAAAGAACTCAAGAAGGTGGAGGCCAAAACATCAAATATCCCCATTAAAATTGTGGCTCAGTGCTAAACAAAGAATTCTTACCTGAGGAATACCGAATGTCTGAGAAGCACCTGAAAAAATGTCCAGAATCCTTAATCATCAGGGAAATGCAAATCAAAACAATCCTGATATTCCACCTCACACCAGCCAGAATGGCTAAGATCAAAAATTTAGGTGACAGCAGATGCTGGCGAGAATGTGGAGAAAGAGGAATACTCCTCCAATTTTGGTAGGATTGCAAGCTTGTACAACCACTCTGGAAATCAGTCTGGCAGTTCCTCAGAAAATTGGACATAGTACTACTGGAGAATCCTGCAATACCTCTCCTGGGCATATATCCAGAAAATGTTCCAACCAGTAAGAAAGACACATGCTCCACTATGTTCAAACTATATAGGTGGAACAACAATGTGAACTAACCAGTACCCCCCCCCCCGCCCCCCAGCTCGTGTCTCTAGCTGCATATGTATCAGAAGTTGACCTAGTCGGCAATCAGTGGAAAGAGAGGCCCCTTGGTCTTGCAAACTTTATATGCCTCAGTACAGGGGAATGCTGGGGCCAAGAATTGGGAGTTGGGGGGAGGGGAGTTGGGGTGAGGGTTTGGGGGACTTTTGGGGTAGCATTGGAAATGTAAATGAAGAAAATACCTAATTAAAAAAATAATGAAAAAACAAGAAATTCCATAAAGAAAAAACAAAAAACAAAAACAAAAAACCTTAGCATTCCAACCCATGGTTTCATATCTCAACCAAACCTTTATTTGGGTTTGAAAACTTGAGCAATTATTCACTTTTTAGAATTTATGCGAACAATAAAGTGAACACATTTCTGGTAAATATGTAATAATTAATTGAATTACATTAATAAAATTCAGTACCAGTTGTTTAGTTAGAATCCTCCTTAGATGTCTAATATAAAGCAGCATACAGGCACACACATACAAACACACACATATACTCATAGTCACACAAACATATATACACAAGATCCTCACTTGCATACAAAGTACACAAACATGAATACATGTAGAAGTATACATATGCACAAATACACATATATAGGAACACACTAAACACACACACACATATATATACAGGTATAAATATAAGAACACATGAACACACATAAACACACAAACATACATGCACACACATATATACACAAAATACTTGCATTCACACAATGCACAGGCACTCATGCTCATGAGTACACACATGAAAATGTATACATGTATATGTATGCACAATGCATGTATACCCAAACACACACACACACACACACACACACACACACACACACATATATATATACATACATATATATATCTATATATCTATCTCTATCTCTATCTCTATCTCTATCTCTATCTCTATCTCTATCTCTATCTCTATCTCTATCTCTATCTCTATCTCTATCTCTATCTATATCTATATCTATATCTATATCTAAATGTACATACATACACACATAGGCACAGGCACACACACATGCACACATGTATAACACACCAAGTTCTCTTCCTTCTTGTTCTGCCGATTATTAATTTATAGGGCCTAAAGAATTTTACACATGTTTATCAATAATTAGTGATTGATTTTAAATTTTTTCTATTTTGTGTCTGAGTAGTTTGCCCACATTGGATGTATGTAGTAAATACTTGCAGTGCTTATGAAGGCCAGAAGAGGGCATCAGATATTGTGGAACTGGACTTACAGACAGTTGTGAACCATCATGTGGGTGCTCAGAACCAAGCTTGGGTTTTGTGGAGGAGCAGTCAGTGCTCTAAACCACTGAACCATTTCTCTAGTCCCTATTTTAAGTTTTTACATAATAGCTCATCAATAAATTTTCACACTGTTACTCTATAATGATATTTTTTGAAAAACTATAAAAATTTAAAATGCTCTACATAACATAGAACATATAGAATTATTTGAAATATTTAAGAATAACTAAATATATTATCACATACAAATACAAATTATTTATTAAAGATCTATTTCCCCCAACTTTAAACATGTCATACTGACAACATTACAGGAAAATTGACTCTTGAAAGATCAAAGTACTCAAGTGTTTCTCATATGATTCCAGATCATTCCAGACTGTTGACAAACATGGAAAGCTTTCAATTTCTTTTTCCTGAGGCATGCATTGCACTGATAGCCTTAGACTACAAAGTTAAAAACAAATGTTATTTTTATTATTAGTATAAAGCATGAAATAAAACATTTGATTAAATAATAAAATACAATTAAGAAATTAAATGGAATTTTAATGAGAGTGCAAGGGTGGTTCAATTTTAATAAATTACATTTTAGTAAGTCTATTATTAAAAGCAGTTATTAATAGAGATAAAATATGATATCTAATCTTACTGATGGTGGAAGATACTCTACTATGGTGTCTGATAAAATTTAATAGACACATTCTGAAAAGCTTATTAATTAAACTGAATTGGTTAATACACCATCCTTTTGCTTTTACTGTTAGTTCAGACACCAAAAGTTTGCCTAAGAACAGAGTGTCAGTTTTGCAAATATAAGCTGATATGATTAGGTAGGTATAAAAAGGAAAGCGTTATAGATACCCTGTACATGCACACATCATCTGAGTATATAGTAGCTAGTAACTTAAGAGTTACTAAGTTATTTCTCTTATAGTTATCAAGAGAAAAGTCATTATGCATTATATTATAAAATTAACATTCAAAAGTTGGCTCTTTCTTTAAGACTTAAAATTGGAAATATAATAGAAGAAAATCTCATTATAATGTAATTTTATCTAATACCTAGGAACAAATTTAATAAAAATATAGAAGAGCTATATGAATGGGGGAAATGATTGATCACTGAGAGAGCTCAAGGATTTCAAATTTTCACAAGACTGAAAATGTGGGTAGAGGAACATTTAAACTTATTGGTCATCTCCAAGTTAAGTTGTAAATATGACTTAATCCACAATTTTAAATGACAATACTAATTTGTTTGGGTAAAGATGACATTGTAATGTGTTCATAGAGAAAAAGAAAATGTAAGAACAGCAAAGACACTCATGAAAAGACATCTCAAGATACATTTAAACCATATTAAACATTATCTTCTATCTATGTATCTATCTATGTATCTATCTATCTATGTATCTATGTATCTATCTATCTATCTATGTATCTATCTATGTATCTATCTATCTATGTATGTATGTATGTATGTATGTATGTATGTATGTATGTATGTATCTATCTATCTATCCATCTACCTATCTATTTATCTATCATCTTTATTTCTATTTATAAGCCATCAATTTTTGTACATCTAGTTATAACATATGAAATTACTGGCTTTCAATTCTTCCTGATCTGTAAAATGCTAATTCCATGATTCAATATGATATATGGGTTGAGTAACAAATCAGTGAAAAATATTTACAAAAGACACTGGCAGTCATAGGAGGCACTTCAGCAGGTTTATAATTAATGTAACATTTATGCAAAGACAAACAGCATCTTAAAAACTCTTGAAAAAAACCAAGAAAATCTACACTTAGATGGACCTATTTTGACAAATATATGGGACAAGGGCATATATTATTAGTGATTGAGTACATTGGTACCAAGTGTGGGGACAGCAATTCAGCAATGTCTGCCCAATCAGCCATGGCTAGTTTCCCCAAATTTTCCATCTGAAAGATTTATTTGAAAGACTCATCGGAACATACATGCAGAACTTCTGTATAAGAACAGCGATTTTTTATTGCAATTTACATAGGCAGAGAAGACAGAAGTATGTCTGTATCAGTCAGTAGGAGGTAAGTTAAACAGATTCTATCTTTCTGTCTATCATCTATCTGAATGTATGTCTATTATCTCTATTACCTATTCTCTATCTACCCATATATCTTCTATCTGTCCGTCAATCCTTTAATCATAAGGAGAATGAGACGTGGAATGTGGCATAGCCATCAACACATGAGGTAGTACAAGAATTTCTGAGAAGTAGCAAAATATGAAGGCATAAAACAGCATGGTGAGTAGGTTCTCAGCCATGTAAAAGTGTAAGCATGTGAACACACACACACACACACACACACACACACACACACACACACACACGGATCTATGTGCTGTTTTTTCCCTGGAATCCAAGTGGAGGCTGTTTCTGAGAGAGAGAGTCCATGGGGAAAGGACGTAGGCTGGGAGACAGACTTCTCACTTGATGCCCTCTGCACTGGCTGGACCTTCGCGATATTAATTAAAGACGCCAACACTCAAGTAACCAAATCTCACATTTAAAAACTGGCAATATATTTAACTACACAAAATGGACAAGGCAGTTGGTTTTATATTGACTATTCTAAAAGTCATTTATTTGTTTAGTGAGCTGTTCATTTTCTATTGCTGAATAAAAATGAGTTGACAGACAGTCCCAGAATGGAAATGATTACTTCTTTGGGGTGGGGGAGAAATTGTGGTTTACAATCTCCTGGTAAGAAATGGAAAAAGAATGTGATATATTTTCCATTCAACACTCCTATTTTCTTGTGCCCCAGGGGCATTTCTGTGATGGGGTTGGGGGTTGGGGAGTGGATTATTTCAGCCTCATTCTTAAAACCCACATACCAAGTTTCGGCTTCTCTTTGGAAAAGGCATTTGGGTGAGAGGACTGAGTGATGAGAGCCCTTTTCACATTTCCTTCGCACTCTCAATAGTAACGCCAGCAGGATCGGGAAATAATGTTCGAGTCTGAAGGCTCGAGCAGGAACTACAGAGGCCTCCTTTGATACTTCTGAAGTCATTTTAAATGGAGCCATCCATTTCGTCTGAGTTGCACAACTCATCCGGAACCTAGTACAGTCATCTGTTGTCACCCGCTGATCACCTGCTCTTCCCGTGATCTCTGTGTTTGATCTTGGAGACACGAAACTGCACGGAGAGCCACAGCATCCTTGGGTACCCTGCCACCTGCCCTTGCCAATTGACTTGATAGAGAGAATCTTTTCATTTGTCATTTACCCACTGCCAGGGAGGGTGGAGTGGGGTGAGTGGTCTATGACTGAAGCATTCAGCAGGGGGTTCAGCTTACAAAAAGATAACCAAGCTGAAACACAGAAAACGCGAGTGCTTTTAAGCAAGGAAGTGATGTCAGCCACCAGGTGATCCCCTTCAAAATGGATTTCCACTAAACGTTGTGAACAATCGCTTCGTGGGATACCTCCGCGGCGTGTTCCTTGAAGGGTCAACTTCTCTAGGAGAGCCTCTCAATTGGCTCAGCAGGTAGTACCAACAGCTCCCTAGCTAATAAAGAGTCCCCTTTCTTTCTTTATGCTTTATTCCACTGGGGCTGTAACACTAGAGTAACTAACTGCCTTATAAAAGTCAGCGCATGCCTGGGTACAATGGTCTGATCTGCCCATGCCACTGAGGTTAAAAGCAAAGATATTGATGTCTAGAGTAGTAGATGGTTGGAGCTGTGCTCACCGCCCAACAGTGCATAGCTGGAACATGCTCCGGCAGAGAGGCGTCGAGGGGAGAGCAACATCAGTAGCGAAGAGGGCTGGAAAATTCAAGCATGTCAAACTCTCTCATAGCAGAGCCGAGTGTTTCACCATGAGGGCGCTGTGAGGTCAAGTGTCACTATGCAGGCACTCTGAGGTCAATGGTAACTTCTTGGAGTCCTGCCTGCCATACCTTGATCCTATTTTCTTTAGCATATACAAGTGAGAATGGAGGAACATTTATAAAGAGGGACAACCCATCTTCCAGCCATAAGTCAAGTACAGAGATATACACTTCCTTGGAAAAGAATGTCATTAAGTGACTGGACAATCAACGACAAAGGAATGGATAAAGAAAATGTGGTGTATTGGCACAGTGGTTTTTTGTTTTTTTTTTTTGTTTTTGTTTGTTTGTTTGTTTTGTTTTTCCCCTTGAAGAATGAACTTGAGTTGTTTGCAGGACAATAAATGTAACTTTAGGCAATCATAAAACTAATATCACACATTTTCTCTCATTTGTGGTTCCTAGACTTTATATAGAATGACAAAGTCCTATATATCTATGTGGCATGAATGTAGAAGTGAATTTGTGTAGGAGAATTAAGGGGCGTGGCTAATGGGGAGGGTAGGTTGGGGCAGCAATAATGAGGGTTATGCTCAATGTACACCATTTATTTGTGTGAAAAATGGCTTGAACAGGGATGAGATATATATATTTATTAGCACTTAAAAGTAACCTTATATAAAACTTGAAAAAAAATTCCCAGTTGGAAAACAAACTTGAAGTTTTCCCAATAAAGTCAAGTTACTCTTTTTTTCCCTCACAGTCGTATATATTTGCTGTAAAAAAAGGGGGAAGGCATTATATTTTATGGTGTACAACACATCGGAAAACCAGACAGACCCTCCCTTCTCTTATTCCTCTCCCTTTCCCTCCACTCTCTGCTTCAATCCTACAGTTTTACAAATACCAGGTTAGTGCTATGCTGAGCTACACTCTAGTTCCGAGAGAGCTTTGTAATTATTTGCCAGGATTACTTCTATTTCGGTTGCAGTTACTTCTATTTAAAAATAAAATAACCAAGAAGGCTGGATCACATTTCTGCTGCGTGAGTCATGCTAACAATGAGAAAGGCATCCAGAGCCCATCTTTGGACTCCGGATTAGACTCTGATTAACAGCCATTTTTCATGGTGTACAAAAACAAAGAGAGGAGCTAAACTATTTTCTATGTGAGAGCTTATCAATGATTCATAGGAACGATCCAGTTCCAGTATCTCAAATCTCTCATGTGTTCCTGTGTGGTTTGGGCAGAAGCGCGTAATGCTACAAATATGGAGGTCAGAGGATAACCTTTGGGATTCAGGTGTCTTCTACCACGCAGGCTCTAGGGCTTGAACTTAGACTGTCAGGCTTAGCAGCGAGCCCCTTTACCCAGTAAGCCATCTTAGTAGGCCCCAAGATTCCTGAATTCTAAAGTCAAATGTGGAAGCTCCTTCACAGGTATACTACAAAGAAATTTAGCAATGGTTTTCAGGGGTTTCTCTGTGAAGAAATGGGTGGTTTGTTTCATATAGGTACAAATACAGATGTGTCTGCATGTGATAAAGACAAAAGTTATCCATCTAGATACTATACATTTTAGAAGGCACCACTGTAGCAAGCAGCCCTCACTTCAGATTACTGACAAAATTTTCTTTCCTCCCTTGGCTTTTGCTTTCCACTGCTGTACTTTAAGAATGACTTATTTGTGTGCATGTGTGTGCACATGCTTCGGATGGGTACTCATAGAGACCGGAGGAGACTGCTACAGACAGTTCTGAGCTGCCCAGTGTGAATGCTAGGAATTGAACTTGAGTCCTCTGCATGGGCAATTCTGTTAACTTCTGAGCCAACCTCTCAAGCTCCTGCACGGCCACCTTCCCATTAGTGCATGATACAAACATGGCCACTGCCAAGTTCACAGGACAGTGGCCTAGATCTTGACTTTTCTTATTGTTTTTCTTTGCCTACTTTCCCGTATCAATTCCCAGCCCTGAGCCTGTGCACACAAACATGTGTAGCTGCATTGCCAAGTCCTGAGGATTCTAATTCAGGAACAGACTTTGGATTTGCCCTTCAGCAGGTGCTTTCTTCCACTGGCCCTCATGTCATAAGTTTCTGAGTCAGGTTCTTAACTGCAGTGCACACCCTCACTTTTGTGCCTTCCTACTGAGCAGAATAATCATCTTCTTAAATTAAAAAGTGGGTCATGACATTTTCCCCCTGAACTTCTTATTTTGAAATTATTTCAGGCTGGCAGAAGAGTGAAGAAAAGATGGTGTAGATAATTCCCTTTAAATATCTCTGTTCCCTGTAAGGTCAGCACCTTATTTAACCTGGTCAATCAACAACACTCAGAAGTTAATACTGGTATAATATGATTAATTAAACTGAAGACATTTTTGATTGTCTCCAGGTTATTCTGCTAAAGCCAATTTCTGTTTTCAGTATCTCATCCTGTGAGTAGTGGAGGCCTGCAAGGGCTTCCTGTGGTTCTTAGATGAAACCTGAATGTCTAATCATGCTTTATAAAGAACATCACATGCCTTTGCTCTGCCTTTCCTTGAAAGCTTACTCTTCTAAATTCTGTCCTTTGCAGTTCTCAATCCTGCTGGTCCCCTTTCAGCTTCTTGAACACCCTGGGGCTCTTTCTTTGCCCTGGGTCTTCATTTGTCTGCTACCTCTGCATGGATGCTCTTATGTTGCATCTTGGAGCAGGCAGCTCCTTCCCTTCATTGTAGTCAGCTTAAATATCACTCTAAGCAATAGCTCCTAAGAGCTAGGTCTCCTATGTCATTATTCTGATTACTTATCACGCCCAAATTACTCCATACTTTGCAACTATTTTGCAGGCTTTTTGTTGTTATCTGGCCCAGTAGAACATCAAGTTCCAGGAGAGGTAATGCATGTATGTATTAGTTTTCTATAACTTCCACAAAGAGCTCTAAATATTGTCTCAGTTCATAACAGCATGAACTTTTCTTACAATTCTATAGAAAAAAGTCCAGCAGGTTTATCTGATTTCTTTGTTTTTAATCTCCCCCCCCTTTTGTTTTGAGAGATTGATCGAGGGAGCAAGTGCTATACCACTGTTTGTCTTAAATGTTAACAGCCCCAAATAAAGATACTGGGAGACAGAGTATTAGAGGATGTAAGAAAATATGTGTTTCAGGACTGTGTTAGTAGGTATTTTCTAGAGAAACACTTGTGAATCATCTATCTATCTACTATCTATCTATCTATCTATCTATCTATCTATCTATCTATCTACCTATGCATCACATATATCTTCATTCATCATCATCATAATTATCTATCCACCCATATATTATGTATGTATGTATGTATGTATCTATATTCATCATCACATTTTATCTATATATAGTCATCTATCTATCTATTTATCTATTATCTATCAATCTTCCCAGATTTCCCAAATACAAACCACACAGCTTGAGATATTAATTAGGGTGGGCAGAGATTTTGGTTGATTTAGTCACAGGAGAAGTTTGGCAAAGTTTTGGGGAGGACTGTGGAAGGACTTTGGAACTTTGGGCTTGAAGATCCATTTGTTGTTAAGAGCTCTTTCAGATGTTGTGTAGGAGCTTGGAAGATAATGTTGAGAACAGTGCAGAAGATGGAGGTCTGGCTTGTGAATTTCAGAGGGAAAATTAAAGACTTTTCAGGGCCATTGCTGTTTTGATTGTGAAGATTCTGTAGTTCTGGTTACCTGGGGCTGAAGAATCAGCTGTGATTAACAAGATACCAGAACTACTAAAGCTGGGACTATTGATGCTGGTTATCTGGAGCTAAGAAATTAGTGGTGATTAAGAAGAGACCAGCATCGTTGAGGTGACATCTTCTGGCAAGTGTTTTCTGAAAGCACAAAGAGGCTATGTTCCAGAGATAGCCAAGGTTGTACTCCTGCTGCAGCGGGACTTGGTATTGCGTAAAGGTCACCCAGGTGGTACTGGTTTTGAAGGCATGAAGGGGTCACACAGAGCAGCTGAGGCTCGGCACTGTGAGAGGCCATGGAAGGCCATTGGTGAAGGTGCAGCCTCAGTTGCAATTGACGGCCCAGGACTGAAGGGGTCATGCAGTGTTTTGGAGATGCCAGTACCATGAGATGACCACCAAGAGCAGCAGCCGCAGTGGAATACAGGCATCTGGAGCCTAGAGGACAACACATGTGCTACAAAGGGCATGGCTGGAGAAGTGACCCAAGCCCTTGGAGGAGCCCAGAAGATCGTGAGTTGGATCCCAGACATTGGATGGTTAGAGACTGATTTTTGCTTTTGATTGTGACTGTGCCCTGATATTTTCCCTCTTGAAGGAAGAAACTATTTTAGTGGGGCCCACAGTTAAGAGACTTTTAATTGTAAAAATACTTTGGATTTTAAAAGATATTTGACATTTTAAAGGGATTGACTTTTAATATGTAAAGACTGTAGGACTTTTAAAGTTGTTTAGATCTTGGGGATGAATAAGAATGTAAGGGTTGAGGCTACTAGTGATGTGTTTGTGTGTCAAGTTGACAAGGGATCAATTGTATTGGCTAGTTTTGTGTCAACTTGACACAGCTGGAGTTATCACAGAAAAAGGAGCTTCAGTTTGAGAAATGCCTCCATGAGATCCAACTGTAAGGCATTTTCTCAATTAGTGATCAAGGGGGAAAGGCCGCTTGTGGGTGGGGCCATCTCTGGGCTGGTAATCTTGGGTTCTATAAGAGAGCAGGCTGAGCAAGCCAGGGGAGGCAAGCCAGTAAAGAACATCCTTCCATGGCCTCTGCATCAGCTCCTGCTTTCTGACCTGCTTGAGTTCCAGTCCTGACTTCCTTGGTGATGAACAGCAGTATGGAAATGTAAGCCGAATAAACCCTTTCTTCCCCAACTTGCTTCTTGGTCATGATGTTTGTGCAGGAATAGAAACCCTGACTAAGACAAATTGGAAAGATGAGGTAGAGTTATTTAAAGAGTTGGGGGAGTTTATGCAAATGACTGGGTCTGAGATCTAGAGGGACTTAGAGCAGATTCATATAAAGACTGTTAAATATGGGTTAGAGAGATGAAGTACTTGCTACACAAGCAGGAAGGCCTGTGCTTATCCCTCAAACTCCTATGTGTAGGTTCATGGAGCTCTCTGGCCAACCAGTCCAGGATAGTGGGAGACTGTGCCAGGAAACAAGATGAGGAGCTCTTGAGGAATGAGACTCCAGAGAAGTTAATTTCTGGCCTCTGTAAGCACATGTACAGGCACAAAATACTTGTGTATTTGTATACTTGTGAACACATACACGTATACATACAGACAAAGAGAAGACTATTAACCAATTTACTTCTTACTTTGAAGAGAACTCAAAGCATTTAATTAGCACACAGGTCTGTTATTGACATACTCAAGGACAACTAGACTGAAGAGAAAGGAATGATGTATAGTATGAAGAGACAAGGAGAGGAGATGAGAGGAGGGAGGAAGGGAGGGATGCAAAGAGAGACAGAGATATTGAGAGATATTCTAACATATGTACATTCCTGTATCTAACATCTGTGCATTTTTGTACCTGTTTACACTCAGAATTGCTTCTGGGAGCACTCTGCTTTCCCAGCCCATCCAGTCTCATGGTGATGGTTTTTATGAAGCAACATGAATGTCATGGCATCCTACTCTTCACTGAAAGATGACTGACTGGTGATATGACATTGTAATCAGCTCCCCTCATAGTGTTTCAGCAAGCACACCTGGCTGCAGGTGAGCAGAGAAGAATCTCAAATCTGATGAGTAGTGTGAGCCTTGGGAATCCCACAGAGTCTCAGTGGGCACCAGTGGAGAAACATGAACGGCTCAGTGGGAGACTAGCAAGTTAAAGATATCTATTTTTCTCCAAACCTGTACGTGGGAGTGTAAAAAGATACTATACATTTCTGAATAATAAGACCTGCTGGGAGTGAGTCTGCAGCTGAGTGGAGGGGGTAAGTGAGTCTTTGCTTTTCTAGAAAATGAGCAGGAACCCTGGCAGCTGCTGACAGTGCACTGGTGTGCAAGTCTTCTTTAAAGAAGAACACATGTCACTGTCTGGGGGGAAGCTCAACACTCAGAAGGCAAAGCCTACTGTTGCCATATAAATACATTTAGAGGAACAACAGCTTGTTGAACATTTTCAGTAGCTATAGAGTTAGGGGGTAAAGGAGAAGGGCAGAGAGGGAGGGAGGGAGAGGAGGAAGGAAGGAGGGAGAGAGAGAGGAGAGAGAGAGAGGAGAGAAGGGAAGGAAGGGGTAATAACTATATGGAGAGTTGAGAAAAGGTAATGGAGTAGTGTGGGAAGGAGAGATAGAGTGATAGAAGGAGATGAACCAGGGAGAGGGAGGGCGAGGGGGAGAGAGAGAGAGATGGAGGGAGAGAGAGAGATGGAGAGAGAGAGAGAGAGAGAGAGAGAGAGAGAGAGAGAGAGAGAGAGAGAATCTCAATTATTTTCCTTAGATGGAACCAACCTTGGTGACTGATATTATATATTATACCTGTGTAAGAACTTACTGAGAAAAGAATTTGGATGCCCCTAACATATTTGTATTAGGCTGGTTTAATGTATTTATTTTTAATGATTTTTTATTGCGTGATTCCAATTTTTAGGTCCAGGATTGTGCATCTGATATCTCTCCTGCCATTGGACTTTTAACCCCATCAAAGATATTAACACCTAGAAATTCTTTTAATTATCACCCTCTTTATTGCAAGAAAGGAAAGAAGTTCAGGAGTGTGCTATGTGGTGGGCAGATCATGGAGACGGTAGAAAAAGTAAAAGCTTTGGAGAAAATAAAAAATTAGGAGTCAATGTTCATTTAGAGTAATTCTGAACATGTAACAGTGGATGCACACATAGGTGATCACAAAACAGACACATACAGGCTGAAAGGTGATAGAATCAGGATGGAATGCAGTAAGTAATTTGTCACAGACATCAGAGACTGATAATTAATGCTGTCAACTTGACAAGATCTGGAAATCACCTAGAAGAAAAGTCTATGGTCGTGTCTGTGAGGGAGATTTTAGATTGGGTTCATTGGGGTGCCCCCTTCTTATTGTGTTCAATCTTGTATGTGGGCTGAGGGCGGTCCTGGCATTGATAGAAGGGAGAAGCTGAACTGAGCAACAGCAGCATCCCTCTCTGCTTCCTGACTATGGAAGCCATGTGACTTGTTTCCTACAAAACAGGGAGACACCAGTTTAGACTTTCAAATTGTAGTCTACTTGGATGTAGCTATACATGTCCAGTACTCAAATCAGCAAATCTGATGGCTTGGAACTTTTATTTTTAATTTTTATTTATTTTTAATGATCTATTTATATTTATTTTATGTGCATTGGTGTTTTGCTTGCATATATGTATTTGTCTATGTGAGGCTGTTGGATCCCCAGAAACTGGAATAACAGACAGTTGTGAGCTGCCACGTGGGTGCTGTGAAGTGAACCCAGGACCTCTGGAAGAATAGCCAATGTTCTTAATCTCTGAGCCAACTTTCCAGCCCAGATCATGGTGTGTATGTTTTTGGGTTTTTGTTTTGTTTTGTTTTGTTTTTTATCTGCTTCTTTGGGCTCATTTGTAAAGCCTGAGAACCAAGCCTTTACTGTATAGAATCATCCAGTTAACTTCAGAAAGAAGTATTTTGAAATTTAAAAACTTTATCGATGCCCATATATTCACTGGAGCATGGTTAAACTTCCAGTGGCCAGCCTCTTAAAGAAATATTAGACCTTTTCCACATCCTTGCCCCCTCAAGAGTCCATCAACTGTGAAGAGCTAAACTTCAGCATCTCTGCCACAGTTTTTAATAGTTCTCTTCAATTGCTTCCTGTCTAGACTGTTTCTTTTTTGCTTTTGGGTGGTGGGGCTGGGGGGAAAGAGGTTGTCACAAAAGTCTTCAATGTCTTTATTCTCAACTGTGAGTATTCAGTCATGGATACTTCCATCAAAGAAGCTTCCTTGTCTGTAACCACCAGCTGCAGCATGGATCATGGACCTCCACACAGTTTCTGTCAACCTTCTTTTCTTTCTTCTTTTTTCTGGGGGGAGGTCATAAGAGTTGAGTATGTAAATGGAGGCAGACCTGGAAGACCTGGGAAGTGAGTGTGATTGGGGTGCATTATGTGAAACTCCCAAATAAGCAATAAAAATATTACGTTGAAAAAACAAATTTAAAGATTGAAATTTCAAAGGATTATTTTCAGATTGAAACCCAACATTGTTTCCTCTGCTTCCCACTTACTGAGTGCCAAGAGTGTCCTAAGATCTTTGAGGAATTAGCACAGTCAGTACACTCCAGGATGACTAGGGTGATCCTCAGAGAAACTATCTTCAGAGATCTATGGGCTTGGCCACAGTAAAGGGCTCAATGTCCACCTGGAATCTTGCTCTCTAATTACTCCCCCGTGAATATCTGGCTTTACAATGAGCCTTTTCTATTGATGAACCCAAAACTCTAGCTGGTTGCTTGGCTACTTATTCGAGTCTCTATTGTCCGACTGTCCAAATAACAGGGCTTTTGAAACATCTGACAGGAGCAACCAAGGCGCAACCTTGGGAGCTCTCACAAGTGTGGGTAAACTGTGGAGATGAAGCTGTGTTATCAGAATGAGGCTCTCAGCAACACTCTTCACTCTTATCATAGAATAACTGGGGGTGGGGGTGTGGTGGGGCTGATGCAAACCCGCAAACCTCATTGATGTCAGTTTAACAAAATTGCTGAAGCACTCTCACTGAAGATCGTGAACTTTGTAAATCATGCAAGGAAGTGACTCAATATTGTTTCTATTTGACAATCAAAGAGCATGACATTCAGATGGATAGATAACTTAAACTCGTTATCTTGGAAATAGTCATATAGTTGAGATTTGAACTCAGTTCCCACTGAGAACAAAGTTATGGCTCTCTCACATCAACATTCTTTTCTGTGTTATTGAAGGAGTTTCAGGGTCCAGGACTTTCCAAGGTGTTTTTTTTAAATTAGTTAGTTAATTAATTGATTGATTGATTAATAATTTTTGGTCAAATTTACCTGTAAATAAAGAAATACAGGTCTAGGGAAAATGTCAGAAGCAAAACTCTCAGAGCATTCAAGTTGGGAAGAACTTTTAGGGCTGGGGAGCAGGCTCAGTGGGTAGGAGTGAGTGCTGCACAAGCATGAGGAACCGAGTTTGAAACCTCAGTGCCCACATAAAGAGATGGCTCAGACCAATGCCTATATAAACCTAACACTGAGGAAAGTGACTGAAGTGTGCTGGTTGCCGGGGTAGGTTCGAGTTCAGTGAGAAACCTTGTATCAAGGCAATAATGTAGAGACCTCAGTACAAGTGTATATATGCATGTGTATCTCCCACAGTTGTGCATAAACCACACACACACACACACAGAGAGAGAGAGAGAGAGAGAGAGAGAGAGAGAGAGAGAGAGAGAGAGAGATGCACATCACATACAAATAAAAATCTTAGAAAAGTAGTTTTATTCAAAGACCCCAGACCATGTATACATTTACTAGCTAAATATTTCTATTATTGTGATTCAGAATATAACTGACTTTTATATTTAAAATTTTTATATTTACATTTTATTTTAATACCTCCATGTATATTTTTGAATCTGTTTGAGTTACTTTGGCCACTTAAGTCCACCAAAGAGATTTGAGAACAAATGCTAACACATTTGTTTTCCTTCTGTGATGGCTAGAGGCTTTCTTATGAGGGTGGCTTGCAGAAAGAGAAACATGGACCAGAACCCACAGTCAACCAACAGCAAGTGTCTAGCTGTCCCAGGAAATGAGTGTCAGTGTCTACAGTTATTAATGTATCAAACTGCTGACTTTGTTACAAGAACATAACAAGTTCTACCAGCATAGCTTGAGAAATTGGTCCCCAGAAGTTATTACAACCAACATGGATAGTAACCATGATGATTAATAATGATTATTAACTTAACAACATCTAGAATCACCTAGTAATCAGCTGTGTGCATTTCCATGAGGAATTTTCTAGGTTAGGCTAATTGATGCTAAATGTGGGAAATACTATTTCAGGGACTGGGATTCTATACTGAATAAAAAGGAGAAAGTGAGCTGAGCACCAGCATCCATTTCTCTGCTTCCTGACTGTGGATGCACTCTGAGCAGTTGCATCCCACTCCTGTGGCCATGCCTCCATTGCCAGGATGGACTATATATCCTTGAACTGTAAGTCACATTAACCCTTCTACCTCAAGTTGCCTCATGTCAGATGTTTGATCACAGCTGTGAGAAAAGTAACTAGATCATCAGTCAACCAAGAACAAACAATAATTTTGCCAATAACCAAAAATGAATGAAGTACCTGTTTTAGATAGAGTTTCTATTGCTTCATTGAAATACCATGACTAACAAGCAAGTTGGGGCAGAAAGGGTTTATTTGGCTTATACTTCCCAGTGTTTATCATCTAAAGATATTGAGACAGGAACCTGGAGGCAGGAGCTGATGCAAAAGTCATGGAGAGATGCTGCTTACTGGCTTTCTCCTCATGGCTTGCCCAGTCTGCCTTTTTGTAGAACTCAGGCTCACCAGTCTAAGGATGATACTATATACAATAATGGACTGGACCTTCCTTCATTGGTCACTAATTAAGAAAGTTCCCTATAAGCTTGCCCACAACCAGATTTTCTGGAAGCATTTTCTCAATTGAGATTTCTTCCTTTCAGCTGGCTCCGGCTTCTGTTTGGTTGACATAGTGCAGTATGGCTTTCCTGGTTGTCATTTGGCAGGTGGCACGTAAGCAGCTAGAAGAACAATCATCCATGCTGTTTAGCAGCACACGCTTAGGGAAGGCTTTGTCTGCACTAGATGGAGGAAGAGACCAGGAAACAGAATGTTTTACCTCATGATTTATTCATATTTATTTCACTGTGATATTTCATGAAAGAGAAGACCTTTGTAATGATTGGTCAGATCAAAATAAGACATGAAAAGGATATAAAATCATGAAATTCACGAATTTGTACGCTTAAAAGAAGCACTTGCCTTGCTGTTCCAACAACCAAACCATAAGGCCGGACTGGTGATTGGTTAACACTTGGGCTTGGTACACAGTTTAGATCAATGGTATGATTGATTAAAATGTCTCAGAATAGTGCCATGCCATATAAATGCCTCAAAGGAACAAGAATGGTTTGTTTGCTGAGTCCTCTTATACCTAGAAATAGTCTCAAGAGTGCAGAAGAAAGAATCAGGAGGTGGAGAAAGCAAACATGGTTAGGTACACAGACACACATATATACTCACATTACATACCCAGCCACACAAACATATACACATACACAAACCTAACATAGACAATTAGTAATTTAATATTAGTTTAGCTGGTAAAATGCTTGCTGTGCAAGGATAGGAATCTAAGTTCTATCACAAAGAATCCACATAAAATGCTGGTCACGAGGGTGCATGTTTTTAATACTAGTGTTGGGGAGATGGAGGGAGACAGGAGGATTCCTGATCATTACAGGCTAATTGACAAACTTTAGGTTTGTTAGAGACTCCATATCTAAAAATCCAGCTGCATAGCACGTGAAGAATGGCACCCGAGGTTGATTACTAGCTTCCATATGACATGCACATATGTGCAGATGCATGTGAATTCATGTACTTATGAACACATACACACATACATAGTAACCTCAAAATACTAGTATTATATGCTATCTTGACTGGTTCCTGGAAGGCCCATATATTTGGTCACACCATCTAGCTTGTTTTGTGAGACATGGTCTCTCACTGTCCTGGAACTCACCAAGAAGTCTTGGTTGTATGACCAGTGAACCGCAGGAATATTCCTGTCTCCCCATCCCTAGCTCTGGGATTATAAATGTACCCTAACATGTCTAGATAGTTACATTCTAGATAAGGACTATGGAGGTCAAACTCTGGTGTCTGTGTTTGTTAACCAAGATCTTGAAGGGGCTGCATCATATACCCAGGGCCCTGTTAAGGTCTATACCCAAAATAATGTTCAGCATGTGCTGAACAGTCTGCAGTCAACAAGAGCATCAGTAAGGGATACAGCTGTAGACTCCTATCTTGTGTGTCAATCTATGATTTCTATACTATCTTGATCATATGTGGAGTGTCCACTGAGACTTAGATATGGTTCCCTTTGAGGTGGAGATATGTTGTACTCTCCAGGGTTTCTTTTTTTAAATTTATTTTTTATTAGATATTTTCTTTATATACATTTCAAATGCTATCCCGAAAGTTCTCTATACCCTCCCTCCACCCTGCTCCCCTACCCACCCACTCCCGCTTCTTGGCCCTGGCATTCCCCTGTATTGGGGCATATAAAATTTGCAAGACCAAGGGGCCTCTCTTCCCAGTGATGGCCAACTAGGCCATCTTCTGCTACATATGCAGCTAGAGAGACGAGCTCTGGGGGTACTGGGTAGTTCATATTGTTGTTCCACCTATAGGGTTGCAGACCCCTTCAGCTCCTTGGGTGCTTTCTCTAGCTTCTCCATTAGGGGCCCTGTGTTCCATGTTATAGCTGACTGTGAGCATCCACTTCTGTATTTGTCAGGCACTGGCATAGCCTCATATGAGACAGCTGTAACAGGGTCCCTTCAGCACAATCTTTCTGGCATTTTGCAATAGTGTCTGGGTTTGGTGGCTGATTATGGGATCTCCAGGGTTTCTAAAGGAACAGAACTAATAGATTAGTTATTGTACCAAAAGAAGATTTTAAAGATTGGTTTATACTATATAGCCTGGGGATCCCAAAAATGGAGGGGCTGGGAATCAGGTAGTCACTCCAGACTGGCTATCTCAGCAGTCTCAATCTGGCAATGAAGGCCTTAGGGATTCCTGGAGAGCTACTGGTCTTCAGTCTACAGTAGAAACCTGAAGAACTTGGCTGTAATATTAGTGAGGGAAGGATTGTTGTGGAAATGGGGAGATGCATTTGCTATCAAGAATGAGGGTAAGCAGGCAAAAGCTGTGTATCATGATGCATTAGATTGGTTTACATGATATGGTATGAGTAGTTCAGAAAGGGCTGTTTTTACACTGGAGAGGCTGAGAACCTGGTTTAGGAGACCTGATACTTCAGCAGTCCCCGTCTGGTATTGGAGACTGGAGGGTTTCTGGAGACTACAGGTCTTCAGTCTACCTGAAATCCTGAAGAATATGAAGAACAGAAACAGTGGCAAATGAACAGATGCACTCACCTGTAAGCTGGGGTGGTTTTAAAGAAAATGGTCCCAAAGGCTCATAGGGAGTGGTTCCATTAGGATGTGTGGCCTTGTTAGAGAAAGTATAGCCTTGTTGGAGAGAGTGAGTCACTCCAGGCCACTTTGAGGTCTCAGGTACTCAAGCCACTACCAGCATGGTATTCTCTTCCTGATGCCTGTAGATTTGGATCTAAAACTCTTAGCTTCACCAGCAGCATGTCTGCCTGCATGGTGCCATCCTTCCCACCCTGATGGTCATGGATTAAACCTCTAAAACTGTAAGTCAGCCCCAATTAAAACGTTTTTCTTTATAAGAGTGGCTGAAGTCACGGTGTCTCTTCACAGCAACAGAAACCCTAACTAAGATAGAAAGCCTTGAAGGCAAGCAGGCCAAGGCTTCCCCCCATGCTTCCTTGTACCTGGGCTGTAGTAGGACACCTCCCATGCTCACTGTTTGAATTTTGGTTAACCTAAGCAAGAAACTCCTTCACAGGGATGGCCAAAGGCTCACTTCATGGGTGATACTAGATCCCATCAAATTGACGATCAATGTAAAAAGTGTGTGTTTGTAAACTGGTACACACTCTTCATCTCCACCCATTCTTCTGCTTGAAGCAGATGCTTGTTCATATTACACCAATGGGTGTCAAATGGCATTATCAAAAGTGATCATATATCTCCAGATCAAATGCAGCTGTGCATTGGCTTGTTGTCTAGACTTACCAAGATAGCTTGATATAAGGTGTGTCGCACCATCTCCCCTCCCTCACACTAGAAACATTGAAAACCAACCTAGATTACGAAGAGAGGAGACATGTACTACATTTCTTGCTGATCTGCAACAGGCAGGTCATATTCTAAGTCATTAAGATCTGGGAGATGCTTGTTACTGCAGCATAATCCAGACTGTCCTGCTTGCTTCACAGATCTAGAATGTGTATCATGATACACACGCACACACACACATACACACACACACATACACACACACACACATACACACACACACACACACTCACACACACACACACATCCTAATTGCTTCTGTGTTCATATTGCTTATATTATTTTGTTCTCTGATGCAGTTAGTTTTTAAGACTTGAACATAATAACTATCTTTCCAACTCTAATATTCTCTGTTATCTATTTCCATGCTCTTAGAAAGTGTACTAAAATCTTCGAAAATTCACAAACTAAACCACCTAGATTTTAGTTTTGACATCATCATATTCTGGCCTGGCTGTGTGAACTCTGGTAAGTAGCTCTCTCCTCTTCCACTGATCCTCCTCCTCCTCCTCCTCCTCCACTGATTCTCCTCCTCCTCCTCCTTCTCCTCCTCCTTCTTCTTCTTCTTCTTTTAATGAAAAGTATTCTCCTACCTACTTAAAGCATTAAAAAACACTAGTGGGAAGCGGCTTATGATTCCTTATCTTATGGGTCTGTACAATGGCCCAATCAGTGGGCAAAGGTGCTTTCTGACAAGGCCAACCATCTGATTTAGGTTAGACGTGGAGAACAGATTTTGATAAGTTGTCCTCTGACTCCACAATCATGTCTTGGCACATATGCATGTAACCCCAATTAAAATTAATTAATTAAATGTGGTTTAATACTAGAAAAAGCCTTCCTTACCCCACATGAAAAAAGTTTATATTTACTTGGCCTTCCTACAGACATTGCAAGTCTGAAAATATTTTCTATAGATTTTCTTTATAAGGTGAGTTATATTCCTCAGCCACAGCCTTCAAAACCACTCAGGACATGAAATCGTGATTTTATATGTCACTTTCAACTATTTGTATTTAAGTGTTTTGCCAAGTGCTATATTTCATTAAAAACACCTTCCCTCCTAGCTAAGTAAGATTTTATTTACATTTCTGTAGTACCACTTAATTCATGTACCTACACTATAGGTAATTTTCCTCTCCTCTACATTAAATTATAAACCTATTGAAGGATTGTGCTTACATAACATTTTGGATATATTCAAGGTTTTGCTCATAAAAGGCACTCAAGTAACACACTAAATTTAATATATTTAAGCTAAATTGGCATATTTAAATCAAGTCAATTACCATTAAATTAGTAACCCATGGTGGTATCATAACATAGAGATGATTTCTTATATATATAATATATATATATATGTATAATAGTATGTATATATATATATATATATATATATATATATATATATATATATATATACACTATTTGCTACTAAGCATGTAATGATTTTAACAGAAAATTCGTTAAATTTAATTATAGAATATAAATTTTCAAATCTAGCACGCACTACTAATATCTTGTGCATGTATGTATGAGTTGTGTGTGTGTGTATGAGTGTGTGTGTATGTGTGTGTGTGTGTGTGTGTGTGTGTGTGTGTGTGTGTGTGCATGTGGAGGTCAGGAGTCAACCTCAGGTGTTGCTCTTCAGGAGCTGTCCACCATGTTCTATACACAGGACCTCTCACTTGGGATCTGGTGCTGACTGATGAATGAATCTCAGGAATTCCCCTGTCTTGACTCCATCACAATGGGGTTACAGGTGGACACTACCACTCTTTGTATGAGTTCTGAGGATCCAAACTCAGATTCGCACACTTGTAGAGTCAGGACACTATCCACTGAGCTATATCTCTAGCTCCACTGATGCAATTACCAATGATACATGCAAAGCAACATCAACTCCATCATTATTTTTAACGATTCCTCTATAGAGTTGAACCAACTGTGGGGAATGAGGGCTATGGCCATGAAAAACAATGAAATTGTAATTTCCTAAGGAAGAATTGTTTTTCCATGTTAGTTCTGATCAGTGGCTTAAATCACCATGACTTAAGTAAAAAATCTATGAGAAAAATATGTAGAATACAGTCTGATGTTAATTAAAAATACCCCTTTCTTATCTTAAACTTATAGAAGCCTTGAGAGCCATTTTCTCATTATTTGATATTATGTACTCAGTTTCTTTAGGCAGTAAGGTTTGGATTCATCCCATTACTCCTCTCCCTTGCCTCCCAGAGGATGCTACCCTCCCCCAGGTATCCTCCTCTCCTGGAACCTCAAGTCTCTGAAGGATTAGGCACATTTTCTTCCACTGATGCCAGATCAGGCAGTCCTCTGTTATATATGTGTCTCAGATAAGCCTTTATATGCTGCCTGGTTGGTGGCTCAGTATCTGTGAGCTCCCAGGGGTCCTGGTTAGTTGAGACTGCGGGTCTTCCTATGAGGTCACCATTCCCTTTAGCTTCTTCAATCCTTCTCCTCATTCAACCACAAAGGCTCCAAACTTCAGTTCAATGGCTATGTGTTTAAATATGTGCTTCTGTCTCAATAATATGCTGGTAGGGCCTCTCAGAGTACAGTCATGGTAGGCTTCTTTCTGTAAGCACATCATAGCATCAGCAAGGTCCTGGTGCCCCACTTATCCCCCCATGAAATGGATCCCAAGTTGGGCCAATCACTGGATTACCTTTCTTTCAGTCTCTACTTCATCTTTGTTTCTGCAGTTCCTTCAGACAGGAACAATTCTGGGTCAAATATTTTGATTATGCATTGGTATCCCTGGCCCTTCATTTGAGGCCCTGTCTATCTACTGGAGGTGGACTCTTTGATTTCCCTCTCCTTATTGTTGGGCATTTTGGTTAAGGTCACCCCCATTGATTCTTGAGAGTTTCTCACCTCCCACGTCTCTGGAACTTTCTAGAGGATCCCCCCAACCTCACATCCCCAGAAGATAATTTATTATTGAGAATTGTTTTGGCTATCCTAGGTTTTTGTTTTACCATACAAATTGAGAATTATTCTTTAAGTATCTGTGAAGAAATGTTTTAAAAACTTTATGGGGATTGTATTGAATCTGTGGATTCAATGAACTTTGGTAAGATGGCCATTTTCACTATATTAATCTTACCAATTTTGAGCATGGGAGATCTTTTAGGTAAACTAAACAGTCTATAATCCCTAAGGAAATAGAGATAGTCATTAAAAACCTTCCAAGGCCAGAAGGTTTTAGTGCAGAATTTTACTAGACCTTCAATGAAGAGCTAATACCAATACTCCTCAAGCTATTCCACAAAATAGAAACAGAAAGAACACTACATAATTCGTTCTGTGGAGCCACAATTACTCTGATATGTAAACTGCAATAAGATCCAACAAAGAGAGAGAATTTCAGGCCAATTTCACTTATGAATATCAATGCAAAAATACTCAATAAAATTCTCACAAACTGAATCCAAGAATACATCAAAACCATCATTCACAACAATCAAGTAGGCTTCATCCCAGGAATATAGGGATGGTTCAAAGGATGAAAATCTATCAATGCAATCCACTATATAAAAATCAAGGGAAAAAGTCACATGATCATCTTATTAGATGCTAAAAAAGCCTTTCAACAAAATACAATCCTCCTTCATGTTAAAAGTCTTGGAGAGATCAAGAATTTATGGCACATACCTAAATATAATAAAAGCAACATATAGCAAACCAACAGCCAACATTAATTAAATTGAGATAAACTAGGAGCAATCCCACTAAAATCAGGGCTTCCCACTCTCTCCCTATATATTCAATATAGTACTTGAAGTTCTAGCTAGAGCAATTAGACAATAAAAGGAGATCAAGGGGGATATGAATTGGAAAGGAAGAAGTCAAAGTATCACTGTTTGCAGATGATATGATAATATACATAGGTTACCTTCAAAATTCCACCAGAAAAGTCCTTCAGCAAAGTGGCAGGATATAAAATTAACTCAAACAAATCACTAGCCTCCCTTTACACAATTGATAAACAGGCTGAGAAAGAAATTAGGGAAACTTTGTAATCTTTGCATCTTTCTAATAATCACTCTTGCATTGGGTAGATCTCTTTATAGTTATAATGCACCCAAGCGTTCTGTTTTAAAAACAGGATAACCCATATCCCATGATGGATGTGACATTATGATTAACCAAGGATAACATTAAACTTCAGATTTTTTTAGCTCCACTCCTAAATGCTAGGATAAGAGTCATGGGTCACCATACCCAGTTTTATGTAGTATTGGGCATCAAACTCAGTGTTTGGCTAATGCTAAGAAAGCATACTACCAACTGAGGGCCATCTCTAAGTATTTATTGATGTGTGTCAAATGTCAAATCCCATGGCTTAATGAAGTAGCAATTGAGTTATTAATCATTGATAATAGTGGTGGCCAGAATTATAGCTCTCCAGTCATCATAAAGCAGAAATATCACTTAACATCATAAAATAGACTGTTACTTGGGATTTATATAGCCTGGGATTGAAAGATTATTGTAGATTATCTCAGTGAGTGAGGAAGATAGGAGGTGAGTAAGGATGTATTTGTTACCATTTTCACTGCTCTGATGAACTACCTGACAGAGCAATGTAAGAGATGAGGGGATTTATTTTGGCTCACACTCTTAGGGTACACAGTCCATGACACAAGGGAAGGCTTGGTGTTAAGAACGACTCTTCTTGTACTATGGGAACTTATAATGTGGCTTTTTCATTTTTTGAAGTATCAGGAAGTAGAGAGCTCAGGGAAGACTGCAGGTGGATGTAACATTCAAGGCCCACCCCAGTGATCTCCTTCTGCTACCTATGCCAGAGTATCACAAGTTTCAAAATCATTCTGACTTAATTAGGATTTCTACTGCTGTGGTGGATACCATGACCCATATTAGCTCAGGGAAGAATGAGATTATCTCATTTTCTAACTTGTAGTTCATCATCTAGGAAATTTGAGTCAACAAGTGTGTTTAAATCCATTGGGGGAATTTTCTTGATTAAGGATTAATCTAGAAGGTCTGAATCTACTGTAGCTGGTGCCCAGGAGTAGTTGGCTAACACAAAATTGTGTGTGTGTGTGTGTGTGTGTTTGCGTGTGTGCATGTGTGCATGTCTGTCTGTCTGATCTGTGTATACATTTTACTTGGTATTTTTGTCCTTTTTATTTTTTGTTTGTATTATTTGATTTTCATTTTTTGTGTTATTGTTTTTCTTTAGTGCATGTGTATATGTGTGCACATGAGAGAAAAGAGAGGGTGGAGAATGAAAGTTAGGTGTAGATAGGGAGGAGGGGAGGTTCTAGAAGGTATTTGGTGAGGGAAATATCAAAATATATTCTATTGAAAAATTAATAATAATTAAAAAAAGAAAGAAAACAAGCTAGGCAAGCGATGAGGAACAAACAGTAAGCAGCACCCCTCCATTGTCTCTGTGTTAGTGTCCACCTCTAGGTTCCTGCCTTGAGTTTCTGCCTTGATCTCTTTAATAATGGATAATGAGTTGTTACTATAAATGCTTTGTTCCATAAGTTGCTTTTGGCCATGGTATTTATCACACCAATAAAAACCCAACTAGCACAGTGGTCCATGCTTATACCAAGTGTCCAATAAATTTGAGAAATTGAATCAATATATTGTGGACTTTTAAGCAATTGCTTTTAGCAATATGATTCATTGAACTGTGAACTTATTAATATTGTTTCACATTTACTCTTTCTTTTCAGAACTTTCTAGTTATATTACTTTGTACCATCACATCACATCTATTCTTTCTGCTTGAGTGTAAAACAGCAAAGATTATCTCTACAGAGACCAGCTAGGGGATGCAAAGTTGATTCAGCAGTAAAGAACACTTGCTGTTCTTGTAAAGGATCCAAGTTCACTTCCCAGGATTGATGTTGGGCAGCTCATAACCACCTGTAATTCCAGATCCAAGGGATCTGATTCCCTCTTTTGGTCTCTATGGGTACCTACACACGTGTGTGCATATTAAAGGCATACATAAATAAAAATTATAAAAAATCTTTAGATATTAGCTGCTCTTTGCTAACAGCTAATCTCTGAGTTCTAGAATATTCCATCATTGCTTTTGGAATGGAAACTGTATTTGGATGTAAAGTGATTTTACAACAGCATTCTACGTGCTCCTTGATAGTTTTTTCTTAATTGATGACAATCGCTGTCATATTGAAAAGTCTAGCTTGGCCCAAACTCTTTGTGGCTGACTTATACTAGATTCTAGTGAAAACACTCAGTCGTTCTCAACCTTCCCAATGTTTCAAATATTTAATGCAGTTCCATATGTTGTTGTGTTCACAATAATAGAATTATTTTGTTACTACTTCATAACTATAATTTTGCCACTGTTATGAGTAATAATGTAAGTATCTGTGTTTTATGATGGTCTTAGGTGACCACTGAGGAAGGGTCACTTGACCTGGAAAGGAGTGACAACCTGCTGGTTGAGAACCACTGAACCAGAGCATCTGTTTTTGGGATCCACTGTGGGATACAGCTATCTGGAGTTGCAGAGAGAAACTCTGGCTCAGGTAGAGTATCTGCAACCCCTCCTGCTTGAAGAATCTTTTTTAAAAATGAAAAATTTGAGAGGGAAGTTGCCCATGCAGTCCCTGACCACCACTGTCTGGCTTTGGGCTTGCCCTGCTATCCCAAGGAGGCTTGCATTAGAGTGTCTTGCTTCCCCTATGTAGAACTGTGGGACTGCTCCAGGAACAACCAGCTTGGAAACTCCCCCCACCAACCCCTTGACATTCAGGTCCACCTGAGGCACAGCTACCAGTGGTGAGTTACAAGCAGTATCTTGACCCTCATTGTCTGGATATGGGTTCACCCTGCATTCCCAAGAAGTCCTGCTTGCATTAGGTTCATCCAGCCAACAGCAGGGACAAGAAGATGGATAAAGGACAGCTTAGGAACATAATCAACAAGATCTAGAGTAATATGGCACCACCAGGGCCCAGCTATCCTGTACAGCAAGCCATGAATTTTCTAACACAGCCAAAGCACAAGATGATGACCTTAATTGCAATCTTATACAGATGATAGAGAGCTTTAATGTGGATGTGAATAAATCTCTTAAAGAAATTTAGGAAAATACTATCAAATATATTGTATATGTAAACAGGATACATAATTCTACTGTGTACAAGAAATACATTTCAGCAACAAAGACAGACACTACCTCAGAGTAAAGAGCTGGAAAAGAAATTTCCAAGTAAACTGCCCCAAGCTACAAGTTGGCATAGTCATTCTAATATCTAATAAAATAAACTTTCAAACAAAAGTAATCAAAGAGATGGGGAAGGATACTTCATTCACATCAAAGGAAAAAAATCCACCAAGATGTTGGCTCAATTCTGAACATCTATGCCCCAAAGACAAGGGCACCAGCATCTTTACTTGAAAATTAAAACAAAAATCTCTCATTTTGATATTATATGTAGTTTATACTCTTTATAACTTAGTATATATGTTCAAAACCAGAGCTTAGCCTGATATTTTCCCACTAAAATTATACCTTAAATATTATTTTCCTATATAGACTAATTTAAGCCACAAATTCAAAGGACCTTGCACCTAGGAGGTTAAGCTGCAGATACAGTCTTTTATAATTTAAGAATATTACTGTCTCATCATGTCATGTAAATGCCAGATATTTAGGTGCTGTCTTTCTTTTTCTAGAAATATCCAATAAAGTTTAAATTCATCAGGAAACCAAACCCTGGGTGGATGTGCCTTTGATTCCTAAATGACTGGTGGTCTTTAAAAGTCTCATGTTTTATGAGAGGATGTGATTAAAACATGAAACCACCATGAAGGATACCCCACTCTTCAGAGTAGACTGCCGTGGGGTCCACTGAGGCACAATTATGCTGAGACATAATATGGGTAGCTGTACTACAGGCCATGTCACAAGCACTTCCAAAGGAATTGCATCACTGGAATATAGCCCACTCTGACAGATTTACACACCTCAGCCCTTCCACCTCCTTCTCTGCTAACTCCTGCATGGCCTTCAACTGACAGTGGGGATTTGTCTGTACTGTTCAGCCTTCTCCAGTTCCAAGTGGCATCACCCCTTTCGCAAAGACTTCCAGAACCACTTTCGGGAAGGGGTAGACCAATGGTACTCAACCTGTGGGTTGTAACCCATTTGGGAGTCCCATACTAGATATTGGCATGTCATATATTTATATTATGATTTATAGCTGTAGCAGAATTACAGTTATGAAGTAGCAGTATAGATAATTTTGTTGGTAGGGCCACCACAACATGGCAGCATTAGGAAATTTGTGAATCACTGGGATAGACAATTTTCCATCTTTATCACAGCTGAAGTTCGCTATAGTCTTAGGTACTCTCTGTTATGCCTCATTACAGAATAAGCTTCCTTTGTGAAATGTGAAGTTTGTGGCTTGGCCCCAGCATTCATCACAATGGCTTACATGCAGAACAAGGAAGAGGTGGAGTGTTGTGGATTCCTCTGGGTCTGCCATCCTCTGGACCTGGCATAGCCTTGCACCATTGGCCTTTCAACTGTGTGTACATGAATGAGACTCACATAGTACTGGACTTGTCAGTATCTTCTGGGTCTGGTATGGTTGCTTAAGGGGAGGTATGGCATACTTTCTGCCCTGAAGTATCTCCAGGCCTTTGATCCCCATGATCCCCACATGTGCTGTTGCCCTGAAATTGACCTGCTGCCTTTTCTCTTTTACTTTCAATGTCTTGTTCTGTGGAATATACTTCGCCTATTACTCAGTGCTTATCACTCCATAAATGAAAAAGATGCAGTTTTCAAGGATGAGGAATAGAGGTAGTTGTGAGGCTGTGGAGGAAAAGGCCTTCAACTTAGACTTTAGGGCTGTGGGAAAGGATCTATGCAACATAACTACAAAGGACATAGAAGCCTACACAGTTCTTTGTAGAAAAAGTTTATTGCTGGACTTGGCCTTGAATTTGGAATCCTGAGGAGATGCATGCACCTTTTTGTTCAATGACTGCTACATTAATTAGCCAGAGGGAACTTTCAGACATCACGGAGAGAGGGAGTTAAAGTGATTTCAAGAAGAAAAGGTGTGGATAGGAAAAGAAGGAGCAATCTATAAAAACCAAGCAAATGACAGATGGAATTATCTTATAGGAGAAAGGCTTGCATATGATCTAGAAACAAAGAGTATTAGAAGGAGACTATATGAGACCATGGAATTGCTAGGACAGGAAACAAAGATTGGAGAATTACAATATGATGTATAAATATATAAAAAGTTAGTATTTCTGGGTCTTCAATTCTATTCCATTGGCCTACTTGTCTGTCGCTATACCAGTTCCATGCAGTTTTTATCACAATTGCTCTGTAGTACAGTTTTAGGTCAGGCATGATGATTCCACCAGAGGTTCTTTTATCTTGAGAAGAGTTTTTGCTATCCTAGGTTTTTTGTTATTCCAGATGAATTTGCAGATTGCCCTTTCTAATTCGTTGAAGAATTGAGTTGGAATTTTATGGGGATTGCATTGAATCTGTAGATTGCTTTTGGCAGGATAGCCATTTTTACTATATTGATCCTGCCAATCCATGAGCGTGGGAGATGTTTTCATCTTCTGAGACCTTCTTTAATTTCTTTCTTCAGAGACTTGAAGTTCTTATCATACAGATTTTTCACTTCCTTAGAGTCACGCCAAGGTATTTTATATTATTTGTGAACTATTGAGAAGGGTGTTGTTTTCCTAATTTCTTTCTCACCCTGTTTCTCCTTTGTGTAGAAAAAGGTCATTGGTTTGTTTGAGTTAATTTTATATCCAGCTACTTCATTGGAGCTGTTTATCAGGTTTAGGAGTTCTGTGGTGGAATTTTTAGGGTCACTTATATATACTATCATATCTGCAAAAAGTGATATTTTGACTTCTTCCTTTCCAATTTCTATCCCTTTGATTTCCTTTTGTTGTCAAATTGCTCTGGCTAGGACTTCAAGTATAATGTTGAATAGGTAGGGAGAAATCCACACACCTATGGTCACTTGATCTTTTACAAGGGAGCTAAAACCATCCAGTGGAAAAAAAAAAGACAACATTTTCAACAAATGGTGCTGGCACAACTGGCTGTTATCATGTAGAAAAATAAAAATTGATCCATTCCTATCCCCTTGTACTAAGGTCAAATCTAAGTGGATCAAGGAACTCCACATAAAACCAGAGACAGTGGAACTTATAGAGGAGAAAGTGGGGAAAAGCTTCGAAGATATGGGCACAGGGGAAAAATTCCTGAATAGAACAGCAATGGCTTGTCCTGTAAGAACGAGAATTGACAAATGGGACCTCATAAAATGCAAAGCTTCTGTAAGGCAAAAGACACCATCAATAAGACAAAAAGTCCACCAACAGATTGTGAAAGGATCTTTGCGTATCCTAAATCAGATGGGGGACTAATATCCAATATTTATAAAGAACTCAAGAAGGTGGACTCCAGAAAATCAAATAACCCCAATAAAAATGGGGCTCAGAGCTGAACAAAGAAGTCTCACCTGAGGAATACTGAATGGCCAAGAAGCACCTGAAAAAATGTTCAACATCCTTAATCATCAGGGAAATGCAAATCAAAACAACCCTGAGATTCCACCTCACACCAGTCAGAATGGCTAAGATCAAAAATTCAGCTGACAGCAGATGCTGGTGCGGATGTGGAGAAAGAGGAACACTCCTCCATTGTTGGTGGGATTGCAAGCTTGTACAACCACTCTGGAAATCAGTCTGGTGGTTCCTCAGAAAATTGGACATAGTACTACCAGAGGATCCAGCAACACCTCTCCTGGGCATATATCCAGAAGATGTTCCAACCGGTATGAAGGACACATGCTCTACTAGGTTCATAGCAGCCTTATTTATAATAGCCAGAAGCTGGAAAGAACCCAAATGCCCCTCAACAGAGGAATGGATAAAGAACATGTGGTACATTTACATAATGCTGTACTAATTAGCTATTAAAAAGAATGAATTTATGAAATTCCTAGGCAAATGGATGGACCTGGAGGGCATCATCCTGAGTGAGTTAACCCAATCACAAAAGAACTCTCATGATATGTACTCACTGATAATTGGATATTAGCCCAGAAACTTAGAATACACATGATATATGATACAATTTGCAAAACACATGAAACTCAAGAAAAACAAAGACCAAAGTGTGGTCACTTTGTCCCTTCTTAGAATTGGGAACAAAACACCCATGGAAGGTGTTACAGAGACAGTTTGGAGCTGAGATGATAGGATGGACCATCTAGAGACTGCCCTACCTGGGGATCCATCTCATAATCAGCCTCCAAAGGCTGATATCATTGCATACACTAGCAAGATTTTGCTGAAAGGACCAAGATATAGCTGTCTCTTGTGAGGCTATGCTGGGGCCTAGCAAACACAGAAGTGGATGCTCACAGTCAGCTCTTGGATGGATCACAGGGCCCCCAATGGAGGATCTAGAGAAATTACCCAAGGAGCAAAAGGGATCTGCAACCCTATAGGTGGAACAACAATATGAACTAACCAGTACCCCTGAGCTCTTGACTCTAGCTGCATATGTATCAGAAGATGGCCTAGTTGGCCATCAGTGGAAAGAGAGGTCCATTGGTCTTGAAAACTTTATATGCCTCAGTATAGGGGAATGCCAGGGCCAAGACATGGGAGTGGGTGGGTAGGGGAGTGGGGGGGGGGGAGGGTATGGGTGAGTTTTGGGATAGCATTGGAAATGTAAATGAAGAAAATACCTAATAAAAATAATAATAAGTTAGTATTTCAGTCTCCTCAATTCTTAAATTATTGGAGATTACAATGCCTACAGAGATATTAGAGACAGCTACCTGCTTTACTTGCGTAAATTTTAAAACTTTGTAAGAAATTACTGTATCTCTAGCAGTTCTTTCTGGTCTTACATTATAAGAGTTACTAAGGACTACCGCCTGCTATATCAGGAAACCACAAGAGCCCAGCTACCTGTGAAGAACAGGCTGTGTAATCCTATAAGGAAGTGTACTTCTGTTTTTTTGTTTAGTTTATGTTTTAAGGAAACAGGGTTTGGGATTAATGACTGGACTCATAGAATTTATGTAAATTTAAGAAATTCTGAAAATATTATTATTAATGATCAAATCATTGATGTTGTAGCTTTAGTAAGTAAAAGATTGGGTTCAGGCTCTCTGTTCAGGGGAAGGCAAAAGGAGGAGAAGGAAGAAGGAGAAAGTAGAAGGAGGAAGAAACATGAGAATCCTCAGGAAAGAGAGAGGACATGAACTGACAGCTTGCAGGAGATGTAGTTTTTCAATTCTGTAATCACCATTTGTTTCCTATGCTTCTGAATATGACCCTAATCACACGCACTGGTTTCCAGGGCTACAGTTGTGTGGAACGGTGTTATTGTTTCTGTTATCTGTGCCCTATCTAAGGTGAGTAGACTTTACTCACATCTCCTGATAAGTAAGTTCACAGAACCACTTAACAGATTCCATAAATATATTGAAGAAAGAGTATGCCATTTTTTCTTCTCAGTGTAGCTGTGCCTGCTCCAGCTGTCTTCTGTGACTCAATTCAATCATTTCAGTCCATGGAACACACAGTTCAGGTCTGCCTTACCACTGACCTTAGCCTTTCCACTTCTTCCCAACTCATCTTTACATTTTGATACATTTCCCTTTACTTCACTGTTTATTACACAGAAATCTATTGAATTCTTACTTGTGCCTCAGAGGCAATTTCCTGTTGGGTGTGGTGACACACATCTTTAAACCCAGCACCTGGGAGGCAGAGGCAGGTGGATCTCCATGAGTTCAATGTCAGCCCAGTCTACATAGTAATTTCCATATCAGCCATAGCCAAGCAGTGAGACCCCAACTCACGGATGGGATGGGGTTGGAGAGATGGCTTTCTGAGGAAATTACATCTTGTGTTGCTTGTTGGAAGTGACATTAATTCCCTGACCAAAGAAATTCACTTTAGTACCATTGAAAACAATGGTAGCTCTGCTTCATAGTGCCTCCCCTCTGCTCCCCTCCCCTCCCCTCCCCTCCCCTCCCCTCCGCTCCCCTCCCCTCTGCTCCCCTCCCTTCCCCTCTTCTCCCCTCTCCCCTTCCCTCTCCTCCCCTTCCCTCTCCTTTCCTCCCTCCCCTTCCTTTCCCCTACTTTTGCTTCTTTTTGCTTCTTCCTATGCATCTTGCTTTCCATTCCCCATATCCCCCCACTATGTTGCACTCCCTTTTTCATTTCTTCCTTCCTCCCACCTCCCACCTCCTTACCTACTTCTTTTCCCTCCTCTTCTCCCCCTTCCCTTCCATCCCAATTCTTCACCATTGGTTTTTCTGGGTGTCTCAAATTTCAATCTAGCAGCAGGACAGATTTGAAACGGTTTGTTTCTTCATTTAGCTATTTGTCTCAGAGCTGAGGATTGAACTCTGGGCCTTGTGCTCACTCGTTAAGTCTCCTACCAATCAGCTAGATCTCCATTCTCCCACACCAGTTATTTTTGTGTTCATTGTTTATTTTTGAGATTGTAATTTAATTACAATGTTTTTTCCTCTCTTTCCTCCCTTCCAACCCACTTATGTGCCCCTACCCCATCTCCTTTAAATCCATGGCCTCTTTTACATTAATTGTTATTGCATGCACATATATATTTGTGCATACATATAATTTATATGCATGTATAACATATTTATACATACATATACACATTTCAGACTGTTTTTCACTCAAGTCGGAAATAGGAAAACTGAATTCTAGTCCTAGGAATTGTCCCTAATTAGTTCTATTGTTACAAAGTTTGAAACACCCTGGGAAAAGACAACAGACTCCATCTGGATTATAATTAGTTAAATTTATTGAAGCTGCTAACAGGACAACACTTTCTGAGCCAAACTAGAGACTGCCAAACAAAGGGCATTGAGCAAAGAATTTTTCAAGGTGAAACCCATAAGATCTTGACTAACTGTCCAAGCTAGCCAAGAGCTGTTTTGTTCTGCCAAAAGTAGGCAGTCAAGGTGACAGCAAAACTCTCCTTGAATATCTGCATAAACAGGGTGTAGAAACCAAAAAAGCATTTAGTCATATCACAACAAATCAGACGGTCACAGCTGTACATTTTCTGGGTAGGGGGTCACTGAGTCAGGAATACTGGAAACTTATAATCCAGGGAGTCAGACACAAATGACTACTAGGTGTAGACATTTCTGTTGGGGGGCACAAAGGAGGATCAGAGATGGCAGGACTGGAAAGAAGCAAAACTGTACTCACAGCAATGACAAGATGCATGTAGAGGCACACTGTCTTTTCTATGTCAGGGTAAGACCTGACATAGAAATATAGATGTCTAGTAAAATTGGAGTTCCTTTAACCATTATACCAACGGTTTTCAACCTGTTCATCAGGACATCCAGAGGGGTCACATTTCAGATATTCACATTATGATTCATAACAGTAGTAAAGTTACAGTTATGAAGTAGCAATGGAATAATTTATAGTTGGGGATCACCACAACATGAGGAACTCTTAGGGTCACAGCATTAGCAAGCTTGAAATGTACTACATTATACTATAATTGCCTACAAGTCACAAGTCTTTTCAGCATGTCTAGGTTGTATCTGCATGATCCTGGGTCTTACCCTGACATAGAAAAGACAGTGTGCCTCTACATGCATCTTGTCATTGCTGTGAGTACAGTTTTGCTTCTTTCCAGTCCTGCCATCTCTGATCCTCCTTTGTGCCCCCCAACAGAAATGTCTTGTTGCTGTGTTCTATCAACTGACATCTTGACATCATGATTCTAAGTACTCTAGATAGCCCTTCCTGTCTCTACTATTGGCTAGAGTTCTAGCTTCATTTCTCTTGCTGTGATAAATATCATGATTACAGCAATTTAAGGCAGGAAAGAATTAATTTAGCCATACTTCAGCCCACAGCCAATCACTGGAAGAACATCAGGTCAGAAAATTAAACAGGAACTTAAAGGTAGGCCTGCCTGCTATTCCACATAGCTCTATCTCTAACCAAGGACCTTACTTAGAGCTAAGCTAATAAAGAAGGAACTGTGGAGGATGAGCTCTGTAGCTTATGAAGACTTATGTTATCTATTTTCTTTTATAGTCCAAGACCACTAGCACAGGGAACGATGCTGCACAGAATGGGTTTTGCCCTCCCTTGTCAATTAACATAATTCCTCACAGTCATGTCTACAGACCAATTTGATCTAGAAAATGCCTCAGTTGAGATTCTCCTCATAGGTGATTTCTAGGTTATGTCAAGTTAACAGTTAAAACTAAGTAGAACAGCTAGTATTCCTTAGTTCCTAACACTATTAGTTAGGATTCTCTTGGGAGACAAACTTGAAAAAGGGATTTATTAGTGTAGCTTACAGGCATGGTCCAGCTAGTCTAACAATGGCTGTCTACCAATGGAAAGTTCACACTTTTAGTAGTTGTTCAGGCTACCAAACTGGATAACACAGCTGGTCTCCAGTATATATTGTAATGTCCCCAAAGTAGGCTCTAGTCCAGTGAAGGAATAAACTTGCTGGTGAGAGTGAGGGCAAGAGGCAAAGAGCAAACTCTACTATCTCGTCCATGTCCTTTATATAGACTGACACCAGAAGGTGTAGCCCAGGTTAAAGGTTGATCTTCCTACTTCAAAAGATTTGACTAAAGGTGGTCTTTATACCTCAATAATTTAATTAAGAAAGTTCCCCGTAAGTATAACCAGCCACTTAGGTTTTAGTTAATTCCAGATGTAGTTAAGATGACAATAGAGAATATCAATCATACTAATCCCTTTTCAAAAGGATTAAGGAGTTTGAGAGAGTGATGTAAGAAGCCAGGAAGAAAGGGGCTAATTTTTATTTCCTTCAGAGAAGTAAGCATAGGCAGTATATGGACATCTTTAATTTACCACTTTAAACACTATTTTAAAAGGGTAAGCTTTGACCAAAATCTAGAAATAACAATGAGACCCAACTAAAAAAAATCACTTCAGTGAGTTTCAGGCAACCACTAATCATCCACAGTGCCTCAGTGAACCCTGTATAACCTTATAGTGACAAAGCTATGAGATATGATCTGCTCAAGTCCCAGATGACAACTCCTTCAAATCTGTATACCATGGTTCATTCTGAACAAATGACCATAGAAAAAACCTCTCATAGCAGTCTTTAGATTTTATATATATATAAAATCATGAATGTATATATGACATGAGAAAGTATAAGCCAGTCTAAGGGATAACAAAGAGACAAATGTGTGTGTGTGTGAGTGTGTGTGGTAGAGAGAGATTAGAAATGGGAAGATAGAAGGTTATGCAGTTCTATGATCAAGGTACAATATATACATATATTTCAGTATGAAGCTGTTTTGTGTAAAACAGTATCAGGTACAATGAATATACACAATGACCATTTTAAAAATAAAAATAAATTAGGAAAGTAGTGAATAATTATGATATTTATTCTAAATCATACTTGCAAGCACAATTAGGTTGTTGAGATACATCACTATTTTAGATGACAGAGAAGTAATACAATGACCTTCTAGGTATAATATGCAGGACATGCACCCTGAAAATCACTTCTTCATCAAATCTCTGAAGGCAAGAGCTCTCAGCTGCAGCTCTGCCCTTCATCTGGCTTCATAAATGCCAGTCCCTGGGATTTGAACTAAGGGGCCACTTTTTGGTCCCTCACCTGTATCTCTCCATCTTTCATCTTCACAAAAGTGTACTCTGAAGAGAGGCAATTATGTGCCATTGAGTGCTGCCGGAATATCAAAGTATGTCTTTCTATGAAGGTTACTTTATTTTCTCTGTATGGTTACCCCTCAAAGAATTGGTTTTTTTGTTTGTTTGTTTGTTTTTCTTTCTTTTTTTTTGAGGCATGGCTTCTCTAAAAACTTTTCTCTCTACTCGCCATTTTCTTACCAGCTCTGAGCAAAGCAATGTATTTTCAGCCATTGCTGCTAGATTCCTGCTATTTCCCTCTTAACACTGCATATCTGATATGTTTTCTGAAAAAAAAGAGTTCTATTTTTATTAATTTTAGTTTTGTGTATATGTATGTGTTTATGAGCACATGTGAGTGCAGGTGTTCATGGAGACTAGCGAGGGAGTCAGATGCCTTGTAGATAGAGTTACAGGCAGTTGTGATCCACCTTACATTGGTGCTATGAACCAAACGCCAGTCCTGTAAGAGCAGTGAATGCTCTGCACTCTGAGTCATCTCTCCACTCCCAATGACTCTTTTCTTTTTTCTTTTTCTTTTTCTTTTTCTTTTTCTTTTTCTTTTTCTTTTTCTTTTCTTTTCTTTTCCTTTTTTAATGTTTTACCAAGAATTTTTTTCTTTTACCAATTTTTTTATACTTTTTATTAGGTATTTTCCTCATTTACATTTCCAATGCTATCCCAAAAGTCCCCCATACCCTCCCCCCCCAACTCCCCTACCCACCAACTCCCACTTTTTGGCCCTGGCGTTCCCCTGTACTGGGGCATATAAAATTTGCAAGTCCAATGGGCCTCTCTTTCCAGTGATGGCCTACTAGGCCATCTTTTGATACATATGCAGCTAGAGTCAAGAGCTCCGGGGTACTGGTTAGTTCATAATGTTGCTCTACCTATAGGGTTGCCGATCCCTTTAGCTCCTTGGGTACTTTCTCTAGCTCCTCCATTGGGGGCCCTGTGATCCACCCAGTAGCTGACTGTGAGCATCCACTTCTGTGTTTTCTAGGTCCTGGCATAGTCTCACAAGAGACAGCTATATCTGGGTCCTTGCTAGTATATGGAATGGTGTCAGTGTTTGGAAGCTGATTGTGGGATGGAACCCTGGATATGGCAGGCTCTAGATGGTCCATCCTTTTTATTTTTATTTTTTTTATTACATATTTTCCTCAATTACATTTCCAATGCTATACCAAAAGTCCCCCATACCCTCCCCCCCACTTCCCTACCCACTCATTCCCATTTTTTTTTTTTTTTTTTTTGGCCCTGGCGTTCCCCTGTACTGGGGCATATACAGTTTGCGTGTCCAATGGGCCTCTCTTTCCAGTGATGGCCGACTAGGCCATCTTTTGATACATATGCAGCTAGAGTCAAGATCTCCAGGGTACTGGTTAGTTCATAATGTTGTTCCACCTATAGGGTTGCAGATCCCTTTAGCCACAAATAATATAAAATACCTTTGTGTGACTCTAACTAAGGAAATGAAAGATCTGTATGATAAGAACCAAGGACTCTTTTTAAAGGATAAATAGGATGAGCAAACTTACCACTCTACAAAATGTTGACAAGTCCTCACTACTTTTCTGCCCTCCTGGAAGAAAGAACTGGATTCAACCAGTGGAGCTTGGTTCTACCCATAAGGATACATCTATTCCTCCTCTGGAAGCTTCTATTATCCTTCTGCATGAGGACAGACCTGGCGTAATGCTCCAAGATGAGTTACAGTAGAAGCTGTGTCCATATAACTACAGATGTCATTAAGGGTACATGGGATGGTCAGTCCTGCTATCATAGAAGGGTAACTGTCCACAGAACAAGTTGACAGACACAATGCTAATGTGGAACACTGGGGTAGCAGAGGATATGTACTAGATTTGTAGACTTAGCTTTTCTCTAGAGTTCACTGTGAACCCTGCTACAGTCAGGCATTATTTTGATGACAGGAAATGTGCTTTGGTTAACTTTAGTCGTAAGTATATATTGTAAGTTATAACTATAGGATCTACGGTTGTAAACCAATGCCATTTTCAAAGGCCAACAAGCACTAGAGAAGATAACAAGGCTGACATTTTTCACCCTTCCTGCCAGGAGGCTCACAGAACAGCAGCAATAGGGTAGGCTGCATGGTCATCCAGTTTGAATTTAATTTCTTTCCCTGCCTTTTACCAAGTGATGATGTGATTCTTAATGATGATAAATTCTCAATGTGGACTTCATATAGTTTTCTTTAAAATGTTGTTGTTGTTGAATTGCATTTACTATTTTGTGTGTGGGGTGTGTTGTGGCTGTGTGCCATGACATGCATGTGGAAGTCAGAGGACAACTTATAGGAGTCTGGTTCCTTCCTTCAGCTATATGCTTCCCAGGGATTGAGCTCATGTTAGCATTGAGGCAAGTGCCCTTGCCCACTGAGCCATCTTGCTGCCCCTCCATTGTTGTTACTGTTATTATTATTATTATTATTATTATTATTATTAAGTTGTTGCTATTGTTTATGAAATGAACACTAGTTACATTATTATGTCATTCACGTTTCCCATTACTGTGACAAAATCCATGCCTTGTAATCAGTATTCCAGAGGAAAGGATTATTTTTCTCAGTCTCTGAGGTTATAGTCCATATTTTCATGGTGCAGCTTTGGGTCTGTGGTGACCCAGGGAATGGTGGGAGTTTGTGGCAGAAGAGTCCTATTCAGCTCACAGCAGGTAAAAAGTGGAAGAGAAGTGGGAAGCGACAGAGAGACCAGTATCCTCCTCCGGGGCCATTTCCAGTGTCCTAACTTCCTCCCATTAGGACTCAGCTCCTGTAAGTCCCATCAGCATCAAGCAGCATCTCTGTGGTAGCTTCACCTTTAGCACAAGGGACTTGGGGAACATTAAAAATATAAACTATGGGGATTATTATATACAGTTAAAAGATCAAATATAATGGTACAAATCAAGGGCTTATTATGTCTGCAGCCTATTTATGTCTATTTCCTCTCAAGATGTGACAGTATCAGGAAGTGAGACTGAAAATGATTAGATTATTAGATTATTATTACATCCCATCCTCCGGAATAAGAGAGAAATTACTTTGTTCATAAAATACTCAATCCAAACGGACTCCCAGGATATCTAACTCTGACACATACTAAACGTGACCTCCCCTAAGTCCCATTTAACAAAGGGACATGGAAATCCCTCCTGACACATTTTCAGAGATAGAAACAGTTACGTATCACTTGTGGGAATCCATCTTTGACAGCTTTAAAGGAAATAACTCAAAATATCTTTTGGTCATTTCTCTCCACTCCTGGGAGTTTTATCTTTCACTGTGTACTTGCAAAACCTTTCCTTTAATCATTTTTTTTTCATTTTTGCCAGACCAGTGCTTTAGCCAGATAAGATGCAGAGTCCACACTACCTTGTTTTGTTTTTGTGTGCATGGTATGAATGTGTGCATGTCTGTTTACATATGTGTGGAATATGTATTCAGATGTGTGTGTGTGTGTGTGTGTGTGTGTGTGTGTGAAATGATATCCAGTGTCGTTCTCAAATATGTTTCACTTTGTTTACTGTGATAGGGTCTCTCAGGCCATCTCAGAACTCATCAGCTTGGCTGGTTTAGCTTGCAAGCTCACTCTGGAGGCCCTCTTGATGCTTCTCACTTCTTGGAGTCACAGATGAGTCACAATGCCTGCCTGGATTTTGTTTATGACTTGGGGGTTTGATCTCAGGTCCTCACCTTTGTGCAGTTTCACAAAGGGAGGAAATGTTCTTAAATCAAGCCATTGCCTCAGCTCTACATTTAATGCTCTACTTTTGTAGCCACAGATGCCTGTTTACCAACTTTTGTAGTGTTGTAATGGGACTGAGCAGTGAGGTAATGGTGTCTTGGGTAGTGTGCAAAGGAGTTGATGGATGAAGGAGGTGAGGAGAGCTCCTGTGAGAGGACTGATGGGTGTACGGACCAGAGCAGAGCAGAGTTGTGGTTTAACATCAGGCAAACTCATAGAGGTCAGGGGAGAGAGAGCTCCTGTTTTTATCATTTCTTTTGGAAAAAATGTGTAAGTTTGCAGAAAGGAGAGGATAAGAACAAGACTTGTGGATTCAAATGATCTCCTGAGCACCTGAGAAAATAGAACAGAGTATGCCAGGGCTCTCTGCTCAGCCAAGAGTGTCTTGTTCAGGACCTCCGAGGAACACAAGGTACTGCTACCATCATCCTCCTGGGACTAAAGTCTGCAGGATGAAAGTCAGCCACATCTCTCAGAATATTTAATTATTTTATTTTTAGTGTAGCTGTGGTCTTGCAGGGAACTTGAAAGGCAAGTTCTTCCTATAACCATGTGTTCCCAGCTTCTCCCCATAATGCACAGACTTCCCAGTGATCAATATCCCCACTAGTGTGGCTCCTCTGTTACAACACATGAACCACACTGGCAGGCCAAAAACTCCAGAAGCTCACAGCTTACACTGTAGTTGTTCAATGTATGTTCCCTGTAAATCTGAGCTAATGCACGATGACATGAACTCACCTTGGCAGTATCATACAACATGTTTCCATTGTCTAACAATCCACTCATCCATCCATCCATCCATCCATCCATCCACCCACCCACCCATCCATCCATCCATCCATCCATCCATCCATCCATCCATCCATCCATCCATCCATCCATCTGTCCATCCATCCATCTTCTCTGCCCAAACTCTGCAAGTCCCTGACTGTGAAAATGTTCTTCATAGTTTTGTATTCTTTCTTATTTATAAATGAAAATACATGAAAGAGGCAATTTAAGATACTCAAGCCTTTAAGGATGTTTTGCCCAGGTCTGAGGTAAATGACCGGGGACTTATCACAACCACCTTGCTTCAAGTTTTTGTCTTGTTTTAGGTTGGTGTCTGGATTCAGACTTTTATGACTCCAAGGTGGACTTCCACCCTTAGTGCACAGCATTTCACTTTGCAAACTTTGTAGGCTTGCTCAGAATCCACTCTCCTTCTATGCCCCAAAACACTGGCAGGCTTAAGAAGGATTAAAGCTAACTCTAAGCTTATTGCAAACCCCAATATCTCCAGTGACCAGGTAAATAGGATTAGACTGATGTTAAGGAGTGGGGATTAAAGAGGATAGGGAGGGATGGGGAGATAGCCCAGTCAGTCAGGTACTCAGAAGTCTTTAATTCATCCCACAGAACCCAGGAAAACATTTATGGCATAACCCTAACATTGGGGAACTAAAGATAGATGGACTGGAACTCCGTTGCAAGCTGGGTCAGACTACTTGGAAAATTTCAAGTCATTATAGATGGTGCCTGAGTAAGGATACTTGAGATTGTTCACCCACATGTACACATATACACGAGCACCTGCACATATATGAATACACACACACACACACATACACACACACACACACACACACACACACACACACACACACACACACACACACAAACGCATCTGTAGCTAACAGAAATAAATACCCACTATGACTTGGAGAGCTGACTACTCATATTCTGACTTTTTGTTATTATTTAAGAAACACTGTCATCAGGGAAATATAAACCTTAAAAATTGGGTTTACCTATTAATCTTCCTGAGTTTTAAGTCATCATATAATCCAAAGTAATTCCCATATCTATCCACTTATAAGTTGGCAGGTTTTGAGCCCTGTATTTAATAATTCATGTCTAAACATTGTCCTGTGGGAGGGTAGCTGTGCTATAGTTCAAACCTTTGATATTACCAGGGCATCTTTGTTATTATGGGAAGATGAATAGCCATTTCATAGACCTATGGCTTGTGTGTAGAAACCTGGGTCTTTCACTCCGTCTCACAGCTTGTAGGCCAATGCTCCCCTCACACTACTCTGCCCCTCTTAGTCATGATTTAGACAGGTGCATAAGACTAATCAGAAATGGCTTTTTCCACTGCTGATTGGATTTGGAGGTTAAAGAAGGAGGATAAGAAAAGGATTGGATTTCAGGGATTATACGATTGACCCAACTTAGTATTTCTTAAGCTACTGTGTAATTGAAATCATCTTTATAATATGTTCTCTCCTTCAGAGGCACTCAGCCTTAGAAGGCCGTTGCCACTCCTATATAAATAAAAAAATTCTTTAGGACTACCTGGGGTAAAAGTACCAACTAGTTATTCTATCCCACAAGCTAAAAGACCCAATAGTGTACCCTTAGCTTTTCTTTTTCATAAATTCCAATGTCAATGGACTTGGAAGTGGCCTTCTCTATAGGAGCTCTTTTGAGGGCGACCCAGGGATCTGCTTACCCTTCACTCTGATGTACAACTCTCTTTATCCACCAACAGTAGAGAAGCATGCTCACAGGTGGGGAAGGTGAGAACATCATGTCTGCTAACCTCCACTGCCCAGAACTGGTCATATGGCTCATGTTCCAATGCAAGAAGGTGAAGAAGATGTGTCTTTTGTGATTCTAGGAATATGAAAAATATAATGATAAAATATAATATTTTCTCTGTGAGGGAGAATATGAAGTCAATGGAAGGCCAACATTGACCTGCAATCATGAGATTTTCTTCCTAAAAGCTTGATTCTCAGTTTACCTCTGTGTGTGTGTGAGAGAGAGAAAGAGAGAAAGAGAGAGAGAGAGAGAGAGAGAGAGAGAGAGAGAGAGAGAGAGAGAGAGAGAGAGAGAGAGAGAGAGAGAGAGAGGCTGGGCACAGGAAGACCTGGGGAGGCTGTGGAAGCAGATGCTGCCTTGGAAGAATTCTCACTTGCCAGTCAGCTTCCAGAAAGGCATGCTTGACTTTGTTGAGTGATTCTTTGGAGTCTGAATCTGGTTCCAGAATATAGAAGGACCAACAAATGAGAGCACTGTCTAGTTCTGTAGGGTTTGGGAAAGCTGGCCATTTCTAGAGAATTGACCAATCTTTTTGTACCCATTGACCTTTCCTTATAAAAACATGTATACTCTAATACTCTGGGGAGCCTGGGGCTTTGTTTCATGAACACAGATTAAAGAAAAATAAAAATAAGCTCTTTGTGTGATATGTGTGTGTGCATATGTGTGCATACATATATGTGTGTATATGTGTGTGTGTGTGTGTGATATGTGTGTCTGTGGTGTATGATGTGTGTATGTGATCTATGTGTATGATGTGTTTGTGTCTCTCTCTGTGTGTAATGTACATGTGTGATGTGTATGTATGTGAGAGAGAAGTGTGTGTGTATGATGTGTGTGAGAGAGATGTTTCATGTGTGTGTGCACACATGTGCGTGTGTAATATGTGTGATGTGCAAGTGTAAGGGCATATCAGAAGATAGCTCAAGGCTTGGTACTCACACCTTTTTTGGGTCAGGGTCTCTTTTGGTGTTTTATTTGTATATATCAGGTTAGCGGGCCCACAGAGTTCTGTCTCTGTCCCCTCTGTTGCCTTAGAAGTACTGGAATCACAGAAACACACAGCCACCCTAAGGTTTGAATGAGTTCTAGGGATCTGAGCCTCTCACTCTTGCATGCCAAACACCTTGACCTCTGTACCACCTTGTTAACCCACATCACAGAACGCTTTGCCATACGTTTTAGAAATGGTCACTAGTATTCCTTAAGAGCCTGACAGAAAAAATGGTTCAGAAACAAGGAAAAATAAAATGCCTCTTTATTTTATACATGAGCAAATGCACGAGCAGGGAAAAAGCCAGACATACAGTGGTCTTTAATTTAGAGGATATAAGTCTTGTACAGAATATCATATTTGCATTAATACACAGATTTAGATGCTAGACATTCTCTAAGTTTAATTGCTTCCTGCGGAGATGAAGCAGCCAATGCTCAGCTCACTGGCAGAAGCAGGGGGCATGAGTTTGCGCTGATGTATCCCACCTGGCTCACTCTACAATACCTCTTACCTTTATGTCTAGGTGTCTGGGCACAGACTTCTATAGCTATCAGCATCAGAATCTTAAGGATACTAGAAGATAACAGCTTTGAAAAACCTCCATTAGTCTTCTAGGGCTTTGATCATAAACAGAAAAGACTTGTAAGAGGGTAAAAGAGAAGGAGGAGGAGGAGCGAGAGGAGGAGGAGGGAGAGGAGGAGGAGGGAGAGGAGGAGGAGGGAGAGAGAAGTTGGGATGTTGGTAAGCATAAAAACCTTATGTTATTAAGGTTTGCAGTTGCTGTTTCATGTTTCAGAACTGCGTGCTTTCTCATGTCGGTGTATGTGTATCCATGTGCAGGTATTTGTGCCTGTGTGCTTACAGGAAGGCTTGAGAAAGACATTGGATACCCCCTTTCTATAATGCTCCACCTTATTACCCCAAGAGAGAGTCTAACACTGAACCTGGAGTTAAACTGGCATCCATCAAACCCTAGTGATCCTCCTGTCTCCACCTCCTACAGAACTGGGTTACCAAGCCCAGCTTTTTATGTCGGCCCTGGGGATCAGACCTCAGGTCCTTATTCTTGCACAGCAAGTACTCTTATCTTTCAAGCTGTCTCTCAGTTCTTAAGAAGGTTCTGTTCTTATCAAATTAAGCAGAGGTTGAGTTACTGAAGGTCATGCTTTGTTTTTAGGAATCCAAATAGCTGACTCTCAATTTTTAGCAAGCTTAAGATTAGTAAAGGGCAAATTGCAACACATATTTTATATGCCCCATTTAACTGGCGGATTAAGTGTGCACAGAAAGTAATCTCCTCTTCATGTGGCTAAAGCACAGGAGGCCCAGACAGAGGAACCATGCCCCCTAATTTACAGTCTGTAGGAGAACTTCCTCTGTAATTATTGTCTTAACATTAAAGAGAATAAAATATGACAATGCTAAAAGGAACACAGCACAAGAATCATTGTGTCTTTGTTTCTTCTAGGTGAAACTGTTTCCATCTGAGTAAGCCCTGTAAGACTTCTCCTGGGACCACTGCACTCACAGCAAGGACAGTTAGATGGACCTGGTGGGTTGGATGCTCACCTATTCCTCTTAGGATTAGACTTGAAGTACTCTCAGGAATATTTTCTTCACATCCTATTTTCAAAAAGCTATCTGGATTTCCTTCAGGGCTGTAAACTTGTATTTCTTTCCAGTGATCTGAACACTTGAATTGGCTCAGGGAGATCTAAAGAGATTAGTTCAAAGGTAAATTATAACCTAAAAAAATCCATTAAAAGAGGGAGTTCTGTGGTTAAAAGTGCTTACTGCTCTGGGAGAGGACCAGACTTCAGTTCTTAGCACCCTTAGGCAGCTCACAATGGCCTATAACCCCAGGTCCAGAGGATTTGATGCACTTTTCTGGCCTCTCAGGGCACCAACACACATGAGCACATACCCCAACCTGTAGTACATACAAATAAATAAAAATAAAACATTTAAAAGAGAAATAACTCCTGAAGCACTCAATGCAAGAGCAAGCTCCATAAAAATAAGTTCTTGGAGGAAGTGAATTTCAACAAAAGGATGTATTGTCAGAGAATTTTAACTGGAGTGCTATGTTTCAAATATTACTATTAAAAAATATCTCTGTCCTGCATAAAAGCATGGCTGACACTATGAGCCACTATTATCCCTATATAGTCTACTTAGGAATTTTGATGAGTGTGAAGGTGGAGAGATGGCTCAGTGGTTAAGAGTGCTTGCTGCTCTTCCAGAAGATCCACATTCAGTTTTCCAGACCCACATTGAGCAGTTTACAACTGCTTATAACTAAAGCTCTAGGGGAGTGGTTCTCAAGCTCACCAGTGCTTCAACCTTTTAATACAATTCCGTATGTTGTGGTGACCCCAACCATAAGATTATTTTTATTGGTACTTCATAATTGTAATTTTGCTACTGTTATGAATCACAATGTAAATGTGTGTCTTTTCTGGTGGTCTTAGGTGTTCCTTGTGAAAGAGTTCATGACCCACAGGGAACTGCTGCTCTAAGTGATCCAACACCTTTTTCTGGCATTCACAGGTACCCACACTCATGTGTACATGCCACACAGACATGTACAGATATATGCTTACAAATAATTAAAATTAAATCCCTAGTATATAAAATAGAATTTGAATGAGTCCCAGCTTTCATTTGTTTTCTTTTCTCCATTCTCTGCATCAAAGAATATTTCAAGGATACACCTTTTTTGTCAACAGTAATAAAACATTAATGACACATTTATGTCCATGCCCATGGTTTTCAACATGCTTATTTCAAAGGCAGAGATGACCCACGTCTGTGTGGTGCAGTCTCTTCTAGCTCATCCTTAAACGTATTTGTCTGTGCTGAGCTCTAGTCTACAAACTGTAACAAGTCCTTAACAAAGTCAGTAGGGGACAAAATCTCCACTTAATTCACTGCTAAAAATGTACTCAGCAACTGGAATCATGAAAATATAAAAATGGGCGTACGAGGTCTCTTATCTCATTCAGTTGGTACCTTGAATTCCCTCCAAAGAACACTGCTAACTCTCACTCCATCTTAACTGTCAGGGTAGTTCACTCTTCTTTTGAGTTTCACTTTTATTGATCCACCTTGTCAACTGCCTGATGTAGAGAGAATAACCCAACAGTATCCCATTCTTTGAACTCATCTAAAGTTTATAAGTGTTTCTTTTAGATTCACAAGCTCTCGTGTAACCCAGACTGGATTCAAACTCCCTCGGGGCCATAACTAGACAGCAACTCATTCTTTTAGACCCAGCTAAAGGTCATAATTATTTCTTTTAGACAAGGTCACATGTAGCCCAGACTGGTCTCAAGCTCAAGGAAGACCTTGAGCTTCTGACACTCCTGTTTCTACCTCGTCAGCAATAGAATTATAGGTGTGTACCCTCAAGCCTTGTTTATGCAATGCTGGAAATTAAACCAAGGATCTTTTATATGCTAGGCAGGCCCTGAACACTTTTATATGCTACAGCCCTTGTAATTGCTTTTATATTTGAGTCAAAACTTCTTGACAAGTGAAAAAATAATAATTCAATGATCAGTTATTGATAATTGTAGGAAGAAGTTCAGCTTCCCAGTAATCTACCCTCGTTACCAAAAGATGAACAAGATGTACTTTTCATATGGAACTAAGCAAAAAGTCTAGAGATTGGGCGCTTTAGTGGATTGTCGCAGTAGGCTTAACTGAATCACAAGTGTCATCATGAGATGAGGACAGAAAGTAAGCTTTAGAGGCTTCAGATATAAGGATGGACACTACTGCTTTTTTTTTTTAATGTGACAGAGTGCCTTACAGAATTAACTTTATTGTAGGACATATATATTTTTTGATTTACAGTTTTAGGACATACATTCTATGATAGAAAGCAAGATTTGGCTCTAATCTCAGCTATGGCAGTACAACTTATGACATCAAACACCATAAACATATTGTCTTGTTTTTCAAAAGATGAGAAATTCAAAATAAGGTCATTTTAAAAAGTATTTTGGCAGAACTTCTTGTGATTTCTCCCTTCTGGGGGCTTATGGTGTGACTTGTTTATATTCTGGTAGATCACAAATCAGACTAGAAGCAGAGGTAGGTGTCACCTACAAGGCCTGTGACCCATTCGTGCCATCCAAGCCACACTATCACAGGTTCCTAAACCACCTAAAACACTGACACTATCTGGAGTTCAAATATTCACACACGTGATCATGTGTGGGCCACAGTTATGTTTAAAATGTAACATCAGGACAGAGATCTCTCAAGAAAGATGCTATAATACTAGGTTTGGATATGGAAGGATATCACTGGAAAGGAAGCAGGAAGCCCCCAGAAGGGAGAAATCACAAGAAGTTCTGCCAAAATAGTTTTTAAAATGACCTTATTTTGAATTTCTCATCTTTTGAAAAACAAGACAATATGTTTATGGTGTTTGATGTCACTGAATGTATGGTGATTTATTATGGAGTCAATAGGAAACATAAATGAGTATTGTGATATACATGTAAATCCTCACCCATTGGAAAGGCTGAAGAAGGAAAGCCACAACTTCAAGGCCTGCCTGTACAAGGAACACTCAAGGCAGCCTGGGCAACTTAGCAAGAACTTGTCTCAAAACAAAAACAATTAAGAGTTGGGAGGCTTAGCATGTAGCCGAGTGTGGTACAATTGTCTAGAATGTTCAAGACCTTAAGCTTAATTCATAGTGCATCAAAAAAAGAATATATATATATATATATCTCAAATATGCTTTTAAAAGCTATTTACCTTTTTTAAACTAAAGGATGAATCTACTTAATACAGTTTAAATATAAGAAAACACAGGCACATCATGAACTAATGCATTGCAAAGACTCAAAGTGAGTCACTCCTGATTTGGGAATAGGCTTCCCTGTGTTCAGTGTCTCAGCTTAAGTGTGTATTACATCACACAGATGAGAAAAACAAAAATGCCTCCTAAAGTTTTAATTCGTACTGTTAGGTCATTTACTGCATCTAAATAAAGCCTTAAGAAAGGCCTCCCTGAAAACGGAAATGGAAGAGGAGTTCCATCAGAAATATGGCCATTTTGTATTTTGCAAGATGTCACTTTACCCAATTAGTTCTTTGATATGTTGATACATTGTTTCACAAAGTTCATAACTCTGAGTAGAGGTATCATAAAACACATACAGCAAGAGACCATGTGGTGGCTGCCAAGGACTGCTGGTCTCCTGAGATCATGGACATCTGATGAGTTGCTGTAGGGCTTTGGTCTATGCTCCAGTCTAACTAGAAAGACAGTGTGGACTGAGGACCAATGTGAAAGTCATTCGTGAGACTGTGGCCAGGCTGTCATGATAGCCATCATACAATCCCAGAGCAGAAGTCAACAAGGAAAAGAAAGGCGTGAGATTGTGTGTGATAGTGTGTGAGGGTGGGCCAATGTGAGAGAGGTGTACTTGTGTGAATGTGACAGTTAGCTTGAGTTTCTCTCTGTGTCTCTCTGTCTCTCCCTTTGTGTGTACATGCTTTCATGTGCATTTAAGTGTTTTGTGAGCATATATGCATTGCTTGAGGCAGGATCTCTAATGTTTCTACCCCTGTATTGAATACTTGTGGTTAGATGGCCACTGTATTCTGAGTGATTTGCTTATTCTCTATCTCTGTATACTACAAAATCAAGGCTCTTTCTCTCAAGTGGGTCTGAAGTGAGTCTGCGGTTTGTGGGGGCCTTGGTTAAAAATTGCATTGGCTAATCAGATTCCTCTCACTGTGGAGATGATCTTTGAATACTTGGGAGTCTCAAAGTTATCAAAACAAATGAGAACTCACACGAGAGAAAGAAGAACGTGAAGAAAGCGCTCTGCCAACTCCCCTTCATTACACATTGTAATAAAAGATCCACTTAAAAATCCAGCATGCAGATGATAGCACCCTTTGCAGCAGAGAGGCACTTCCCGATGCCATTATGCGAGAAAGATGATCATCCTGAATGGTCACTTACATCATTTTTAATGTATATAAGTGGCACATTCAACACAGGGACATCACAGCAAAATACACCATCATAAGAAAACACAGGCACATTATGCCCACAATGCATTTCATTATATGATTGCTTTTTAACTATTCCAGACACAGGCGGAGGCTTTCATCTGAATGTGCAGTTCTTCTGTTTTAGGGTAAGATAGGCTATGGATGACAGTCATACAAATGCAGCAGGTCTAGAAAAAGGGAAGAAGAAAAAAAATATGACTATCATATTTTGGTTATGCTTTTAAAAATTATAAAAACAAGAACAAAGCATTGGTGACAGGTCCCCAATATTCATTTTAGGCTGTGGTAAAAAGACCTCTTTCTGTGTTGAATCAGTGCTTGCTGCTTTCCGGAGAACCTGAGTTTGATTCCAAGAAAACAGCCCAGAGAGCTCACAATAACATGTAACTCTACTTCCAAGGGGTCCATTGCTCTCTTTTATCCTTGAGGGCACCTGCATGCACATGCGTGAACACACACACACACACACACACACACACACACACACACACACACACACACAAAAGGTTAGAAACCAAAAAACAAACCTCACCTTTCCTATAGTCTCTATTTAATGAACATTGAGAGTGTTGAAGTTCACCTCAAACCACAAGGAGCTACTGGGTAGAGGTCTCTTCTTCAGTCTAGAAGCAATGCCATGCCCCATATTAGAAGAAGAGGAGGGAAAACAAAGCAGGGGTGCTCAGAATGGTGAAGTGTATTCTAGTTAGCTTTAAGGATCTACTTGACACAGCCTGCATTCACCTGAGAAGGGAGTATCAATTGACAGGTAGCCTAGATCAGATTATTTTACGGTGGAGTTGTCTTGAATATTAATCATTTTAAGAAGGCCTGGATCACTGTGGGTTGCACATTCCTAGCCCCGTTGAGCCAATAAGCAGTATTTCTCCATGGTTTATGCCTTTCATTTTTGGCTGTGAATGAGTTCTCCTGGTTGGAGGTAATGCTTTGTGGAGTTGTGGAATGGGAAATCTGTCTTTAGGTTCCTACCTGGACTTCTCCTGTGATGGTCTGTGACACTGAATACAAGCCAAATAAACCCTTTCCCCCTCAACTTGCTTTAGTCAGGCTGTTTATCACAGCAACTTGAGGGAAACTAGGACAGTTAGTGTAGTGGACTGTAGGTAGAAAAAAGATGTTAAAGGCAGGTAGAAATTAGAAGTACATTGCGATCCTTTCAGAATTTATTTAGTCCAATAAAGTTGGACAGTCTCTTCTTCTGGTCAACACAGACATTTCGTGCTGTGTATCTGCTGTTTATAATATATTGCTGCAGCTAGTCTGCACAAAGACAGATGATGATGTGTGACTTCGGTTCCTTAGGAGTTTTCAATCCATTAGGATGGACAGATATTTAATTACTGACCTTTTAGGAGACAAGTTGAAGTATGCTGTGATTAGAGACTCATACACACCATGACACAAGGTGAAAAGATGTCTTGATTTTGTCTTGAATGTCTTTATCACGTAGATGTTATCAGCAAGGCCTTTATAGGGGGCTTTGGGGATAGCATTTGAAATGTAAAGGAAGAAAATATCTAATAAAAAAAGAAAAAAATAAGAGTAACATTCAGCATGCCTCTAACAATGATGAGAGAGTGACACACACGAGGCTGGTGGATCATGTAACAGTTTTCACTTCAGATGAGTGTGCATGTGAGTGTGTATGTGTACATGCATGCATGGTTTTGTATGTGTATGCCTGTGTGTACATTCCTGCATGTGTGCAGGTGTAGCTCTCTCTCTCTCTCTCTCTCTCTCTCTCTCTCTCTCTCTCTCTCTCTGTGTGTGTGTGTGTGTGTGTGTGTGTGTGTGTGTGTGTGTAGTTCTTGCTTCCAGCACAGGAAAGATGAGTGCAATTGGTGTCCTCTTCCATGACCCACTTTCTTATTTCTTTGAGATAGGGTCTCTCACTGACCTTGGAGCTTGCAATTTTTCAGCTGGCCTGGCTGGTCAGAAAATCCTTGTGACTTTTCTAACTATACTCCCAATAACATTGGAGCTATAGGCATACATGTGGACAGATCTACCTCTTTATGTGGGTATTGGGCTCCAAATTTTGGTCCTCATGCTTGCACAACCAGCACTCTTATCCTCTCATCCATTTGACCACTCAGATTTCTTAACTTTTCTTGGAGTCATGGACCTATCTAAGAAGCCAATGAAATGCATGTATAGACCTGTAGGTATTTTGCAATAATTCGCTGGGATTTATGACATTTGTGGAGTTCTTTCTTGAATGGCTGGACTCATTGAGCTGAGCCAAAACTACACAAGAGAGCATATTTACCAGTACAAAGCTCCCGGAAGACTCTAAGTGGAGCTTCTGATGAGGCTAAAGGGGAAATTCACATCCTGAACAGCGGATGTCTTAAGATCATGTCAAAGATAAATAAAAGGAAATTCAATTTAGATTTGATTATAATAGTCACCTGATCTTATCATCTAGTGTTTGATCCTAGAAAAGAACTCTGGTGTCAACAGATAATTCGAGCTGGGGGGATACCTCATAGCACTCTGGGTAGAGTGAAGCGCATAAGAGTCTACAGAGAGAGATAAGAGAGGATTCCTTGGAGTAGAGAATGATCTTCATGGAATGCCTTTTTGCAGGGGAACCATATCTATTCAGGCCTTTCATGCAATGCTCAACCTACAATTCTGTTTTTAGGGGAGTGGAGACAACTAACATGGGAGAACACCCTGCCCAGCCCTGCCAACCTTGTTTTATCCAGATTGATTATTCCTGAACTCAGAAGCCTCTGTTGCTTCACTAAATTTCTGTTGTCTTTAGGTTGGCTGTTTTATTTGCATTTCTGGTGGCTGTAGTAAAAGATCTCCAAAATAGCAACTATCAGGAAGGAAAGGCTTATGTATCTCACAGTCCTAGCTACCGTCCATCATTGCAGGGAAGTCAGGCAGAAATTTGGAGCAGCTAGTCATATCATATTTACACTTGAAAATAGAGAACAATGAATTTATGAAGGCATACACATGCTCAGGTAGAGTTCTCTATTCTTACATAGTTCAGGACTTGTGCCTAGGGAATGGTACCACCTACTATGGGTTGGGTCTTCCCACATCAATTAAATTTATTAAGACACCCCCCTCCACACACACATACACACAAACATGTCCACAGGCCAACCTGTTTTAACAATATCTCATTGAAACTCTCTAGGTGTGTCAAGTTGGTAATTAAAGTTATTACTGGCTGATCCTGTAATCGCCTGATTTATCCATCCAGAATGATAGATGATTCAGTACTCAAGCTCTAGGCTAATCACCCACTCTCTGTTCTCCTTTTGAATCCTGGTGTTCTATAATCCATTTTTTCACCTCTATTTTCATTATCTAAACTCTCTAACTCCCCATACCCTTAACTTTCTCCTTTCCTTTTCAAAGCCTCTACTTGCTACCCTTCTCTGGCACCAAGGTCAACATCATGAACCACCTTTATCTGGGTACAGTCTCCTTACAATGAGTGAAATGACCACATTCATTCTACACCTATGCATGTTTTTCACATTGGACAGCTAGGTTGGTTCTATAATTTAGCTATTCTGAGTAGTACTGAAATGAACACAAATGTGCAATAACCTCTGTGATACCAGAAGGACTCATAACTTTTGGGTAAGTATTGTGTACTTTCCCAGAAGCCTCAAGGGTATAAGCTGCCTATTAAAATATCAGATATTAGAAAGATTAATAAAGAAGTGAATATAACTTCAGAGATTAAGAAAAAAATTAGATATTGGATTACTACTAGCAAGTTCCTACATGACCAAGCCCTGGGTGATTCCCTGACCTCACCTGAGATATCTCAGTATCTGTATACTCCGAATACCATGGCTTCTCTGCTTTTCTTTGAAAATTTCAGGCACTCTCCAGACTCAGGCCCTGGCCTTGTTGATACAGTTGCTTGGGACAATCTCCCTCTTGATCTTCAGAGATTGCCTCTTCCCTAACCACTATGTTGACAGGCCCACCATCCTATGAGTATATTCAGTATTTTGTTAGTATCCTTCATTCTACAGGCACTTCCTGAAAAAAAGTTAATTTTGTTTATATGTCTTCTGGTCATCATCAGTTCCACATTAGCATGCAGGCTTTATTCATACTGAATACTTGGGTTATCTCCATTCTGGAAGAGTTGGTAAATGTTATTCTGTGATGACTACTTTAGAAAAACACTTTTTGTTTTATTTTTACTTGTCTATATGGGAACCTGTGTGAATATCTGTCACAAGGTATAGGTGCCACATTAGCTAGAAGAGAATTTCAGATTCTCTGGAGCTGGAGTTACAAACTAATTCCATTTGCTTGTTGTGGGTGCAGGGAACTAAATTCAGGCCCTCTGGAAGAACAAGTGCTCTTACTTACCTGTTGAGCCTTCTCTCCAGCAATGTCAGGGTTAATCTTGATTGTTCAAAGTTAACTGGATGTGAAATCAACTAAGAGACAGGCTTCTAGGAATTTCCAGGAAGGATTTACTGAAGGGTGTAGTCTGTAGGCAGAGGTTCCCTAATTGTCTCTAAATTGGATCAATTAAGGCAGCAGAAGCCAATCACTGGGCAAAGGATAAGGCAGGATATCCAGGCCAGACAGGAAGAGAAGGGGACTGAGAGGGGATTGGAATTTGGACCAGGCTGTAGAGTGGTTAGGAAGCTGCAGTCTTTTGGATATTTCGGGACACTGATAATTTGGAGGCTCCACAGGCAGCTGTGCAGGATAAAGAGGATGGGGCAGGATACTCTTCGCCCAGACTTTGGGTTACCTGGTCAGTTTTAAAATATAAAAGTCTCTAGCATTTTCCTTCCATGGGGCTAAAGGGAACTGGGTGAGAGGGCCTTTGCAGGCATTTGTCAGGGAATAAACAGAGACTGAAGCAGCAGCTTGTTGAAACTAGCTATGGGGGCTGGGTGAGACCTCCGTTGCTGGAACTGGGCAAGGAGCATGTGTGCATTTTTAAAAATTACACCCAACAGAAGTCCTTTTCCCAGAATGGACAATACATCCTGGCAGCCCAGATATGAAGCAGCCCAGGGAAAATGTAGTGCTGCCTGATTGCCCTCCCTTTCTTCTCAGCACATCTATTCCCTTCCTGCTCTTGGTGTGGAAGCTCTTCCTCTTGCCATCCTTTGACCACAGAACCCAGCTTCCTGGCTTTCCAGCTTTGACTGCAGCGACTCTCCTAGAATCCTGCAGGCCTTCAGTGCTAGTTGGAAATCTGTGACAATCAGCTCCATAGATGGAGCATAGAGTTTGTTCTCCGCCTCTCCAGTACAGATGGGGGCTATACAGAAGACTTCTCAGCACCTATCATATAAACCAATAAATCCCCATTTACAAAACATACATTCTATTGTTTCTATTTTCTTAGAGAGTCTTGACTAATACATATCCCCTCAAATTATCGAATGAATGTTGACACATAAAGGAATGTTTGTTAGGAAAGAACTTGATCATTCCTTTAATCCACTGTCATCTCAGCTTCTTATGATGGTGACTGAGTTTGAGTACCATAAATGTGAACTACCACTCTGTTTTCTGTCCATCTTCTCTTCTTTTTTCTGCATTTTTGCATTTCCCATGTACTTATTTTATATAGAATGCAGAGAGATTTTGAACTACTGTGAAAACACCTTGATTAAACCTCAGATTAAAAAATAAATGCTTAGCTGTGCTTTCTTCAGAGGACAGAAAGATTATCTTGGCAACTCTCCTCCTGGAGACAACGTAAAGTTTGGAAAATGTCAGCTCCTGGTTAGTTATTCAGAGGTTAAACATTACTTATTTATTTTTGTAGTTGTGGGATGTTGTTATGAAAGGTCCTCTAGGGTTATCTAATGCAGATCCCCCATTTAGCAGGTGGACAAATTATGGTTATAAAGGTCAGGGATGGTCGATGGTCAGATGTCTGTTAGCAGCAGGGCTCATTAATAGCACTGGCCTCTTGACTCTAAGCTCAGGGCTAATGACATATGTCAGTAAACAAGGAAAGGACATTATTATTGTCCTATTATTGATCTAATGTAAGGAAGCCAACGATAGACCTATATAAAGGAGATTCAGAAAGACAACAAATGAAAAGATGAACTCTGATGGGTGCCTACAAACACTCAAAGCTTTATGGAATATGAGTACTTAACACACATCCACTTACATAGCATCTACGTTTTCCACATGCACACATAAGCTTTGTTTATCTCTACATCTTAGCAACCAGAGTCTAATAAGGAATCTAATGTACATAATTTGCAACAAATTTACTTTCACAATCAGGGAGAGGAAAAAAAAAAAAAACAACTGACATGTGGAAACCCAGTGCTATTGTAATGAAAAATGCCCACTCTGTATATGCTCTGCTTCAGACTCAAGTTGACTTTTACAAAGTACTTCTCGTAAGGTAAACATTACTAAATGTGAGAAGATATTCTGGGTATGAAGCTATAAAAAATGAGTCCACTGTTAACCAGGAACTGTAAGTGTACACTGCTATGCCCTGCTTTTTACTTGGGTAATCCAAGGCCAGTGCTCAGCTTTTGTAGAAGCACATGAGCAAAGGGCTCACCTCCCTGCACCCAAGCTGAGCATTTTAGATTTGGGGCCTTACTTTCTTCTCCATTTCTATAGTGTCAACCATCTAATTATATAGAACATTCTCTTTCATCCCATGTCCTCAGTCATCATTCTTTCTTCCCCTCCTTCTACACATTTTCCTTTATGTCTTTTGCATTTAGTAAAAGAATTTCTATGAAAGTGATTTTATTTTCCTGCCAGATTTAATATATGGAGATAGAACTCTGACCTACAGTTTCTACACCAACCATCTCCATAAAGTTGGACAGAAAGGAATGCAGACAGACATCCTTACAACCCTTATGTTTTATTTGCTGGTGTTTTTTTTAAAGAAATGGATCAAAGGCTATGATCTGTATCAGGGAGAGATTTGTTTTATTTTGTTTTTGTTTTTGTGAAGGGCAAGCTCATAATCATTTTAAAATTTGGTCACAAAAATTTCTTTTTTTTTCAGTACTCAACTTTTATTATGATTTAGTGGTCCAGAACTTTATAAGAAAGCAGGCTGAGGAAGCCATGTGAAGCAAGCCAGTAAGCAGCACCCCTCCATTGACTCTGCCTTAGCTGATGCCTCCAGATTCAGGCCGTTTGAGTTCCTGACTTGACTTCCTTTGGTGATGAACAGCAATGTGGAGGTGTGTGTGAGCTGAACAAATGCTTTCCTCTCCCACTTGTCTTTTGGTCATGGTGTTTCATTCCAGCAAGAGAAACCCTAACTGAGACAGATCCCAAGTGTTGAGAGTAGCATATAAGGGATAGAGAACATGTGGGGAGTCATGAGAAGACAAGCTCTCACAGAGTATCCTTACCATTTCAAAGGAGAGAAGTCACGGTGTGCAGCTCTTCAATTATAATTCCTTCTATTACACTGGATGCCTGTCAGACTTGTGTTATGGTTTAGGGCAGGAAGAGGATCATGTAGATATCCTCATAAATTGTAGTCTCTTAAGGGCCCCAGAAGAGTTGTCTACTTTAGATTTTGTATCCCCAATCATGGACTGCTCTCTTGATCTATTCCTTACCCTGTCGTCTACTGAGAATGTTTCTTTTCTAAGCTGAGATTAGAGTCTTGGAAGGACATGAAGTGGAGACACCCTTTCTCCTAGTAGGCAAGGCTCTGGTTTTAGGTACAGAGCAAGTTCTGGATAGATTCTACCTTCTTCTTTTTTTTTTTTTTTTAAATTAGGTATTTTCCTCATTTACAATTCCAATGCTATCCCAAAAGTCCCCCACCCCCACTCTCTACCCACTAGATTCTACATTCTTGTTCATCTACAAAAGAAGCTCCAATACTGAAGAACTCTTTCTCTGATCCTCTGTTTTGAGGACCTGTCAGGGTCCTTTCAGTGAAAGGTGGCGATTTCATAGAACTATCACCCAATGTCAACAGTGTCTTATTCTTTAAAGATTTATTTATTCAATATATAAATTTCTGCCTGCTTACATTTCTGCAGGATAAAAAAGGGCACCAGATCTCATGATAGATGGTTATGAGCCACCATGTGGTTGCTGGGAATTGACCTCTGGAAGAGCAGCCATCAGCGGTTTTACCCTATGAATCATCTCTCCAGCCTGAGTGACTTATTCTTAATGTAGGATACTTCAGCCTCCAACAATCTTCAGTTACCACCAGATGTTTTTGTCTTGTTTTGTTTTGCTTATGAGTCTGGTGAGTTCATCTATTTCACTTGTGGCTCTGTACATGCTTCAGACTGCAAAACTTGGGTTGGCACATTGCCTTGAAGCCTGCAGGTTTTTTTTTTTCCCATTTGATTTAAGGAAAGTAATTGGTGTTCAATCTACCTTTGTTCTCTTGTGAAACAGAGATATTCTGTATCCAAGCTCTTCATACACTGTCTCTGAAACTAGAAGTCTAAAACTACTCAAATTTTACTTTGACCCACATATTATTCAGTAGAAATTGCTTAGAAAGTGAGGTTTTATTATTGATTTAGAAATTGAGGGTCAAGCCGGGCATGGTGGCACACACTCGGGAGGCAGAGGCAGGCAGATTTCTGAGTTCGAGGCCAGCCTGGTCTACAAAGTGAGCTCCAGGACAGCCAGGGCTATATAGAGAAACCCTGTCTCGAAAAACCAAAAAAAAAAAAAAAAAAAAAAAAAAAAAAAAAAAAAAAAAAAAAAGAAAAGAAAAGAAAAAGAAATTGAGGGTCCCCCATTAGTAGGAGAATTTAGGCAGCATTGACTACTAAGAAAATAAAAACAGCAGGTTCTATCTTGGGGGTATGACCTCCAAAGCTATGGGCTTTTGCGCAGGATTACATAACCAGACTTGAAATTCCTTCCAGTGAAGTAGGCTCCAAGTTATTTCAGAAGGTGGTGATTTTGTTCAAAGGTTTTTTTTAAACGTTGTGTTTTGAAATTAGCTTCCTAGCTAATGGGTTTCCATAAGGTTTTTTCATAGAGCCTTAGTTTTGGTTAACCCATCAACTACCCTTCCCTTTATCCCATCTTCATCATCCTTACTTCATCTTTTATCTCCACTGTTTCCTGTTGTGTTGTCATTTCACACGTGTTCTATAATTCTTTCAATTGCTTTTAAGTTGCATTGTATAGTAGTAGACTTTTCAGACTCCCTTCCTCTTGAGTTAGCCCTTCCCCTGAGCCCCTGACTTCTCCCATACTCCTATGCCCCTCCCCCTCCTTTCAACTTGGAATAGTCCATTACCTTTATTTTATCTACAATATATTCCTTCTTCTATTAGCATGCCTATTCCCCAACTACCCCTCCTAGCCTGCTGGCTTTCACTTATGCCTATGCTGCACACACAGCCATGACCTTAGGATGCTTTCAACCTTAGTCAGGAATTTCTTTGTATAGTGGGGAGCATTCAGTGAAGAGATAAATAACTAGTCAAAGTGTCAGGAATAAAAGGAAGTATGCTCTGCCCTAAGTGGGAAATCTATGCTAGTCCCACTACCAACAATACCCAGGAAACTTTAAGCAATAGAAGGCAGAAAGAATATAAGAGCCAGAGAATGAGGGAGAGTTGCTGTCTTCTGGACATGACATGGTTAATGCAATCATGACCCATAGCAGTGGTCACTTACACAAGACAACCAGGATCAAGCCAGTCAGGTCTCATATCCCACTCCTAACAAAGGAGCTTTTAATAGGGTAGCTGCTTGGGGAAGAAATGTTACTCTTTTTTGAGGCTATGGGTGCTTGTAGGTTTAGCATGCTTCAGTGGATGATCGCCTACCACCTACCTTTACAAGTGGGGAGCACTAATTTGGATTAGTGTATTATAAAAATACATGAAACTGGGAAAAAAATAGGGAGTTGGAGGAGGAAGCAGGAGGATACACAATTAGGTTTCATTATATATATGGTTGGCATTATCAAAAGTAAAGTTAAAATATAGAGATAGACTTAGGTGGAAGATTGATTATGATTTTCATAGTGGTTGAGAGGGAAAACAAGACAGGCAAGATGGAAAAACCCAACAGGGAGAAAGGAGATGGAGAAGAAGAGAGAAAACCGTGCCTTTTGCAACGGAGACTGCAAGCTACATGGTGGAAGGGGAATGTCTTTTAAAGAAAGACCGAGAAAGCTCAGAGCATTAGCAAAATCATGCTCACATCCTGGCCTGGATCTGAAAGAAGAGGACACAAGTGGAGAAGGAAAAGGTATACTTTATGAGGTAGAACTCAAAAGAGTAGACAGGCTTAGCACTGAGGATCTGTAAGCTGCTGTATCAATGGAGGATTTTCTAGGACTTGTAAGCACATTATCTCAGTAAAAGAATATTTATTCCTCCCACTGCCTTAGCATGTCTTCAGGTGTATCACCTTTTCAGGACAGAAGGGGGAAGACTCCTGGCTCGGTGAAAGACAGGCCCAGTTGAATGAATGAACTCTTTAGGGAGGAGACAATAGTATGTAATATTCTAACCTTTGGAGCAGATCATGTCATCTTATCCTCAGGATTGGAGATGGAGTTGTTTTGGGTCCAGGGGGACTGAGGAAGGATGTCTGTAATGTTTTGCTTTCTAGTGTTACAGGGAAATGGGAGGTAGAACCCAAAGCTGACTGTGAGAGAGGGTTCATCCTCAGTGGCTTCTAATGCTACTAATTTCATCTAGCCACTTAACATTTAGCAAGCCAAATGGTCAATTGCAACCCCAGGGGTGAAATATCCACTTCTCCTATGACACAGCTTTAAGTGAGATGTGGGCACAGGGAGGGGCTTGAGACCACTCTGAATGTCAGGGTAACCTGTATTTTGTGGTTTCTTTCTTCATGGGTTTTGAAGCTTTCCATTACTTCCATAAGCTGGTTATTGGATTAAATTCTCTATTTGAAGTTGCTAGGGTGTTTCTTTTTCTCTCTGAATTGGTTCTTACTGACACAATTCCAAGTTCAAGAGCACAGAAAAGAACTATTATTTCCCAGCCTTCTTCAAAACCGGCCAAGTGGTGTCCCAGTTAAGATGCCTTTATCTGAAACCAAGAGAAATCCTTGTAGTTGAATTCAAGGGCAAATAAATGGGATGGGTTATGGAGGATGTACTTGGAGGACTACACAGTAGCTGACTAAATGTGCAGAGTCTATCAGATGTCTCTGGGGCACAGCGTTAGCATTAGAAAAGTTGGAAATGAAAATTGTCAGTGTGATGATTGATATTGATTGTAAAGTGGATCTGGAATCACCTAGTAGACAAACCTTTGACATGTGGGTGAGGGAATTTCTAGGTTGGGTTAACTGAGGGAGTGTGACTATTCATCATAGGTGTGTTCAGCAGCATCGTGTGTGCTGAAGTCCAGGGCTGAGTAAGAAACACCAGAATTCATCTCTCTCTTCTTCTTCAGTGTGGATGTAAATCATGGCCAACTGCTTCATGTTCTGTATTTTTCTTGTCATGATACACTGCACCTTTGAATTGTGAGTCAAAAATAAACCCTTTCTTTCATAATTTGCTTTTGTTAGGTATGCTGTCATGACAACCAGAACTGTGACTGATAAGGCTGGAAATGGCATGCAGGCTCTTGTGGGTGTCTCATCTCTTTCTGCAAACTGATACTTTGTTTCAAGACTAAATGTCTATTTAAGATTCTGTCCAGCAAACCTTATAGATCAGAAGAATGAATCATAAGATCATGGATCCTCCGAACCCCTTTCTGAGAGAGGCATTGAATAACTGGAACCCATTCCCATCTCCTTAATTTTTAAAATTTGTTTTCTTTTTATTTTTGGTAATCTTGCTATATAGCCAAGGTTGGTCTTGAACTCTTGACAATCCCCCTGTCTCAGCCTCCCTGGTGTTGGTATTACAGGCATGATCCACCATAGTTCCCCCGAAAGTCTTTCCATTCTGTCCTCTGTCTGTTGGCATTATATTTAGGTTTAAAGAATTGACATAGGTCGCTTACATATTAGTTATGTTTTTGTGGCTCATACTAGAAACACATGCTGCCACCTGCAGTAGAAGCCAGAGGAGCAAGCCCAGAATGGGTTAGACAAATAAAAGTGTATTCTCTGGACTTGATGAGGGAGCTAGCATTTCTAGGGGAAAAAGAATTCTCAGAAAAAGAAGAATAAAACAAAAAGTAGGTTTGTATGAAGAAGGGAAAGGGCAGAGAGTAGATGGATGGGAGCTGATGACCCACAGCATCAGCTAGAAGGTAGAGCAGCATCGCCAGCTGTGGAATTCAACCAACAGAGTTTGCACTGTGGCTCAAAATTAGAATTTAAGAAGGAACAGCTATGAGTGGAGTGATTGGATAAGAGCTTGTAAGATCCTGCAGAAGAGCTGGGTTTGGTTCCTAGTGTCCATGTTAAGCTGCTCATAACAGCCTGTAAGTCTACTCCATGGCATCCAATACCTCTTCTGGCCTCCATAGATGCCTACACTCATGTACACATCAAGCACACACACACACACACACACACACACACACACACACACACACACACACACACATATTTTAAAACAGAAAATAAATCTTCTTAAAGGAAGTAGTTACTCCACAAACTTCCCCAATCAACAAAAATGTACCCAAAGGCAGAACAAAAGTAAATATTACCAGAGCTGGAAATAGTATCAGATTCAACCAGATTTTCAGAGAATAAATCCTACCTCATTTTCTAATTCTCCGGGGTTGCAGAAGAACCTCTAGGCATCTTTCTGACCACAGGTGGCATAGGATGGGTGATGTAGAGGAACAATTTGGAGGCAGTCATAACATACAAGGCTTATCTTTGTGGACTTGTATCCATGAATATCAACAACCTTGTTGTGGTGTTGGAGTATAGTTTTATAAAAAAGAAGAAACTGAGAAAATGGCAGCTAGGTTATTATTTCTTTTAATCCCAAGTAAATCTGGCAGTATTTCAATATAATACATTTAAGTAAAATATTACACCAATGCAATATGTTTCTTTATAACTGTTTTTTGCATCCCATTAATTTATTCCTATGACAAGCATCTTTGCTTAATGACTCTCCATTATACACTTAGATTATTATTTTTTTACATACTTATATTTAATAAATAAGGTTTTTAAAAACATTCTGTCCTGCAGTCCCAGATGATCTTTATTGGGGAAAGACAAAATCATTGGGTTAGTTTGATAATTCTACTCTCAAACGATAAATGGCTTGGGTGGGGTTCTTTCTCCTGATTGTCACCTATGGGCAGGGCAGCTTAGGCCAGGGATCACTTCCTGGCTGCCTGAATTTTGAAGAGTGGAGGCAGGGTAAATGGGATTCCTAGACAGCTGAACTCAAGCACAGGTAACTCTGCTTCCCCAGGAGAAATGTGATTGGCAAACACATTTGCTTGTGTTATGTTACTGAAGTCAGGAAGTCAGTCAGAGAGTCTACAGATTGATTTGTGGTGTGTGTGTGTTTCTGTGTGTGTGTGTGTGTGTGTGTGTGTGTGTGTGTGTATGGTATGTGCGTGTATGAAATCCACAGCAGAGCATCAAAGTCCTGCTCTATTTCTCTTTACATTAAGATCTTCAGACAAGCTCTCTCGCTGAGCCTGGATTCAAGCTGGTGGTCAGCACACGCCAGTAATCTTCCTGTCTTTACCCTTCATAGTGCTGGGATTATAGATGCTCATGACTGTGCATAGCTGACTCTTCATATGGATGTTGGGGATTTGAACCTAAATCTTTGTGTGGGCACAGCAAACATCCTTATCCACTGAACTATCTTTCAGCTCCCTCTAAATATATCAAGGGTTTCATCAACATCTTTGCTTTGGTTCTTGGCCATTCTGCAGAACAAGTAATATCAACTCTGTTTCACAGCAACCAATCAAGAACAGGACTCCTTACTTCCAATGCTCTTAACTGTAAGCTGGGAAGCTGACAGTAAAATCCTCTGTATCTTGTGGATCTGCCCTTATCATCAGTTAAAGTACTTAGGATGCCATAAACAGCTTCTTAAATGCTGAAGTTGTAAGTCTAACAAGTGACAGTAAATAATAACATCACTGTCACCAGCTGCTAGGAAGTGCTGAGAGATTGACAGGCAGATCACATTGTCTGTCTCAGAGATTTGAATGTAATGGAAAGAGCAATTATGTAGGATACTAGGAACAGGGAAAAGAGAATGAAAAACATAGATATGAGATCAGGAAGCAACAAGTTCACAGATGGGACTGGAGAGATGAATTAAGAGTTAGGAATATTTCCTGTTCTTTGGAAGACCTCAGTTTAGTTCCCAGCCTGCATGTCTGGTCACTCACAATTGCCTGTAACTCCAGCTTCAGGCAGTCCAACATTCTTTACTGGCATACACAGGCACACACACAGACACACACACACAGACACACACACAGACACAGACACACAAACACACACAGACACATACACACAAACACACACAGACACACACAGACACACACACACACACACACACACACACACACACAAATACACAGAAAGAGAGAGCTTAGTCACTTAGATTCACTGGTTTGATTTTCTTACAGTTTTACTTGTCTGCCTAGGCTTGCAGGCTGCCACTCTGCCCTGTGGGGAGACCATTCTCTTGCCTTGAGACAGGATAATGGAGCTGTGGAAGGGATCACTTAGTAAAGTGATTATAGTGAGTTCTACCCCCAGAAATCACATTAAAATAAAAGTCAGACATGTTGGCACCAGAAATAGGTGGATTCCTGAGACTTGCTAACCACCTAGCATCGTCCAATCAGCAAGCTCCAGGCTGTTGAGAGATCCTTTTCTTAAAAATGCAATGTAAATATCTCTGAGGAAAAAAAAAAACCTAAAGCTGTCCTCTGGCCCCTGTATTCACATGAGCATGAGTATGCACACCTGTGTATTCACATTCACATATACAAGTCCACCTGCACATACTTGACCATGCACACACATTTACATAAAAGCACATCCACGAAAGAGAGAATAATGATAATGAATATGTATATATGTATATATGAATATGAGCAAAGTACATTGCATATACCTCCTAAAATGTTGAAATTGAAGCCCATTATTGTATAGAAGGGATATATGGTAATTTTAAAATGTTCAGTTATGATGTGTATATTAATATTAATTGTATGTGACTTTGGTCAAATTTCTTCAACCCTTTTTCTTAGTTTTCTTATCTATAAGATGAGATAGACATTCTTACCTTTCCAATTGACTAGGTATAATTTCCTGATAAGAACTGAGTGAATATTGAGCAGTAGTATTGTGCATTATGATATAGAAGGCATTGACTGCACATAAACTGATTGGGTGCCCATTGTAAGACCAATGGCCACTCTTCTACCCACTCCTGACACTCAAATACAGGGCAGTGGTACTAACTACCAGTGTTCCAGGTCTCTTCTATGTGGGGCTCTGCTCCTGAAGTTTTATGTGCTCTAGCCAATGTCATTCCCCACAACACACTGAGGAATGTGTTATCTAATTATTATTATCTATGTTTCTATCATCTATCTATTTATCAATCTATCATCTATCTATCTATCTATCATATATTTTATTTGTATGTCTATCTATGTCTAGCCTATAAAATGGAGTATATTTTTATTTTGCTATATAGTAAGAATATTTAAAATAAAATAATGTAGTTAGAGTTAGAAAGTATTGAAGGAGTGGCAGAAAAATCAATTCATGTATTTTAGGCCCATCATAAAATTATGTTTAAGACCAAATCCACTTTGTTCAGGAGGAAGATCATAGATCCAGGTGTACCAGAGAGCCATGTATCCTAAGCACCACTTCTAGGTCAGAAGACTAGCTCCCATGCAAATATGATTTGGCTTGTGGAAGATTTCTGTGTGGCCTTGACCTAAGAATGGTGTTTGCTGTTCTCTGTTATGGATATGGAAACTGAAAAGGCCACCTCCAGTATCCAGGCAGGACTTCCAAGAAAAGAGAGGGGACAACAACCCCAACAAAAAATTTAACTGCAAATTTGTCCTGCCTATAAGATGCTCAGGGATAAAGATGAAGCAGAGACTGAGGGAATGGCCAACCAATGACTGCCCCAACTTGAGAACCATCCCAACGGGAAAGCCAACCCCTGACACCATTAATGATATTCTGCTATGCTTGTGGACAGAAATCTAACATAAATCTGTCTTCTGAGAAGCTTCACCCAGCAGCTGATGGAAACAGATGCAGAGACCCACAGCCAAATATTAGCTAGAGCTAGGGGAATCTTGTGGAAGAGTGGGAGGATAGGATTGAGGGGGCTGGAGGGGTCAAAGACACTACAAGAAGAGCTACAATGTCAACTCACCTGGGTCCATGAGGCTCACAGAGAATGAATCACCAGCCAAAGAGCATGCAGTGGCTAGATCTAGGTCCCATACATATTTGCAGCTGATGTGCACCTTGGTCTTCCATGTAGGCATTTCAACACCTGGAGTTGAGGCTGTTTCTGACTCTGCTGCCTGCCATTGGATCTCTTTCCCCTACCTGGACTGCTTTGTTGGTCATCAGAAGGAGAGGTCATGCTTAGTCCTTCTGCGACTTGATGTGCCAGGGTGGGTTGTTACCCATGGGAGCTTCTCGTTCTCTGAAGAGAAGTAGAGAGGGTAATGGGGAGAGGGATTTGTGAAGGTGGGGCTGGGAAGAGAGGAGAGAGGGTTATGATTGAGATTTAAAGTGGATAAATAAATAAATTAATAAAAAGAAGTGATGTTTGAATTTTTAAAAGAATTAAGATTATAGGTTCAACAAAGCAGCATATGTGGCCTGCAAATTCTTAGCTGTGTTAGAGTCTGTGCTCAATTGCAAGACCAAGATCTCAGGCATCTTATTCCTCTGGGAGCAATCTCAGTGCTTGGAAAAGGGATCCTTTGATGCAATTTTTCACATTCTTTTCTTTCTAGGTTCTTTTTTCACTATTGTTAAAACACATTCTTATTTCCCTTTATTGGCTTAGGAGAGTTTCTTACTTTCTATGAATTAAGGCCACAGTAGTTTTTGCATCTCTGGAATGTATTTGCTTTCCCAAATACTGTTTGTTCATAGTAATAAAATTCAAACACTTGGGTATGCTTTGGTGCAAGTCTTCCAGCATGTTTGGGCATAAGCCTCACAGTGTACATCCCCAGGGTTTCATATTTCTTTCAATTACAGCCAAGAGTTCAAACTCTGAAGCAAAATTCTGGCAAGAGCCACACCAAGGATAGTAGAAATTAACCACCTAGTGAGTTTTCCCTTGTAAAACATTTTCATTAAAATCTGCAATGTTAAATCTATGGATACCTATGGTAAAAACACAAAACCACAGATTTTCAGGGAATAGACACCCCTGTTCCAGCCACTGTAACCATGAAGTGGATAAGCTTCACTTGACTTTGGGCAATAGAAGCTTAACTCAGAGTATATTGTTTTTTCTTTAGGTATAAAAAGAGTGATACTGTTGGCAGTCCACTCTGCCCACATTGAGCAGTCCAGTTAATGTCTTGGCCATTCTTTTTCATTCTGGCATTAAGACCTGACAGGGATGACACCATGGAGACTAGGAGTCAACGATCCAGGCTTCATCATGCTTTCCTTATTTAACTAGTTCATTGAAAGTGGTTGGTGGAAGAGAGACCACGTAACGTTTTATAATCCGCAAGGAAACTCCAGATCTGTTCAGCAGAGTGGTTTCCTTCATACTCACAAAGACTGGGCTGTTTGATAGAAGTGTTGGTGGATAAGCCTGAATGTTATACATTTTGCTGAGTCCTTTATGAACTGTACAATCTAAAGTGCTGACTTTAAGCTGATCATAGAGCAGGATTGATGTCCTTTGTGACTCTGGCATTAGAGCCTGACATGATAGACAGACAACAAGGGACAAAGAAGTCAATAAACCATGGTACTTTACCACTAGCAGAGCCATTTTGAGGTCCAAGCATGATGACATGTGAATTAACACTTTCTTTGGCAGTAGCAAGCATATAACACATGGACTCTTACTTCAGTGATGAATTTCATCTTCAATTCCTTGCCCTTAAATGTTGCTAGACAGACATAAATTCACAGAGATCACTACAGGTTTCTGGAGCAGAGGAGTAGCCAAGCTTTCCAATTGGAACATGCTTATTTTTAAGTAATTTACAGGGTTTTTTTTTTTTTTTGAACTTAGAGTCATTTGAATTTTCTTTTTTCGTTTTTCAAAATGAAAATATATGAGCGAGTGATGATGTGCCAAATGTTCCGCTAGTCGATTTGCTGAAAGCCATTCAAATTGTCACATCTGTGGTAGAGAGGAAGGAAAATAAGACTGAGGTACAGAGAAGTTTATGGGTTACCCAGGGTCATACAGCTAACTTAACCTTAGAAAGAAGCCTTCATAAAATCAGGTTATGTGGGGCAGTGGCCTATGTCTCCAATCGAGCCTAGGTCTTGAACCCCGGTGTATACCATGGGTGGTGATTTCCACCTACATGGAACAGAAGGTTTTCAATCATGTCTCCTGGACCCCTGGCTCCTGTCGAAGTTACCATCCCCACATCCCCCGCAGTGTGTGACTATCAGTCATGCAGACAATGTCCCAAGCTCCTGGCATTCTGGCTAGACTCCACCCCACAGTTACCTGACTATAGCAAGGTATGCTCTTCCCAGAGTTACCTGATAGCCCAGCCCACTATAAAAGGGGCTGCTTGGCTCCTCCTCACTCTCTTGAAGCTTTCACCTTTCTTACTCTCATCTCTATCCCTCCTTTTCTCTCTCCCTTACCCCCTCTCTCCATGTGACAATGGCCAGCCTCTCTCTCTTTCTACCTTCTCATCCCTCCCCTGCTTTCTACAATAAAGCTCTAAAGCCATAGACTGTCATCAAGCCCTACCTTGCTTGAACGATGGGATAGGCTTTCCCCTAATGAGCCATGTCTAACCCCCCACTCCCCTTCGGAAGGCCTTCCTATGCTCCAGCCAAGGACCAGACCAAAGACTCTCACCCATGTAGAAACCACCCAGTGCCCCTCTTCCCCTGCCCTCTCCTCTCTTCGATCACAAGGCTGAGCAAGCCTCCCCCAGGGTCCCCATTTTGTTCTCAGCTCTTCCGTGGTGTCCAGTGTGAGATGCCTAAGACTAAGAACCTGATACCTAGGATTGCCCCTTGTCCACCACCCTCTGAGCAGGGGTTTAGTGGCTTCACACAGCCAGGTACCTGCCACACTCACTCCAGTGAAGTCTGTGTGGCAAGCCCAAAAGCTTGGACACAGTCCTGAGGCAAAAAGTTTCACGGAAACTAGTCTACCGGAGTCTTGGCATCCTGTAGCACAAATGCTCCAAACTTGTCCATATGTCAGTCGGTGAACGGATCTGTGTGCTTTCCTTCAATATTGTTTTATTATAAGTGCCTCCAAGGAATGATTTGACAAGTACCTAAGTTACATTGAGCTTTGCTTCCTGTCCTTTACCAATGTCCTAGGCAGTCCTTGAGCCAACCCTGAGCTTAGAATTTAGTAAGAATGTTACCTAGTCAGATGAATTGCCTCCAGTATTGAAAGAGAGATAGTGAAGGAAATCAGGCATTACTATCTACTACATAGAGTTAGAAATTTCAGGGCAAGCTTAGCAAAGTAACTTTAGAATTCTATTATAGTTATGTATGGCAGACTACATTACTTAATAGAAGAAAGTCCCCCACAAAATCACTTAGAATAACAGCTGAGTCACTCCCCTATACAGGAATTTACAATGGTGTAGGAAGAAGGAAGGTTGTGGTCCAAGAAGGAACTAGAGTAAATACTTAGAATAACAGCTGTTACTCCCATACACAGGAATTTAAAATGGCCTAGGGAGAATGTGGATTATTCAATAGACTAGAATTGGAACTATGGCAAGGGCATAAAGCCCTTGCCCCTGGCTTCTAAGAATAAGCTGATCTTAGGTGGGACTGCTTTTTATTCCAGTTGTAAACACTGTATGGTTCCTGTTAGCTTTTACGTATGAATTTCTCTGTTTTGTGTAAATAGTCATTTTGTATTGGGTAACCTCAGTGTACCTTATTTTATCACTTAACTTCCTTGTTTTCATTTGTAATATAAGTCTGATGCTTGCTTTGAGAAATTACATTCAGATACAGCATTCTCTCTGGTGTTTGTGTCTGTTTGTCACCCCACAGACTCCTTCCTCACCTGAGTTCTGGAACTCTGATTCTCCCATGGGTTGAGGGACTGACTGAGTCCAGTCCATGGCAGGCACCCACCCGGGGCCATGTGGAAAGTGTGCAGCAGTGTTTCTGTGTCTGCCTGCCCAGTGTACTGGAACTCTGGCAGGATACAGGTTTTCTCTCACTCCCTTTTCACCTCACACCCCTGCCACAGAAACTTACATGTCTTAGATACCATAGTCTCCAACACCAATTAGATATAAAACATGAGGGACGTTCAGCATTGATTCCCCTGAAATACATGTGGCCATGCTCACAGAAGGTTCTAAAATGCCTTAGAGTGTACGATGAACTGATAGGGCACTAAGTACAGCATTTGGCTTAATGTCTGGGAGAGTCTCTGGCCCATAGGAGCTATGGCAGTCACAGAAGAAACACAGGGCCAGACTTTAGCAGTGTGGAGTGATTCTCAGTGATGTGTGGGCAAATTACTATACTTAGTTTGATAATGGGTATTAATGTCAGAAGGAAATAGATAGATAGAGGGGGATGGAATTAGAGAGAAAGAATTGAAGTGGAGGTAAAGAGGGGGAAAGGAGGAGGAAAGAAATAAAAGGGGAGGGAAAAGCAAAGAGAGAGTGGAGCAAAAATGAAGAGAGAGAAAGTGGGGGAGAGAAACAGATAAAAGACAATGGGGAAGAGACAGGAGAGAAAATAAAAGAATGAGAAGGAGACAGAGAAGATAAGAAGTGGGGGAAAAGGAGAGAGAGACCGAGAGAGAAACAGAGAGAGAGAGAGAGAGAGAGAGAGAGAGAGAGAGAGAGAACACCAAGAGAACACCCAGTGCTCTATCTCTTGGAATGTCAGCAGTAACTCTTTGGAGGCAGGACTTTTGGAAACATAAATTAATTAAAAAGGAGGCATTTAGAGTAGGCACTAATACAAGCAAAGTGGCGTCTTCCTAAGGAGATTAGAGTGTCTCAGATGTACACTTACAGAGAAAAATGCATGGCATATAGAGATGGCAGCTGGTAGCACATGGGAAGCTTTAGAAAGAATCTAAGGTGTTCATGCCTTGACTGATATTTCCATTTCTGGTCTGTGAGGCTAGAATATCTCCTATTGAGAATGGTGAGCTAGCTTAGCAGTTAAGAGTACTTTCTGTCCTTACAGATGACCAGAGTTTGGTTACCAGCATCAGTGTTAGGTGACTCACACTGCATATAGCTTCAGTTACTAGGGAATCTGACATCCCCTTCTGGCCTCCTTGGGTGTCTTCACTCATGTGCACACACACTCACAGTCACTGGTTATGTTTTTGTCAACTCGACATAAGCAAGGATCAACTTTGACACGAGACCTCCAACTGAGAAAATATCTTCATCAGATTGGTCACTCTACTTTGGGTGGTGCCACACCGGTGCTAATGATCCTGGGATGTATAGTAAAACAGACCAAGCAAGCCATGGTAAGGAAGCCAGAAAGCTCCAAGATCTCTTCCTAAGTTCCTGACTCCAGGTTCCTACCTTGAGTTCCTGCCTTGACCTCATCTAATGATGGACTCTAAGCTGTAAGATGAAATAAACTTTTTTCTTCCTCAAAATGCTTTAGGTCATAGTATTTATCACAGCAATTAAAGGAAAATTGGGATATATATATATATATATATATATATATATATATATATACACATACATACATACACACACACACACACACACACACACACACACACACACACACACACATATATATATATATATTTTAAATTGTGTCCAATGTTGAAGTCACCCAACTTGTGGTTTTATTATATAATTATTAGTTGGCTAATGTGACATTCAAAACAATACTTCAATGATATGTCCTCACCTTAACACAGAACAGAGAGAAAGGAGCCTTTATCACTCTGCAATAAGATAGAGCTTTCTGGCCTAGAATGTTTCAGAGGCACAACCAGAAGAGAAACAAGAGCTTAAGGATCAGCAAGGAACGTGTGGAGAGCTGGAGAAAGTTGTGCTATAGTGACCATGCCTGCTGAACCAAGTGGAGCAGCCACAGGATCTCCAGAGGTTTGCTGCATCCTGAGAAATGGTAACAGAAGAGAGAAGACCATGGGGTGGCAAGGAGAACAGACTATGTTCAATAGAATGACAGAAGCCAGGAAAGACATATGCATGTGACATAAGCAAATGGTTTATGAGAAGGCTCAGGCCCCAGCGAATCTCAGACTTGAGAACGGTACGAGTGGAACCAGCTCCCTGTCAAATTATCTGATGTGGAACACTGAGAGGACCATAGCAATTTGTCAGGTAGCATAAAAACCTGGAGTTCTCCATGCTAATGAGGTATCTACATAAGCCCTAAGTATCCAGCCAATGAGCTTCCCCTCCTGTGCATTCTTTCTCCAAAGGTATTTAATCTCTGGGTCACCCTGAGTAAGGTATATGCATTCACATTTGCCATCGAATGAAGCAGTTTGGACAAGCAAGGACCATCTCCTTTGTCAAGGATCACGTTTGTCTTAAAGAAGCTTTGCCTAAATCTCCTGAGAAGGCCTTCTTCCAGCCTCTCCACACTCTAGGCACCACTGAAAATCAAGCCAGGTTCCATGACCCTCCCTGCCTGGTCCATAAATGCCCTGAGGGGAAGCATGGAGAGGGAACCCCTCCCCCACATTCCCAGCAGCCAGTGTTACTCTGACAGCATTTGTGCCAAACTCAGGAGTTTCCCACCTGAGTACCCTCTCTCTCCCACTCCCCCTCCCCCTCCACTCCCCTCCCCCCTTCCCCTCCCCCTCCCCCTCCCTCTGCCTCTCCCCTCCTTCTCTATGATGTATATGGGTGTATGTGTGTATGTTACACATAGTGAAGGTCATAGGACAACCTTATGTGTCAGTGACAGCATTATACTTTGCTTCAGCCAGTCTTGCCTTTGTCACTGTGTTCTCCAGGCTACAGGGCACACAAGCCTCAAGAGATTCCCTCCATTGCCCCCAGCTCCCTGAAAGAGTACTGGATTACAGGCCTGTGCTACTGTGCTAGTCTTTATGTGGATTCTAGGGATGCATAATTAGGCCCTCTAGTTGCAAGGGAAATGCTTTACCCACTGAGCCATCTTCCAAGCCCCCAAAGTCTCATAATATGGGGGTTTCAGGAATCTGAATGTTTATGCACTGTGAGCTTGTAAAAATGAACCAGAATAAATGAGCAGAAATATTAGTGGTCACCTGAGTCTGGAAGGAAGGCTAGGTGGTCCACACATTGGACCCAAAGCAGGCATGGAAGGATTAACCAATATAATACTACAAAGAAGGAAGAGAAAAGGCCAAAGAGATTTGTGTAAGAATAGAAAGGGAGGACTCAGAAGAGTGAGTTAAGTGGATATAATCACTTACCACAGTGATTAAGAAAGTTCTAATTAAAAGGACTCTGTAATTAGAAGTGCCTTGGAGATGGTTCATTGAGAGAGAAATCAGAACTGTTACAGAGTTGACCACAGGCAGGAATTCAATGGTGTGAATAACAAATGCACTCACTTTAAGGCAACTTATAGACTAGAGAAAAGAATGGGAAATAAAATTGGAATATATATATATATATATATATGTGTGTGTGTGTGTGTGTGTGTGTGTATTTCATATGTATATATGTGTGTATATATATGTGTATATATGTGTATGTGTATGTATATATATATCAGAAAAAGGGAAGGTTGGTATTCTAGAGAGGAAGGAGGGAAGATAGCAAGGTCTCTGTTTCCAAGTTATGTTTTTTCTCCAGTCTACCCTGTCAAATTCATTACTTACTTAGAATTTGAACTGGTCTAGTTTGATATCTGTGGCTATGATAAAATACTCAGACCTAAAAGCAACATTGAGGAGGAAAGGATTTACTTGGCTCTCATTTCCAGTTTATAGTCTCTGATTTTGAGAAGTCAGGAATTCAAGCATGAATTTGGAGCAGAAACTATGGAGGAGTGTTCTTTGATGACTCTTTCTGGCTCATGCTTAGCTAGCTTTCTTAACATAATATAGGCCTGCCTTCCCAGGGAATGGTGGACAGTGTTGCCCTAAATCAACTAGTAGTCAAGGTAGTCCTCCCCAAGCCCCCACATCTGGATCTGGACAATCCCTCAAATGAGACTCTTCTTTCAGGTGACACTAAGCTATTTCAAGTTAATAGTTAAACCTATCTAGGACAGAGACCTTTCTCTGCCTCTCAAGTGTCCTCTGTAGAGCTTTGAATGTCACAATGAATAACTATTAAGGGAAAAACTCAGCTATAACACTTCAGTGGTTAGAGGAAACGACTTGGAGTAGAAGGATGTCAGCAAAGGCCATGCTGTTGCTCTATGTATCCATCTTTAAAGCTTTTTCTGATTTCACATTGAAGAGCCCAGCATTGGCTTTAACCCCATTCATGTTTTTCTTTGGATTCATAGTGCACTTAAAATTATGTTCTTTTTCCAAAACACTTTATTTAGGTGTGTCTGTGTGCATATGTGTGTGTGTGTGTGTGTGTGTGTGTGTGTGTGTGGTAGGGGTACATATACATGTGTGGAAGCCCAGGACCAATCTCAGTTTTAATTCTTCAGGTCCCATCTACCTATTTTGGGGATAGGGTCTCTTACTGGCCTGGAGCCTTGATAAATAGGTTACTCTGGCTAGCCAGAAAGACTCAGGAACCTGACTGTCTGTATCATCTCAACACTGAGCTTGCAAACACATGTTATCATGCCTGACTTTTCAATGTCAGTTTCGCTTTAGTTATGTATGTTTGCAGGCAAGCATTTTACACAAAGCTATCTATGCAAGCCATGAGCTCTCTTCTTCAGTTTCTTTGGATTCCAGGTACAATATATCTGCTTGATCAATGCCTCTCTGTTAAAGAACTGAAGCCCCAGGAAATAGAAAGCTTCACAGAACAGATGACCCACAGTAAGATCCCTGCCAAGTGGGGACAGTTGCCCTATGGTAGGAACTGAGACTCCTCCTAAGTAGGAGTAATCATTTCTCATGAGATGATCAATTGTAACACCATGTGGCATGTGATCAGACCATAGCCTATTCCTTAGCTATCTGTTGTACCAGCTACATACCCCCACTTTATTCTTCTCTTCTATAAAAGTCCCTGAAAGGAGGCCTTAGAATCTGCACAGAACACACACAGATGTAAAATTCTCAGCAGAGAGGAAATTAATTACCCTGGAGGTGCAATGGAGGGAGGGGCATCTGCCCCTGGATTAGGCAAAGACATATAGCAGGTGTTTCCTAGAGAATGCTTTTTAAAGAGAGAAAGAAAGGAGGGGAAGTCTGTGCTAATGATGAGTTGGTATCTTAGCTAGGGTTCTATTCCTGTGAAGAGATATCATGATCAAGGCACCTCTTATAAAGGAAAACATTTAACTGGGACTGACTTATATTTTCAGAAGTTTACTCCATTATCATCATGGTGGGAACCATGGCGCTGTATAGGCAGACATGGTGTTGGAAGAACTGAGAGTTTTGCATCTTGATCTGCAGGTAGCAGAAGGAGATGGTGTGTCCCACTGAGTGTAGTTTGAGCATTAGGAGACAGGGGCCGTGGGTATGGGGGAAAGAGGGGAGATAACCCACGTCCTGCCAGAGTTCCAGTGCTCTGGGTGGGCAGACACGGAAGGACTGCTGCAGGCTTTCCACATGGCCACTGACTCCCAGCTCTGTGGGCAGTGGACAAGGGGCAGTCCTAGGCACCAGGTTCCCAGCTTCAGGCATCCCATACACTGATGGACACCACGGAAGAGTTGAGAACAGAATAGGGGCCTCAGGTTGGCACTGAGCCCCAGGGCTGAAGGGAGGAGAGGGTGCTTGATGGTTCCCACGCAGGCGAGAGTCCTTGGTCAGGTCCATGGCTGGAGCACAGGATGGCCTTTTGGAGGGAAATTAGAGTCTGCAGCTTGTTAGGAGAAAGCCTATCCTATCGTTCAAGCATAATGGGCCTTGATGAGCAGAGACAGTCTATGGTTTTAGAGCTTTATTGTAGAAAGCAGGGAGGAAGAGAGATGGTAGAAGGAGAGAGAGAGAGAGAGAGAGAGAGAGAGAGAGAGAGAGAGAGAGAGAGAGAGAGAGAGAGAGGGGCCAGCCATGGTCACTTGGAGAGAGGGGGAAGGGAGAGAGAAAAGGAGAGATAGAGAATAGAATAAGAAAGGTGAAAGCTTAAAGAAAGCAAGACTTGGATTTCTGGACCTTGATGTTTTAATAGATGGACCTTGGAGTCAGGAATGAGGAAGTGCTCAAATAAAAGAATAGAACTTGGGGGCTAGCTTTAGCAATATAATATAGGTTTCAGCAAGGGAGAGAAAATGGGGGAAGGCAAGATCTTCTGGCACCATGTTTGCCATGTTGAAACCTGTTAGAGAGCCTTTCAATCCCAGAACTCCCTCTCCATTCTGGGAAGACAGGGATGAGGTCATTGAGCCCCTTTCTCTCTTTTCAATGTGGTCACCCTGGTTGTAAGGCCTTTTCTGTCCTTCACCACTACTCTGTCTCTGATTCATATACTTTGATGTCTGACCCTAGTTATTTGAAATTATTTCCTCCTCCTCCTCCTCCTCCTCCTCCTCCTCCTCCTCCTCTTCTTCTTCTTCTTCTTCTTTTCTTTTTAAAGAACAGTATGTGTGTATATGTGTGTGTGTTTCTGAAGAGGACTTTGAATCATCTGGAGTTTAAGTTACATGTGTTGTGAGGCATCAGCTGTGTGCGCTAGAAACCATACTCTGGTCTTTTACTTCTGAGACAGTTACCATGCAACCCCTGTTGGAATGCTTGAACTGGGATTTTTAGAGTGCCTAAAACTCCAGTAAGTAAAATATATCTAAGAATTTTGGAGGAGTCAAATGTAAAGCAAAATTTAAAGTTGTGAAGAAAAATTTGAATAAATGAAGTTTCCAAGTTGGTATTTTACACAGAAGATTCCAAGCTTTTTGACTCTGAGAAAAAGCTTCCAGAGTGGGGCATATTTTTCTTTTCCTTCTTTCCTTCTTTCCCTTCCTTCCTTCCTTCCTTCCTTCCTTCCTTCCTTCCTTCCTTCCTTCCTTCCTTCCTTCCTTCCTTCCTTCCTTCCTCCCTCCCTCCCCCCTCCCTCCCTTCCTTCCTTCCTTCTCTCTTTCTTTTTTCATTAATTATTATTATTAATTATTATTATTATTTTCTTAGTGTCTCATCTCTATTT